>NC_056763.1:25238570-25548115 GCF_018687715.1 Carya illinoinensis
TTATCCCTTTAAATTGGTACATTGTGATTCTCTTTTGTTTCAGCCTGCTAATCAGTCACCAAAGGAGTTTAGCAACAGCAGTTTACCTGCATCACTTCTTATGCCTCACCTTCAGAATCTATCTCAGCAGACTGCAATTCAACAGGTAAAAACAATCTAAAAATGAGTTCAGAATTTTATGTTTGATTTTGACTACGAAAAGATTCTTTTCCTTGATGAACTTTAATCTCTGGTCCACAAATGCGTTGATTAGAATTTTTAATTGTGTGCCAGGAGCTTATTATGAACTTGTTGAATAGCTTGCAACCTCCTGAGATAGCAGATGGTTTGTATGATACTTCATATTATATGTGGTTATGGGAAAAGCAGTACCAAACTTTTTTTTAAGGAACTCTTATTTTATTTCAGCTTCTCAAAACGGAAAGTTGCCCCCCCTACCACGCAGTTCAGAGAACAATGGAATTGTGAGTATATTCCTGTCTAGTTGGAGACTGCTCTGAACCCATTTTCATACTATAAAAGAATCAATGAAATTTGCAGAGAACTGGTTATTTTGAATGTACTAAGGTCTTGGGTTTTATTAGCTTTGGCTGTTAGTAGATTTTAAGCTACTAGTACAGGCCAGAATTGTGTGATTAGATTTAAGATGTGGAAGTTCCATTCTTATTTGTCTTCATCTTTTTAGTTTTATACACAGGAAAAAATAATTGTGTAGGTTCTGAGACTGACTTCACCGAATTGAAATTCCATAGGGTGATTATTGATTATTTTTATATGTTGTGATAAGTGGTAATTGATTATTTAAATGGAGAGCAATGGTATGAGTTTTCTTCAGAAGATCTTCCATAAAGTATCTCCATACAATTTAGCATGAAAATCAAACTTGTTTGCTAATTCAATTTTTAGGCTGAAAATCAACCTAACCATTATTTATTGTATGAGAATCCCATGGCCAAGTTTGAAAAGGAGATGAGGACATGAGCGGATCAAAGCTGGCACTTTTTATCTTTTGATTTTGTGTTGACTGACATAATTACATCAAATGTAACCAGAGCTTGTAATCATATCTGGATTAACATTCTGCTGATTATTTTGCATGTCGGTCCCTTTAAGATGATAAATTTGATTACTTGTTAGGCGTGGTAGTAGATGCCAAAAATTATCAATGTGAAGGCAGAGATGGAACCTAGCTTCCATTATCTTTTGAATTCTAGAAAAAATAGAGTTATATATGTATACCAGAAAGATAGCTTGATTTCTTTGCTCGTCACTGAGGATAATTTGACTGTCCTGTCATGATTAATCGTTTCCTGGTTATTCTTCTCCATTTTCTCTGATCTGTACGACAGATTGAAGCAGCAGCTTCTGAGAGGGAGCGTTTACTACTTTTCAAGATCTCAGAGCTTCAAGCTAGGTTGGTCATCATAATTACTTCTGAAATATATATATATATATATATGTTTTTCCCTTCCTTTTCATTTTTTACTTGTGCAGGATGATCAATTTGACTGATGAGCTCACCGCTGAAAAGTTAAAACACACGCAAGTGAGTAGCTCAAGGGGGTTTTATACGTAGTTCTCTTATTTTTTTTTGAATTACCTGTTATTTATTATGACTTTGGGTTGGGCCAAGTAAGGAGTTCTCACAACATGTTTGGCAAACATGAGAATATTCAAAATTTTTCATAACTTCATTCTCAAACATCACTCAAACACAAAACAATTTACAATTTCAAACTTTCAACTTTTTCATCTAATCATTATTTAAACACAAAAATCAATACAAATTTTACTAGTTGGCTTTGGTAAGAATGGTTTGGCGGACTTATAAAAAAGGAATGGTTGACTTGGGATTGCTAGTAGATTAACATAACACATGGATATGTTACCTCTCGGGCTTGCTCTACATGTATCCCTCCTTTATTATGTTTTTACCCATAGGTGGATACAATCATACGAGGAGGGTGTGTTCCGGCGTATATGTAGGAATTAATTATTATAATCGGTTTAAGCTTACGTTACTGGTTTTATTGCTCAAACAGTTGCAACAACAGCTAAGTGCTGTATCCGGTCAGGAAGAAAATGGGGACAGGAGGGAAGGGGATCTTTGAAAGTCAAAATCTCTGGTCAGTGTAAGCTAAAATAATCAAGTATATCCAGTCAAGAGCTGTAAATCATATGCAAAAAGTGTTTGCCTACCTTCTTTGGATGTGCGAGAAAGGGACTGTCTTCGCTGTTGACGGCCATGGTAGAAGCGAGTGTGGCAATCAATGTGTTTGGATCTCTTTTGCCACCATGTTTAATAAGCTTCTTTGAAGATTTCAGCCACCAAATATGATGAGCACAACTTCTTCTCTTGTTCAAATTGACACAAGCTCCTCTCCGGCAAGGCAATGTCATGTCGTAGTTTGGAATTTGGCAGTTGATTCTTTTTCCTTTTCATTTCTTCCTCCCTAGTCATGGGTGCTTATTTATAATTTAAAGTTTTCGTAGTTACAATGTTCAATTATAATATTCAAATCTTATTGTGTAAAATAGATTTACGAGCTTGTAAATTTGGCGATAAATATAGTATTTGTATGTTCTTTTTTATCTTGTTGCTGCTTCGTGTATTTGTTTGGTTGCAAGCATTGAGCAATCAATTATGGGTAGTGCTACCGTGCCACCCAAGTTTGCTCACTTGCTGTTCCTCTAATACAAGTTGCGTTTTTTTTAGTTTTTTATTTCAAATATTTTTTCAAACATGTGTTTAAATATTGTATTTAAAAAAAAAAAATAGTAATAGTCACTTTTTTAAATACAAAAATATTAAAAAATAAAATAAAATATATTAACGGACCTAACGGTGAAATTGAGTGGACAAATTCAAAGGGTGGGAGCTGGCTCCCAGAGTCGTCAAACTGGACGCCGATCGTTTTCTTCCAGCATGTAGAGGGTTAAGCTGGAGATAACGGGTGAAAAAAGACCTAAAAGAAAGAGGATTGATCAGTTTCCCGAAGCGTGAGAGACTCGAGGCGGGCTTTGTATCCGAGCGAGTGAGCGAGAAAAGCTCTCTACTCTCTAGATCAGCTCTCTCTTTCCAAAATTTTTTAGATGTTTCCCCGTGCCGCTTCAAGCAATGACCCCCCTCAGTCTCACAGTCACTCCATTCTGTTCCAGCACACGTTCCAATCTCAAGCCTACTCTCTTCCCTCCACTTACTCCCTTCCTACCTTCCCTGTCGACCCTTAAACATCCTTCTCCCCCCACCAAACAGGTAAAACCCTAATCCCCCACTTCTATTCTCTAAACTACGATATGCTAGTTGTTGATTGCTCCTTTTTTATATATATATTTGTTTCTTTACAGAAGAAGAGGATCCACTATGGGTCGTGTAGAGCGGAGTTCTCTCACGATGCGCCGTTCGTTGTTGCCATCGGCGCTTGTATGCTCAACTCTCTTGTTTTTCCGGTCACCGGTAAAGGTGCAGATAATGACAGTGATTCGGTGTTTGATTTGTCCGACACGAGGTTCTCGATCATGGGGATCATCAGCTTTATCCCCTACTTCAATTGGCTGGTAAAGCTCTCTCTCTCTCTCTCGACACTTTGATTTTTTAATTTTTAAAATTTATTTACAATTCGGGTTTTTTCTTCTTTGGTTATTAGAGTTGGGTGTTTGCGTGGCTTGATAGTGGAGAGAGGCGTTATGCAGTATATGCGATTGTATACTTGGCTCCATACCTAAGGTTTATTCTAACTTCTAATGCCTTAAAAAGTTTGTTTTATACGTTTTTTCCCAACTTGTATGCTTGCAAGTAAAATGCATATGATTTCATGTGGAGATAAACATGGCGAATAAATCTCCTTGTGAGTCCTCAATGTGAATGGATGTAATAACATTTTAACCAAAAACATAAACTACTCATTTCTACCACTTAATGTGCTTTACAATCACCATCCAATGTTATCATCATTGTCATATTCCAATATGTTGTTCTCCGCTGAATTAAGTGGGTACTTGTTTGGTTTGCCGCTCTCATGCCCTTCAGAAAGCTTAAATGCTAAATAGTGGAGTGATTCTTTGTTGATGGACCTGATAGACCTGACAGTCCGCATATAGAAATAGTGTCTTTCACGTTCCAGATCATAATTGAGAGCGATCACTATGTTTGCCTCTTGCTGCATTCGCTGTCCCACTCTGCTATACTATGTAGATAGGTAAATGGCAGCAAAACTATATACAGCCACTCATATCTTCTTGCAGAACTGTATTGAGATAGATCGTTTCAATTTGTCAATGGTTCTTGTTCCTTCATTCATTGTGTGTGAAATCTTTGAAACGAGTCACTGAGTTTTCTTCTAATCAGCTATGAAATAATTTGGGGGTTTCTACTCTAAAAATGGTTTGGGGGCAACATGCATATTTTTCTTGAATATGATTCCTTCACACTTTTAAGTGAAGTGGGTATGTACCTATAAGAAAAAGAAAAATTATGAGGGTATGGAATTCAATAATTTGGAATATTCGATGTGCCTAATTTGTGGTGTTTTGTCCATTTTGGAGGGCATGTGATCTGAAAAGGAAATTGTGGTTGCATATACTTAAGCAGATGATTTTTTCTCCCCTGATGTATTAGGTCAAACTTATCACTGTCCCCTGAGGAGAGTTGGCTGCCTATTGCCAGCATTGTATTCTGCATCATTCACATTCAGGTACAAATTTTTGAAATGTTGGGTGCTTTGTTCGTTAGGGATTCATAAATAAATGGTCACTTTTTCGTTCCCCTTGTCTTCTAGAAAGGTTTGAACCACATACTTACTATTAAGGTAAGTTATAACCCACTATGTGGAGAGACCATAGATCATTCATATATTTGGTTTTTGGCTAGGTGATCGGGCAAACTCCTGAAAAAGCCCATTTTTGCTCTCATATCTATATTTTATCATTTCGACCCTTCTCTGCATTTTCAGCTGGAAGCAAGCATAAAGGATGGAGATATTCAGGGCTTTCAATTATTTAGCATGGCTGAAAAGCACCTTTCATCAATGGCTAGAAAGAAGGATCATTCACATGGGCAAGAAGGAATTTCTGAGGAGGAGGTATTGACCACTGAGCCACATGTAAAATATGGTGGATAAATTTTCTATTCTTGTCTGACACGGGCTTTAACTTCTAATATTAAGGGGAGAAAAACAGAGAAGACCAATCTGCTATCTGCTGAAGAGCAATCAAGAAATGACATCCCAAGGTGGGGAGTTCCCAAAAAGTCACCAGGAGATCCCGAACGCTCGAATGGAGATTGGCTTGATGATGAGAGGAAAGACTAGCAAGTCAGTAACAAAGCATTACGTACGGGTTTGGATTGACCATAATGTAGACTTAGGGTTGAAGCGCTTGGTCCACCCATGTCTTGTTTTTTGTGTACTGTCTTCATTGTTTATTATGTGAAATGATTTATATACGTCGATAAGATGCTGCAGTAACATTTTACTGGATGTGAGCTGGTCTATGGCGGCGTACTGCTAATTGTTGGTAGGCAGCTTCTGGTTGACTCTGTATGAATCTGTTGGGAGCTGCTGTACTCGGGGCAGAGAGCCCGGATCCGTGTATGGTTTAGGCCTCCCTTGTAGTTAAAACGATGGATCCTATTTTGCCATCCAGAAGTACTTGCTCCCGCAGCCCATCTAAGATGTCAGATGTGTAATCAAATTATGGTAGCAGATAATGGAAAACATTGTTCTTTTTTTAAATCATGGCGGATTTGGAAACTGGAAAGTAGCCTATTACAGGCACAGATTCATGGGGTTTGGGGAAAGCATTGTTCAACTGATGCTGCCAGGGAACGTGGAGGTCAATTACCAGTTTAATTTAAGAATCCAGGACAGTACGTAGCCGAACGTTTGAAGTGGATTCCTACCCAAGAATCATTCTCATCCTTTATCCAAGCTGTAGCGTATACCACACCAACAGTTGGGCGACGGGCAAAATCAGAGACTGGCCCTTGCGATTTGAGAACTTGAGATTCAAGGTTCGGATTAAACATGGATCAGGTATTTGCAAAGAGCGTCGCATTTCCAGAAAGACATGAATTGCAGATAATTCTGAATGAGAATCACATTTCCAAAGACATAAATATTTATATATTTGACATTTATCATATATACATATTACCTTGAATTGGTACTTGAAACTGATATTTTCTTAGGAAAAGGACTAAGTAGCCTCGCCTTAAAACAATAGTCTAGACCAACACCAGCAAAAAGAAAGAGAAGAAGATTCTCAGACACATAAACAGCTCCATCAAAAGCGTGGGACAAGAAGCTTCCTGTATTGAGTTCCAGAGGTGGTCCGCTTCCCAGCATAGCAAGGCCTGCATTGTGGGGATATACTTGAGTTCTTGCACCATAAATTCCTTTCACACAACACTGAAGTAGTAAATTTCATACCTTTAACCAAGCCAAAAGCTGCAGACGTCCCAGTCTTGAGCTGAGCATTGTCCAAGTCTCTCCTTATTGTATAACGAAATGTAACTCCGAACAGGGCGCAGCTGACAAAGTTGATTGCTATAGGAAGTATGAGCTGAGAACTGCTTGTCGCCTGAGTGAAGGATATGGGCAACCCTGCGAAGGTGCCAACAATTGCTGAAATAAAAGCTGCTTTTATTGACTCCAATCTCTCCTCATTTCTGTCGATTTCCTCGCGTTCTTTCTCCACAGAAGCATCTCCACCTTCAATCCCCTCCTCATTTGGCGTTAGAGAGCGCTCTGCTTCTTCAACCATTTCTCTTGCTTCTAATATTTCCCTCTGACATTCTTCAATCTTAATGTTTACAAGCATTGAACATTAGCGACAAGCATATCGAGAACCCAAATTAAGGATTCAAACAAAAAGCTGCTAAAGAAACAAGATTTTTGTTGGATTGAAATTTGCCACATTCTCTACACCTTCTTCGGGTGCTGAAAGAGACAATTCCCCAACCACGACGAGGCTATTCAAATCTTTGCCATTTGCGGTAAAACATAACACAATATTTATACAATAAATCGTGTAATTGCCCAGATAATGAAAACCATCCAAAACGTTCAATTTTCTCTTCTTACCGAAATAATAAAATGAACTCCATAACTTAAACGAGAAAGCATCCGCATTATTGGATTATGTAACAGACCTCGGAAGCTCTGCTCTCAAGCTGGTTAACGTAATTCCTCATCTGCTTCGCCTCAATTTCTTGTCTTTCAATCTCTGCAAGCTCTCTCTTGGCCATCTCTACCCTCTGCGACGCCTTCTCCAACCCATCAAGCAAATTCTTGTTCTCTTCTCTGTTCAGAAGCTCCTCTACTCGCTTGTCCACCATGCCCGAAAGTGCATCCTTCAGATTGCCACTCTGGTCCGAGCTGTTGCCGCATTTTACGGTTAGGAGCCAAGGCCTCGAAGAAGCAGCTCTGCGGGAGATTAGCGTAGCGATGGAAACCTTTCTTGAAGATAGAAGAAGAGTGTTGGCGTTTGGAGAAGGAACCAAAGTGGGGTTGATTGTGGTGGTGGGCATGGCGTTCTTCAGAAATCCTCGCTTATCCCTTATTCCTTCTTTCGAAACGTTTCGAAGATAGAATCAATAGAAATAATATCTTCTGGAGGATCGTGGCATTACATACATGTAACCCCAATTTATGTTTCCTGTCGTTTTTGGTTCGAGGAAAACACTGGGGGTATCGTTTGAGGTCGGCAAGCAACCCCACCAAAGTCGAAACGATTATATATGTCTAATTAAAAATATAAATAATAGTTGCAGTATTGAACGAGTAAGTACGCATTATTTTAAAAGTAAAAGTAAATAAATATATGATTTATATGAAAAAATAATAATTTTTTAATAATAAATTTTACTCTTTTTCAAAATAATTATACGATATTTATATATTAATGATTATTCGTAACATTATTCTTTAGGTAAAATTAATGTCTTGTGGAGTAGAAAACTAAACAAGATTTTTCAAAATAAAAAAGAAAACTGAACAGGATAGAACGGTTTCTTATTGAGCGTATTCTTGTGTAGCCTTTAGATCATAGTATAAGTAGTAAATAAGTTATTTTTTATTTATTTAAATATGTTTTGTTCTTTTTATTCGAAACGATTATATTATTTTAACAGACTTATTTTTCTAAGAAATATAATTTTTTAACGGTGATATTCTTTCAATATAGGAATAAAATAATTTTCTACTCAGCTTTTATTCAACTCAATTTAATCTTTATTTTCTTTTTACGGATCACTCCTATTTTTTTTTTTCATAAAATACTTCCTACAATAAAAGCTCTAATGACAAGTTAGATACATCAAAAGACATTATTAAATAAGAAGGATAAATGCACTACTGCAATGAGGAGTGTTTGTTGCTGCCACGCGCGATATTGTCGAGGTCAGCAATCTTGGATCCTTCAGATCCAACCAAAGCGAATCAGTACACAAAATGTACTTGCAAGAAGATTTTTCCCTATCCTTAATATGTCTCTTCCATTTTGATAAGAATATATGACAACTTCTATTAGTTTATGTATTTAGAATTATGTGAGATTTCAAAATTTGATGTAGTTTAGACTTTGAAGTCTCTTTACATGTATTTTGTTTATTTGAAATAATCTTTTTAATCATTGATGCTTATAGAGATACTATAAAATAATAATTCTAAATATTTTATTCGACATGCACTCTTATTCCTAATTTAATTGGATTTCCTATGTCAATATTTTCTCTTTTTTTTTTTTTTTCTCTCTAAATGTAAATAACTGTTTTTCTTTTATGGTTTTCTTTGAAGGCCCTTTTGTATATTTTTAAATTACTACCATTAATTTGTTTATTGATTATTTAAATTGCAAATGGATACAATGAAAAAAAAATAAAGTTACTTTACATGCATTTTTTATTTCTCTAATATTTTATTTTATTAATTTATATAAATAAAAATTAAAAAAATACTATTCGAGTCGAGTCAACTCGGCTCGAGCTCGTTTTGCTCTTGAAGATCTCGAGCTCGAGCTAGATCTGGAAGCTTGATTTATCGAGCTGAGCTCGAGCAAAAAAATAAAAATTAAAAATCTCAAGCTCGAGCTTGAGCTTTTTGAATCGAGTCAAGCTTGGCAGTTTAAAACTCGGCTCGGCTCGGTTCGATTACAGCCCTAGATAAAATCTTTCCTTGAGGCTGGATTTAATAATCGTATTGAGCTGGGATATTTTATCACCGCCACCATCAATTATTTAACAATTAGGAATCCATTTCAACCACAATATTAGTGATTTAATGTCTCTTAATTGCCAATAAATAAGCAAAAAATTTTGTGAAACAATATAAAAAATTTATATTATCGAAATATCTAAACAATATAAAAAAGACAAAAAACATCCATGCATTTATTACAATATTTTGTCAAAATAGATAGTATTTTTAAGTACAGAACCAAGGTCATCGTGAATATATATTAAATATCACAATATTCATCTATATGTATAATCATAAATTCAAGTCCTTTGCATAATCATAAATTCTCTCCCCGACCTCGTGATTAGACCAGTGTGCTTCATCCTTTCCATTCCATCCGTTACTCGCTAATTAGGAATCCATCTCGATCACAACACTAGTCTTCTAAGGTGAGAATGCCTCAACACTAGTCTTTTGTATTTTGGTGTTGAGAATATTTTAATACTTCTTAATATACTTCATTATTATTTATTATTTTATTATTATTCTTTACATATTATTTATTACTATTAATTACTTTTTACTATTATTTAATATTATATTATTATTTTTTACATATTTTTTTTATAATTATTCACAACATACCTCAATATTTCTCAATACCTAGACCCAACAATATTTTTTAATTGTCAATAATAAGCAAAGAATTTTGTGAAATAGTATAAAAGTTTTATATTATCAAAATATCTTCTTCTCTTTTTTTTAAAGAAATATTATCAAAATATCTAATAATATGAAAAGACGCATAACATCCATGCATTTATTACAATATTCATCTATATGTACATGTATTTTTATATCAATTAAAAACTTCAAATTTGACATTTTTTGTAAGAAGATGATAAGATTTTAATTTTATTAATAACTTCACTTATCTTATAAGAATATTGTGGAATCAGGCAAACATCTTGAAGTTACAAAACAATGATAACAATGAATACCGTTACATCTACAAATAAATAATACAAAAACAATCTTATAAATTAAAGTGGTTTCAAATGATCCGTTAGATCTACTTTATAATAAAAATAACTTTATAATTTAACAAATTACATTATATTACGTCAACTTGTAATATTATTTTTATGTAATTTTTTTTACTAGAATATTTCTTTTTAAGACAATTAGGAATCTATTTCAACTACAATATTAGTATGATGTAGCTAATGATTTAACGTCTCTTAATTGTCAATAAATAAGCAAAGAATTTTGTGAAATAGTATAAAAGTTTTATATTATCAAAATATATTCTTCTCTTTTTTAAAGAAATATTATCAAAATATCTAACAATATGAAAAGACGCATAACATCCATGCATTTATAACAATATTCATCTATATGTAAATGTATTTCTATATCAATTAAAAACTTCAAATTTGACATTTTTTGTAAGAAGATGATAAGACTTTAATTTTATTAATAACTTCACTTATGGCATAAGAATATCGTGGAATCAATCAAACATCTTGAAGTTACAAAAGAATGATAACAAAGAATACCGTTACATCCACAAATGAATAATATAAAAATAATATTATAAATTGATGTGATTTCATATGATTTGTTAAATTTATTTTATAATAAAAATAACTTTACAATTTAACGAACTACATTATATCACGTCAATTTGTAATATTATTTTTATGTAATTTTTTTTTTACTAGAATATTTCTTTTCAAGACAATTAGGAATGTATTTCAACCATAATATTAATATGATGTAACTACTGATTTAACATTTCTTAATTGTCAATAAATAAGTGAAGAATTTTGTGAAATAGTATAAAAGCTTTATATTATCAAAATATATTCTTCTTTTTTAAAAAACAATATTATCAAAATATCTATCACTATGAAAAGACGCATAACATCCATGCATTTATTACAATATTCATCTATATGTACATGTATTTTAATATCGATTAAAAACTTCAAATTTGACATTTTTTGGTAAGAAGATGATAAAACTTTAATTTTATTAATAACTTCACTTATGTCATAAGAATATCGTGGAATCAAGCAAACATCTTAAAGTTACAAAAGAATGATACCAATTAATACTGTTATATCCACAAATGAATAATATAAAAATAATCTTATAAATTGATATGATTTCATATGATTCGTTAGATCTATTTTATAATAAAAATAATTTTAGAATTTAACGAACTACATTATATCACGTCAACTTAAAATATTATTTTTATGTAATTTTTTTTTTCTAGAATATTTCTTTTCAAGACAATTAAGAATCTATTTCAACCACAATATTAGTATGATGTAGCTATTGATTTAACGTCTCTTAATTGTCAATAAATAAGTAAAGAATTTTATGAAATAGTATAAAAGTTTTATATTATCAAAATATCTTCTTCTCTCTTTTTTTTTAAATAAATATTATCAAAATATCTAAGAATATGAAAAGACGCATAACATCCATGCATTTATTACAATATTCATCTATATGTACATGTATTTTTATATCGATTAAAAACTTCAAATTTGACATCTTTTGTAAGAAGATGATAAGACTTTAATTTTATTAATAACTTCACTTATGGCATAAGAATATTGTGGAATCAAGCAAACATCTTAAAGTTACAAAAGAATGATAATAATGAATACTGTTACATCTACAAATGAATAATATAAAAACCATCTTATAAATTGATGTGATTTCATATGATCTGTTAGATCTATTTTATAATAAAAATAAATTTAGAATTTAATGAACTATATTATATCACGTAAACTTGTAATATTATTTTTATGTAATTTTTTTACTAGAATATTTATTTTCAAGACAATTAGGAATCTATTTCAATCACAATATTAATATGATGTAGCTACTGATTTAACATTTCTTAATTGTCAATAAATAAGTAAAGAATTTTGTGAAATAGTATAAAAGCTTTATATTATCAAAATATCTTCTTCTGTTTTTTTTAAGAAATATTATCAAAATATCTAACAATATGAAAAGATGCATAACATCCATATATTTATTACAATATTCATCTATATATACATGTATTTTTATATCATTTAAAAACTTCAAATTTGACATCTTTTGTAAGAAGATGATAAGACTTTAATTTTATTAATAACTTCACTTATGACATAAGAATATCGTGAAATCAAACAAACATCTTGAAGTTATAAAAGAATGATAACAATGAATACTGTTATATCCACAAATGAATAATATAAAAACAATCTTATAAATTGATGTGAGATCATATGATCCGTTAGATTTATTTTATAATAAAAATAACTTTATAATTTAATGAACTACATTATATCACGTCAACTTGTAATATTATTTTTATGTAATTTTTTTATTAGAATATTTCTTTTCAAGACAATTAGAAATCTATTTCAACCACAATATTAGTATGATGTAGCTACTGATTTAATGTCTCTTAATTGTCAATAAATAAGCAAAGAATTTTGTGAATAGTATAAAAACTTTATATTATCAAAATATCTTCTTCTCTTTTTTTAATGAAATATTATCAAAATACCTAACAGTATGAAAAGATGCATAACATCTATGCATTTATTACAATATTCATCTATATATACATGTATTTTTATATCAATTAAAAACTTTAAATTTGACTTTTTTTTTGTAAGAAGATGATAAGACTTTAATTTTATTAATAACTTCACTTATAGCATAAGAATATCATGGAATCAAGCAAACATCTTGAAGTTACAAAAAAATGATAACAATGAATATTGTTACATCCACAAATGAATAATATAAAAACAATCTTATAAATTGATGTGGTTTCATATGATTCGTTAGATCTACTTTATAATAAAAGTAACTTTACAATTTAACGAACTACATTATATCACGTCAACTTGTAATATTATTTTTATGTAATTTTTTTTTTCTAGAATATTTCTTTTCAAGACAATTAGAAATCTATTTCAACCACAATATTAGTATGATGTAGCTATTGATTTAACGTCTCTTAATTGTCAATAAATAAGCAAAGAATTTTGTGAAATAGTATAAAAACTTTATATTATCAAAATATTTTCTTCTCTTTTTTTAATGAAATATTATCAAAATACCTAACAATATGAAAAGATGCATAACATCTATGCATTTATTACAATATTCATCTATATGTACATGTATTTTTATATCAATTAAAAACTTTAAATTTGACTTTTTTTGTAAGAAAATGATAAGACTTTAATTTTTTTAATAACTTCACTTATGGCATAAGAATATCATGGAATCAAGAAAACATCTTGAAGTTACAAAAGAATGATAACAATGAATATTGTTACATCCACAAATGAATAATACAAAAACAATCTTATAAATTGATGTGGTTTCATATGATCCGTTAGATCTACTTTATAATAAAAGTAACTTTACAATTTAACAAACTACATTATATCACGTCAACTTGTAATATTATTTTTATGTAATTTTTTTTACTAGAATATTTCTTTTCAAGACAATTAGAAATCTATTTCAATCACAATATTAGTATGATGTAGCTACTGATTTAACATCTCTTAATTGTCAATAAATAAGCAAAGAATTTTGTGAAATAGTATAAAAGCTTTATATTATCAAAATATATTCTTCTCTTTTTTTTAAAGAAATATCATCAAAATATCTAACAATATGAAAAAACACATAACATCCATGCATTTCTTCTATATATAAAAAGTGTATATGAAACGGAAAATCTTGTTTTAACGGTTTTTCTTGTTTTTCCGTTAAAATTAACACCGTTTGTTTTAAAGGTTGACACATAAAATGAAGACATAAATGTTAAGAGAGATAGCATTCAATGTTGTTATATGATTTATTAATCTCAATAATTATAATACTTAATAGTTTATATAATAATAAGTAATTAAAGATTAGTTATTATATTTTTCTCTCTCTCTTTAACATATACACGTGTATTAGGTGCATAAGACGTGAATCCCTAAGTATAATATACGTATATTATACGTTTCATTAACTCAGATTATTGAGTATTCCAAATTTAAAAATCTCATATAATATATAATACAAGTGTGTTTAATCAAAGCGTTTTTTTTTCCCATGGTAGTAGGACGTAGCTTCCGCTAAGTCATATTCCATACGTGGCCTTGCTATGATAGGCACATGACAAAGGTCGTGATCCTTGAGCTAATCAAGAAAGAGTAAATTCGGCCAACAATTTCAAAATATATTTTATGATTTATATATATGTTATATATAGAAAATATTATACCACAAATTTTATAAAAAGATTATGTTTTAACTTTATGTTGTCCCTGCTCGACTCAACCAACAGCAAAATAAGAATTTCAATGTTGTCTCTATTGATTGTCTACAGGATGACATAAATTGATGAATTATAATACAAACATCAAACGACACATATTTTGAACTACCGTTTGTGTTAGACTTTTATTAAATTTTTCGTATACATCTTTGCTAAAATTATAGATGTTATAAGCATGTATTAGATTATATGATATTTTGAATTAATTTTTTTATTTTCTCCAATATGCCTTAAATTATTAAGTGACATCAATAATTTTTATAAAATATATATTATTTTTTACAAATAATCATTTCATAAAATTAGATAAACGTGCTTTGCACGTTAGTCCCACCTAGTATTACAATATTCATCTATATGTACATGTATTTCTATATCAATTAAAAACTTCAAATTTGACATCTTTTATAAGAAGATGATAAGACTTTAATTTTATTAATATCTTCACTTATGACATAGAAATATCGTGGAATCAAGCTAACATCTTGAACTTACAAAAGAATGATAATAATGAATACAGTTACATCCACAAATGAATAATATAAAAATAATCTTATAAATTGATGTGGTTTCATATAATTCGTTAAATATATTATATAATAAAAATAACTTTATAATTTAACGAACTATATTATATCACTTCAACTTGTAATATTATTTTTATGGAATTTTTTTTTACTAGAATACTTCTTTTCAAGACAATTAAGAATCTATTTCAACCACAATATTAGTATGATGTAGTTACTGATTTAACGTCTCTTAATTGTCAATAAATAAGCAAAGAATTTTGTGAAATAGTATAAAAGTTTTATATTATCAAAATATCTTATTCTCTTTTTTTAAAGAAATATTATCAAAATATCTAACAATATGAAAAGACGCATAATATCCATGCATTTATTATAATATTTATCTATATGTATATGTATTTTTATATCAATTAAAAACTTCAAATTTGATATTTTTTGTAAGAAGATGATAATACTTTAATTTTATTAATAACTTTACTTATGGCATAAGAATATCGTGGAATCAAGTAAACGTCTTGAAGTTACAAAAGAATGATAACAATGAATACTATTATATTAACAAATGAATAGTATAAAAATAATCTTATAAATTGATGTTGTTTCATATGATTCGTTAGATTTATTTTATAATAAAAATAATTTATAATTTAACGAATTACATTATATCACGTCAACTTATAATATTATTTTTATGTAATTTTTTTTACTAGAATATTTTTTTAAGACAATTAAGAATCTATTTCAATCATAATACACATGTAACTACTGATTTAACGTATCTTAATTGTCAATAAATAGATAAAGAATTTTGTTAAATAGGATTTAGCTCTACATTATCGAAATATCTAACAACATGAAAAAAGACGCAGAAATTTTTTTGTGAAAATGAATAGTATACTTAAGTTCTAAACTGTGAATAAATATTAACAATAAATTTATTTAGTATCTATTTTCTTATCATATTCTCATTATTTTAAGATATAATATTTGATAGTTAATTCATAAATAAAATATAATAAATAATTTTTAATTATCTAATATTATATTATGATAAAATAATAATAATAATTGAGATGATTAATAAAGTTATCTAAATATTAAATATCACAATTACATTATTTTTATATCAATTAAAAATCTCCGATTAAAGTTTCTTTATTGTCAATAAATAATCCAAGGGAGGCAGAAGACGCAATCGACGGTTTTCATCCAAGGCATGCTTGCACTCACCAGAGGGTTTAACCAGAAGCTCTTCCCCTTTCCCAGACATCTCACTCGTCGTCTCATGGCCACCAACGCCCCCCTTAAGCGCGTCGGCACTCACAATGGAAGCTTCCACTGCGACGAGGCGCTAGGCTGCTTCATGATTCGCCTCACCAATAGGTTCACCAACGCCGAAATCATTCGTACCCGTGATGCCCAGGTTCGTCCCCCGAAACGATTTATTATTTGCAGCCACCAAAAAGATATTGGTGGAAATAGATAATCAAGTAGGAAGAAAAAGTTGGTATCTTTTTTACCCCCCCTTCTAAATGCTATTGTTTGAAGACGTTGTTCCTATGATCTTCAGAAATTCTCAGTAGCTAAATAGGGAGTTTTTTTGGTTTGCAAGAGAACGGAGGAAAAGAAAAGCAAGTAGAAAGAGAAGTTGGAATCCTTTTGTAGGAGCCAGTGGTTTGAATCTGCTGTTCTTAGGATTTCGTATATTTACTTGCCTTGATGTGTTTTCGGTGGCTAAATGGACCATTTTTTTGGCTCTTGCCGAGGAATTGTTGAATTGATTAATGCAAAATTAGAAGTTTCGACATTAAGTACATAATATAATCTCTTGTTGAGGCTTCTTTCAGTGGGGGCTGTAGGGAGATTTTGTTTTAAGTGTTCTACGTGAAGGCGATATCTTTATTCCAATCGGTTCTGAGAGTTGCAGGTATTGGAGGGTCTCGATGCAGTTCTTGATGTTGGGGGTGTATATGATCCAAATCGGGATCGGTATGATCATCACCAGAAAGGCTTTGATGAGGTTTTTGGGCACGGCTTCTACACTAAGCTCAGTAGTGCTGGTCTTGTCTACAAGGTAATCCTCTGTTCAAAAGCGCACATTGGTAGTTTATACGTGGGAAATGGGTGTATCTGATGCAGTTTGGTTTAGTTTTATTTGACCAATGATTCAGAATTTGCATTTTCTTGATTCGAATCTAATTTGCCTCTCCGTTACATTGTTGGCGTCTAGCATTTTGGAAAGGAGATAATAGCCAAGGAGCTTCAAGTTGATGAAGGGCACCCAGATGTGCACCGGTTATTTCTGGCTATATACAAGAGCTTCATGGAGGTACTAGTTACTAGTTTATACATTTTGGTATGGCCATGCATCTATGAGCGGCTTATATTCAATGAAGTTTTTAGTACTTCCTGAGGTCTTTTGAATGTAGATGTTTGTTGGTTGCATAACTACAAAATCAGCCTCATAGCTTTGTCGTTCCTAACTGGTGGTCAGTGAAGTATTCATTGAATTTTATTTATTCTTGCAGGCAATTGATGCTACTGACAATGGGATAAATCAGTTTGATACGGATAAACCTCCAAGATATGTGAATAATACACACTTATCTTCCAGAGTTGGAAGATTAAATTTGGATTGGATTGAACCTGATCAATCACCTGAGAAGGAGAATGAAGCCTTTCAAAGAGCAATGGCTCTGGTTGGCAGTGAGTTTTTAGATGTGAGGCTTTGACATGGTTAATGGACAAGCTTTTTCTTTTTTCTTTTTTTTTTTAATTACCAGATACCAGCGAAAGGATAGAGATTTTAAAAATGGGTCATAGCTATTGTATTTCTTTTTTTGTTTCGTGTGGTACCCATGTAATATAACAACTTTTTTCAACTTTTCAGAGTGTTCGGTATCATGCAACATCATGGTTACCAGCAAGGTCAATTGTAGCAGGGTGTCTTGCAGCAAGACAGGATATTGATCCCAGTGGAGAAATTATGGTTTTGACTAGATTCTGTCCTGTAAGCTGCATTGCTTATCTACCTCTTTGCCTGGACAATGTTTTTAGTCTAAAGCTGCTTCATATCCATGTTGTGGAATGTTTCATTCCTTTTATATTTCTTATACTCCTTTCTGTTCTTTTCTTTTCTGTATTGTAAAAACTTCTCATTATTTGATTCTATGCCTTCTTCAGTTCTTTATCTTGTAATGGGTAGAGAGAATCAATAATTACTGCAATTGACTTGCCATGGATTTTTCTTAAATAAAAACATGTTGCTTAAGATAGCAGCTTCTATGTTAAACAATGGTATCTACATGACTACATCAATTATGTAATTCATGTTCAGAATTTGAAAATTCAAGCTGCAGAGAATATCAAGTACCATATCATGTCAAACAGTAGCATATACACAAGTGGTCTACTTGATGTTCAGAAGACCTTAACGTGGTTTTTTGCCCTGTAGTGGAAGCTTCACTTATTTGAGCTGGAGGAGGAGATGAAGCTTGACCCTCCTATCATATATGTTCTGTATCAGGTACTTATATCTATCTTCTGCACTTGTTATCCTTTTTTTGGTTCCTTCAATGATGTGGTGGTTTAGAGTTGGGTGGCATGGTATTTCTTCATACCATTTCTTCTTCTCCATGTAAAGTGTGGGGAATTTGGGTAAGAAATAAATTTTCAATCATGTGAATAGGATTTAGGGAATTTGTTTGCATGTAGCTGTCAAGCTCTTTTCCACATGTGGCAACCTTTTGTAGGCCTCCTGTTACAATTAACTTTAAAGGAAAGGTTTCTATGACGAGTTTTAACTTTCAAGCATACCCGGTTGAATGTGGTGTTAGTTCCGAATCCCAGAGAGAGTCAATGACTTTTCAGTTATATCAGAAGCCTTTTTTTCCTTGGTCTGGGCCTTTTTTTGCCTCTTGTCCTACTAAAAATGAAAAATCTCTGCTTGTCCTCGCTGATATCAAATAGATGTCATTGACCATTTTTCTAAATACCAAGCTTATTTTATTTAGGTTTGCAGTTTGCCTGTCTATCTCCTAACTGCATATTTTTCATGGGGAGTTCTGAAAATTTTTATTGCAATTCAATCCTCAGGATGACAGGAGCAAAACCTGGAGAGTTCAGGCAATGGCAGTGTCTCCAGATAGGTTTGAGAGCAGAAAGCCTCTACCTTCTAAATGGCGAGGTTTGAGGGATGATGAACTCTCAAAGGAGGCAGGTATTCCGGGTTGCGTATTTGTCCATATGAGCGGGTTTATTGGTGGGAATCAGAGTTATGAGGGTGCTCTGGCCATGGCAAAAGCTGCTTTAAAGCTCTAATTGAAGAATAGCGATTTACATCAGCATCATTATTAGTTTGGATGGAGAAGATAAGACTTTTGTGGCATTTAAGCAGGATCTCTACTAATTTGCTTATGACCCTATCCATTTTATGTGATCTGGGCAGAAATTGTATCGTCCCAAATGTTTTCTCAGAACTTGTTTTGGATTGCATTGTAAGATTTTAATTGTTGTTTTTTATTCATTCATCTAAACACGTGATTTTTGTGGTTATTTTGATGAACTTTTACCGACAGAATGTTCTTTTATGTGCACTATGTTAACCTAAGCTCTTCCGGAATTCACAATTTGACGATGCTGCTAAATAACCATCTCCAAGTTTGCTAGCAATCGGTTGAATTAAATTCCCTTCAAGAAATGTGGAAGCTTTTCAATGGGCGCTAAAGTCCACGTGACAAATGATGTAAAAATCCTTTTATTATTATTATTATTTTTTTTTTAATTTTTTAATCTCTCCCTTCCTAGTAAACAGTGGGTTTAGGTCTTCCTCTGAAACCATCTCTCTCACTCCCTGTCTTCTTCTGTAATTCCGAAGTCGCGAACAAACTGTAACAGCAATGGCTGCTCTCACCTATCCCGCCACCACCGCCACTTCGTCGCTCTCAACCCTCAGAAGAAAGCCCTTTGCTTTCAATCCCTCCAAGTTTTTATCCTTCTCTTCCCAAACCCAAAACCCCTCCACCACCTTGAGAAGCTTAACGCCTCTTAAATCCTCTACAAACCCCCCCGCCGCCACCCCAGATCTCTCTCCCATCGCCTCCTCCACCACTCCCCAAAGCCTCAAATCCCGTCTCCATAGCGGTGAAACCCTCTACGGCCTCTTCCTCCTCAGCTTTTCCCCAACCTTCGCCGAGATCGCCGGCCTCGCTGGCTATGACTTCGTTGTGGTCGACATGGAACACGGCCCCGGTGGTGTCTCCGACGCACTCTCCTGCATCCGCGCCCTCGCCGCCACCGGTACCCCGGCGATTCTCCGATTACCGGACAGCTGCCCCATATGGGCCAAGAAAGCGCTCGATATCGGTCCACAGGGGATCATGTTTCCGATGATCGAAGGCCAAAAGGCCGCCAAAAAGGCTGTCTCGTACTGTCGGTTTCCGCCCAAAGGAGTGCGGGGGACGGCCCACACGGTGGTGAGGGCGTCGAGCTACGGGATCGACGAAGGGTATCTGGCTAATTACGAAGATGAGCTGCTGATCATGTGCCAGGTGGAGTCCGAGGAGGGGGTAAAACGAATCGAGGAGATCGCGGCCGTGGACGGGGTCGACTGCATTCAAATGGGGCCGATGGATCTGAGCGCGAGCATGGGATACCTCTGGGATCCGGGGAACAAGAAGGTGAAGGATATGATGAGGACGGCGGAGAAGGCCGTGCTGGCGGTGGGGCCCAAACCTACCGGCGGGAAAGGTGGGGCATACTTGTCAGGTTTTGCGATGCCATACGATGGCCCTGATGATATGAGGAAGCGCGGATATCACATGGTATCAGGCGCCGTCGACATTGGGCTTTTCCGGAGCGCTGCCGTGGAGGACGTCAAGAGGTTTAAGATGGGTTTGATGGACGGCTCTAACGATGATGAAGATGAGCAGCAGGATGGCGGAGACGCAGATGACAAGTACTGGAGCGAATGAAAAACCAAAAAAGAACAAAAAAAAAAATGCCTTTTTGGAGATTTCGGCATTACTTTTCTGCAACTCTGAATTCTCTCATTTTCATCTTTGATCGTAAATGTAATGGGATTGTTCTGATTCTCGCACTTTTTTCTCCTGGGTCTTTTGCTAACACACAATAATTTTGGCTTAGGCTTTATTTTTCTTCAAAAATCTTAGCAAAACAGAAAAATTATGATTTTAATTGAATTTGAAAGTTTAACCAAACCAAAATGTGCAATTGTAATCTGAGAAACGTCAGACTTAAAAAAAAATTATTCTTAAAACTCATAAATTTTGAACACAATGCTTTGCGTCCAATGATTCCAGTTGCAAAGGAATGAATAGACGGGTAAAAAGTGGAGTTGGGAGGAGGAAAAGTTGATTGCTAG
Source organism: Carya illinoinensis (assembly GCF_018687715.1). Lineage (NCBI taxonomy): Eukaryota > Viridiplantae > Streptophyta > Magnoliopsida > Fagales > Juglandaceae > Carya > Carya illinoinensis. The sequence goes on from NC_056763.1 coordinate 25,260,027, forward strand.
GCTGGGTTTGCAATGACACCAGATGGGCCTGATGAGCTGAAGAAGCTTGGATTGTATGTGTGTGGTGCTGTTGAAGGGGGCTTTGGTTAGGACTGCTGCTGTTGAGGATGTCAAATGAAATTATATCCAGTATGATGGTACTACCATCACAACGGTGTAATGTCATGGCTCCAATTTGCAATTAATTATTGATAAGAGTTTTCGAAACAATATAATAATATATGTTGATTATCCAAAAGGATTAGGAATCATTTTGTTCTGTTTTTTTCCATATAGATACATCTTCCATGCTACCCATCTCTAGGATTCTCACAAACCACATTTCAAGGTGACCATTCTCTTCTATTCTGGCTTAAATTTTGTATCCATTTCTGTTTCTTTTCCATTTTTTTTTATGGCATTATGAAAATGTTATGCGGAAATTATTTAATCAAAAAATGAAAAAAAGAACATCAAGCTGAGACACTTTGTCGGCTTCGCACTAGTTTTTGATTCAAATTGACAGAAAAGCTTGAGCCCCAGACGACCAACCATGGGAAGGGAGAGGCTGCACAGCTATATCTAGCCTTCTCCACATGATTACAAGATTATAAAAAAAAAAAAAAAAAAAGGAATAATGCACCTAACGAGACTTCCCCAACTCTCTCCTTCCCAGTTCCCTCCTTCGGTCCAAACTTATTCTGAACTGCACTCAGGGATGCTGACCAGCCAACTGGCCCATGTGCCATTATTAGCAACATGATTGATTTATTTCCCAATTTTTACCTTCTTTAAGATTAGCTCAATCTCCGCATCTATCTAGATTCTAAAGTCTATAGATCTTTATTCTTCACCATAAATTTCGTTCACCTTTGGACTTCTTACCTACATGGGTGTGAACATCCATTGTCAACTAGGAAGAGGGGCAATCGGTAAATCTTCTTCAATTCGTCGCCTTTTGCTAAACCAATCAGTCTGCAGATCCTCGAGCCAATAAAATTCAGCCCTCTAGTGTCCTGACTGAGTCTCTGACTCTCAGATTTGAGAAAGAGAGGGAGTAAGAAAAGCTAATATGGCCGCCAATCTTAGAACAAGTAATATGTATTATCACTTCTTGTTGGCTTTCCAGTTCCTTGTTTTGCTGCAAACCAGAGTCTCTTGTTACAAATACAAGGTTGGAGATTTAGATGGTTGGGGAATACCCACTTCAGCAAAACCACTAGTCTACACACAATGGTCCAAGTACCATACCTTCAAGATTGGAGATTCTATCTGTAAGTTTCTAATAATCATCTCTCTCTCTTCCTTTCAGCATCCATGGTTTGTTATTTAAAAAAAAAAAAAGCTAGAAAAAAGAGTTCATCATATTGTTTTATTTTTTCGATCTTTCATGGCTTCAGAATCATCCTCATGTTCTTCTCTTTCTGTTTATTCAGTGTTTTTATACCCACCAAGTCAGGATTCAGTGATACAAGTAACGGAACAATCCTACAACAGCTGCAACATTAAAGATCCAATCTTGTACATGAACAATGGAAACTCTCTTTTCAACATCACCAAATATAGGGAATTCTACTTCACCAGTGGAGAGCAGGGCCACTGCGAGAAGAAGCAAAAGCTCCACATTTCTGTGCTTTCTGGAAATGGGTCTTCTGCAGATTCTCCTTCATATGGTCCGAGTGCATTGCCAGAAATCTCACCCTCTTACCCCACTGTTTTTGGTACGATCCCACAACCACCTTCTTCTTCTCCTCCTCCAGCAAGCTTTCCGGTATTCATGGCAGCCCTTTCTTTATTTGCTGTATCTGCACTGGTCGGTGGCATCATGTGAGGAACATCATTATTTTGTAGTTTGAACCCAAGTGTGAGAGATTCTCTTTTGTTCCTCTTGAAATTGATATATTTTTTTCCCTTTTATTATTGGTTCAGAGATCGGTGATCTATTTCCATATTGGTTAATATGAAGATTTTGGCATTTGGTGGTTCTTCCAAACAAGTTAGAAATGTATCAATGAACTGTACAGAGAACAAACCCTCTTTAGCTCTTTTGCAAGAAAAGATAAGACACCGGGTTCATCTTTCCATGTAAAAGAACAAAAAGAAAGAAATCAATCTGTACAGGTCCAAGACAACGCCACCCGATGTTTTCGGGAGTGTACCCTGTTCCATTAAACTTGTCTTAAGTTATGTATTTGCCAGCTGGACGTGGACGTTATCTCCTGACAGTTCATCTCTGTGGGTCACAGAATATATGAATAGGAAAGTAGTTCTACAGGGCAGTCGGCAATTATAATTGCATTGGCACTTGCAAAATTACACTGCTTATATAATAACCACCTCATATCATTCCCGTGACACAGTCAATTATAATCCAAATCTTCTGTTAAAAAATCTGCCAATTGTTGCATCCATTTTTAGCAAAAAAATTAAACGATATTTTGAAACAAAAGGAAATCTTTGTTTTGTTTTGGTGTCAGGGACGACTCTGGGGAGTGTTTTCTTGAAAAGTGATTTGGTGGGTGCTTTTATATGGTAGCATCTGGTAGTGTTTGATAAGTAGTTTGGTTAGTTTTAGACAGGTATTCAAATGAAAATATTTCTAGTGAGAGTTGTGAAATTTAAAAAGAAAGGAAAAGGAGAGGAATGATCAAGGTTTGAATTTTGAGATTGTATTAACATCTAATGGAGAGATGGCAATATGTGACAACCTGTGAAACCAACATAAACATAATACGAAATTAGTAAATTTTAATTTGATATTAACGAGTTCGGGTCAAAACGAGTTGACCAGTTAAAACACGATTTATAAATGGGTCAACTCGCTTGATACAAAATCAACTCATTTTGATCCGTTTAGATTTTTACTTCAAATTACACTTATCACCCTAAGAAAAAAACCAGATTAGGTTTGGATAATGAGTTGAAATGAAATGAATATTGAATAAAATATTATTAGAATATTATTATTTTGCTTTTTCAAGATCACAAAAAGCATGTAAATGCAAGACCTGTCAGGGCAAGCACAAATCCCCAATTTGGCTAACAGGTGTTGTCAATGTATTCGCTTTGGCACCACTAACACTTTGGAAACAAGTGGCACCTCTTCTATGCTTGTAGCTGAAGAGCAAAGATCTAATGGTGAGCCTCGATTTGAAGGTGGCTAGACTTGAAACTACTTGGGTTTCAACCAGATCTTGTCTTGTATGTGGAGGTTTAGATTAGGTTTGGATAGTGACTTGAGATAAGATGAGTTGAAATAAAAGTTGAAAGTTAAATAAAATATTATTAGAATTTTATTTTTTAATATTATTATTATTTTAGAATTTGAAAAAATTAAATTATTTATTGTATTTTTTGTGAAAGTTGTAATAATGAGATAATATGAGATAGTTTAAAGAATCTTTCTCAATCCAAATCGAACAATTTAACTTATCTTTAACTCTCACTCTCACCTCTCACCTCACGCTGCCCCCTCCTCACATCAATGCTTTCCTCTTTGCTTCACCGCATTAAGTCCCTGAGAGTCCTCTCTCCTCCAAGTTTCTACTTCTTCTCTATCTCCATACTTGTTTCCCAAATGCTCCTTGGAACCCTCTCTCTTAAACACAATTACCCAAACAAAGCTCAATTTGGATTGAGAGAGCTCTCAACCAATCTCAACTCATTATTACAACTTTCTTAAATTCTCACACAAAATATAATAAACAATTCAACTTTTTCAAATCTCAAAAAATAATAATATTAAAAAAATAATATTCTAATAATATTTTATTCAAATAAATGATAATCTAGACTTTCTCTCTCCAAAATATTTTCTCTCAGTACAACCAAAACTCTGATGATGAAAAGTCTTATTCTTTCATTCTGGTGAAGCTTTGGTGATTGTAGAGGTGAGTTAGTTAATATTAGGTGACTTATGAGGAAGTGGGTGGTGATTGAATCTAAGATTTTTGAGGTAGTAAGGGAGGGAAGTTTGGTACATCTTATTGAGAAAGGGTGGAAGGTGGTGAAAGATGTTAGTCTAAGGTTAGGCACGGCAAGGTGGTTCCTAAAAGCTTTAGAGGATTGTTTGAAGGTTGGTAGGAAGGAGTTTTTTTTTGGGCATAGAGAAGGTGATAGGGGGTATGTTGCACAAAAACGATCTAACTCTAGAGGGTGTTTCTTAGAGTTGATGGAGTATGGGGAGGGGGGGTGGATACCAGAACTTCTTGTTTATTCCAGATGATAGGGAAGGAAGGGGTGGAGGAAAGTGGCGGAGGCACTGAGGGACGCTGGCTGTACTGGCGGTGCAGTTTCACAGCCACTACAAAAGCTCTTCTTACAGGTCTTACAGGGAGGTGCTCCAACCTATAAGTAATGTCAGGGGTATCCATCACTCTGAGACATTGGCAGGCGCAAGAGGAGGTGTAGGTATGCAAAGGGATGGGTTGCAGGCTGAGGGGGAAGCTAGTAGAGCTATTGCTGGTCTGAATGAGGAAAGCGTGTTGAGTGCTTTGCAGGAGATGAAGTGTCAGGTGGATACATTGAAAGTCAATATATGTTGGCTGTTACGGTGTGCTGAGGAGAATAAAGTGATGGAAGTGGGATTCAGGCCAGATAGTGGGCTGTGGCTCACGGGTTGGAAAGCAAGGCCAGAGTGGGCTAGGGGCTGGAAAACAGAGGCGTGGGCCAGGGAGGAGAGGTGAATCCAAAGGGCAAGGGGGTGGATCTTGGGCTGGGCCTGAGCAAAAACCCAGGCTTGAAGTGGCGTGAGAAAGGCTCGAAACAGTGTGTTTCGGGTTTGCTTGGGGAGCCCGATACAGCACCTACGGGCCCGAGTCTTGGGGTGGGTCCGGCACAGAATCGGTCGACCATGAGCAACGGCTCAGGCGAGGTCTCGCTGATGGTCGTACATTCGCTGGAAAGGGAGGTGGAGGTTCTAAGCAACGGGATTGAGCCTAATCCTTTTAGCGATGGATCGGGAGTTGCTCAGGGAGGGTCTTCTCCTAGTGGGTCTTCACAGAACACTCCGGTGACCTGTTCTGAGCCACTAGAGCATGTGGCTATACCATTAGATCAGCCTAAGGAGAAACAAGAGGTCTTTGGGATGTCGTGTGAAGGGATACAAGACAAAACAATGGCTGAGGTGGATGGAGGGTGTTCTTTGGATAAGGAGGAAGGTATGTTGATGTTGTATGATTCTACTAATTTTCCAACAGAGGAGGAGGAGGTTGTAGGAGAGGACCCCACACCTTTAAACGTGGTTCCCCCTAGTATTTCCATTGATTGGTTATTAAAAAAGGTTAAGGATCTTCAAAGCTGTTTGGGGATCTCATGTCAGGGGTACGAAGAGCAGTTTAAAGCTTTGATTATAGCCATTGCAGCAAGACATTAGGGTGTAGGGTCAAAAAGAGATAGGGAGCTGAAGCATTTGACGTGGTCCATAAATTACGATGGAAAGGAGGGGAATGTGAGTAGGGGAAGAAATAAGGGAAGGGCTAGAGCAGTTTGTTAATGAAGCCAAAAATTCTAAGTTGGAATGTTAGGGGTTGAACGAGTCGAATAAACGTCTTCGTATAAAAGCTTTGTTAAGGCAATGAAAGGTGGACGTCATTTGTTTGCAGGAAACAAAGTTGAAAATTATGAGTAGAAGAATTATTAGAAGCATTTGGAGTTGTCAATTTATAGGCTGGATATACTTACCATAGAAAGGGGCCTTGGGGGGTATATTGGTTATGTGGGATAAGAGGGTTGTGGAGTGCACCGATGAGTTTATGGGAGAGTACTCGGTGGGGTGTTCCTTTAAAAATTTAGAAGATGGGTTTTTATGGGCCTTTGCTGGGGTTTATGGGCCTAATTTGGATAGGGAGAGGAGAAGGTTGTGGAATGAGCTGGCTGGACTTTGTTCTTGGTGGGAGGTCCCATGGTGCATTGGCGGGGATTTTAATGTAACAAAATTTCCTATCGAAAGATCAGGGGGGACGTCAAAATACAGCAATGGTGGAGTTCTTGGACTTTATATTTGAGTTAGGCCTTATGGACATTCCCCTAATGGGAGGGGAGTACACTTGATCTAATAATCATACTTGGTCAAGACTGGACAGGTTTCTTATTTCTCCTTCGTGGGAGCTGCAATTTCTAGATCTGACCCAGAAGAGGCTCCAGAGGTTATGTTCTGATCATTTTCCTGTTTTACTAGAAGGGGGTGGTGTGCAAGGGGGTAGGAGGCCTTTCAAGTTTGAATATGTGGTTAAAAAAGGAGGGGTTTGTGGATTTGGTTAGAAATTGGTGGAATTCTTATGTATTTGAGGGTAATCTGAGTAAGGTGTTGGCTGGAAAATTGAAAGTTTTGAAGAAGGATTTAAAGACTTGGAATGAGCAGGAGTTTGGTGAGATAACTAAACAGAAAAATTGCTTATTTCAAGAATTACAAAGTTTAGAGGGCGTAGAAGATAAGAACAACCGAAAAGAGCAAGTAATAACTGAATTCGAAAGATTGACCTTAATGGAGGAGATTTCATGGAGGCAAAAGTCAAGGGCTTTATGGCTTTGGGAGGGGGATAAATGTACTAAGTTTTTCCACTGCAAAGCTAATGCACATAGAAGGTTCAATACCATTGAGTCTCTGAATATTGATGGTATTGCTTCGTCAAATCAAGCAGAAATGAAGGAATATGTAGCTGGCCATTTTGAAAACTTATTGTCCGAACCTCTTGCATGGAGACCTAAGGTGTTGGTTTAACTTTTGAGAGTATTGACCAAGTTAGTATGGTGTGGTTGGAGAGACCTTTTGAATAGGAAAAAGTACATAACGTTCTTAGGAAAATGAATAAAGATAAAGTTCTAGACCCGGATGGTTTCAATATGACTTTTTTTCAAACTTGTTGGGAGGTGGTGAGAGAAGATGCTATACTGGTTTTTCATGAATTTTTCACTCATGACAAATTTGAAAAAAGCCTAAATGCTACCTTTATCGCCTTAGTCCCTAAAAAGGCTGGTACAATAGAGGTACAAGATTTCAGATCGATCAGTCTTGTAGGCAGTGTTTATAAGTTATTGTTGAAGGTGCTGGCAAATAGAATGAGCACGGTAATGGAAAATATTATCTCTAAATTGCAAAATGCCTTTATAAGGGGGAACAAATACTAGATTCGGTTCTCATTGCTAATGAATGTTTGGACAGCAGAATCAGATTCGGAATTCCAGGTATTCTTTGTAAACTAGATATGGAGAAGGCATACGATCACATTAACTGGAATTTTCTGACATACATGTTGAGTAGATGTGGGTTTGGGGAAAGATGGAGGAAGTAGATAAGGCATTGTGTGTCAACGGGGCTTCTTTCAAAGCTAATTCCATTTGGGATGGGGTTTTGGAAAAATTTGAACGTAGGTTGGCCAGTTGGAAAATGTTATACTTATCCAAAGGGGGGCGACTCACTCTTATTAAGAGCACTCTTTCAAATCTTCCCACCTACTATTTGTCTATGTTCCCTCTCCCTGCTAGCATTGCATGTAGAATGGAAAAACTTCAACGTGACTTTTTATGGAGTGGAATAGGAGAAGAGTTTAAGTTTCATTTAGTGGGCTGGGATAAGGTGTGCAATTCCATGAGAGACGGCAGACTGAGGGCCGGGAATGTGAGAATTCTTAATAGGTCTTTACTAGGTAAATGGCTATGGCGATATAACAATGAGAGGGGAGCTCTATGGAAATGGGTGATAGACTTGAAATATGGTTGTGAAATAGGGGGTTGGTGTTCAAAAGAGGGAAGGGGGTCCTATGGAGTGGGGTTGTGGAAGTTCATATAAAAAGGATGAGATTCTTTTGCAAATAATACTCGATTGAGCCTGGGGGATGGAAGAAGGATTCGCTTTTGGAAGGATAATTGGGTGGGTGACACAGCGTTGCTGGATGCTTATCCCGCTATTTTCAGTATTGCAAGGATCCAGACGCAATGGTGGCTAATTTGCGGGGTAACTATACAAGGTTCACAAGAGTGGAATATCAGCCTTAATCAGGATGTACATGACTATGAAGTGAATATGTTGGTGGATTTTTTTAACTTGTTGTATAACATTCATGTTGCTGCCACAACTGAAGATGTGATGATTTGGAAACCCTCTAGGAAAGGAAAATTCAAGGTACGCTCATTTTATGACTCTATTATTGGGAAACAAGGACATTCTTTCCCTTGGAAGAACATTTGGAGGACTAAAGCACCTACAAAGGCCGCCTTTTTTGTTTGGACAGTAGCCTTAGACAAGATACTAACTAATGATATTTTGAGAAGATGGGGCCTTGTTATAATGGACTGGTGTTGTTTGTGTTAAAAGAGTGGGGACACGGCGGATCATCTACTCTTACACTATGAGTTTGCTAGAGACATATGGAACTATTTTTTCAGCAGGATGGGAATAGTATGGGTTATGCCAGGCCGGATGGTTGATCTTCTGGCATGCTGGAGAGGTATCACTGGGACACTACAGATTGCAACTGTTTGGAAAATGGTCCCTATTTGTATTCTTTGGTGTATTTGGAGTGAACGTAATGAAAGACTATTTTAGGATCATGAACATTCCTTGAAAGAGTTTATGAGTTTTTTTTGGAAGACTTCGTTTTTGTGGGCTATTGCGTTGGGTTTAAATGGGCTTAGCTTTCATGATTTCTTTGTAACAGTTTCTAGTTCTTAAAAAAGTGTGTGCTTTTGTATACCTTTAGTGTACTTGGGTTATGCTTATCTTTTTATCAATGAAATATCATATTACTTATCCAAAAAATATATATATTTTATTCAATTTTCATCTCAACTTATCTTGTCTCAACTCAATATCCAAACCTAATCTAAACCTCCACATACAAAACCAGATCTAGTTGAAACCCAAGGAGCTTTAAGTCTGGCCACCTTCACATAGAGGCTCACCACTAGATCTTTTCTCCTCAGCTACAAGCATAGAAGAGGTGTCGCTTGTTTCCTGTCAATGGTGCCAAAGCAAATACATCGACGAAACCTATTACCCGAATTAGGGATTTGTGCTTTCCCTAACAAATCTTGCATTTACATGCTTTTGTGATCTCGGAACTCCATTTGAAGATCTAGTCTTTTTTATCAAGTAGATCTAAAGGAGGAACACTGTGTCATTTTGTGGTCTTGTTGATCTATCAAAGTAGATACATGTGAAGAAGTTTTTGAACGCTATGGAGCTTGCAGATCATGGGGATGGTTCTGGGATGCTCATGGTGAAATGGTTCACCAAAATGTTGGAGGCTTGTTTGACAAATGATAAAAATGAGTTTTATGCTTCTTTAAGGAATAATGGTAGAAGTTTTATTCTTGAATCTTCAAAGATGTTCTAATATCTACAGGCGTTTCATATTAAACCTGATTTTATGTCAGTTTCTTTATATTAATTTTGGATCTCATTTATTATTGTTTGGTTTATAATATTTGTTTAACAGGTTGAACTTGATCAAAATGGGCTGTATCGACTTATTTCTAATTAATTATTAATGGGTTAAAATAGGTTGAAATGGGTCAAAACAGATCGGGTCGTGTCGTGACGATTCATTTCAAATTGATTATTAATATGTCAAAATGAGTTGTGTTGGGGTTTAAAAGTTTGACCCATAACACGATTTGTCACCCCTAGAAATAATTCAAGTTTACACATGAACTGCGATGATACGACATTTAATTGTTTAATCGTTTGTACATAATTCCCCCCCCCCCCCCCCCCCCCCCCCCCCCCCCCCCCCCCCCCCCCCCCCCCCCCCCCCCCCCCCCCCGGGGGCAAAAAAAAAAATGTAGAAAGATGTTTTCCTATACTATGTGCTAGTTGGTTCATGGTACAATATCTTGTGTTGTGTGCATGTATGTACTACACTAGGGGTGGTTTGGCATGAATCCTATTATAGATTCAATTTAAACTATTAGTATTAGCCACTTAAAGACTCGTTGAATTCTCTAGTAGGGATGATGTCTAAACTATAGTTCAAATCCGACTTAAGGGAGTGCTTACAGTTTGCTGTAGGATGCCATAATGGTCACACCCAAGTAGAGAAGCCATCTCTAATAGCCCCTCATACGAGTGAAAAATATAAAATTCCCAGCATTTTGAAGAGACAAAGGATATTTATCCCTTGAAAGGGAGGAAGCAAGAAAATGGTTCTCCTTGGACTGTGTCAAAATGGAACGAAAAAGGACTATAGGGCATGTATTTTCTTATCTAATCATTTTACTTGCACGTCAATGGAAAGAACACACAATTCACATTATTTACGCGGCACAATTTAATTTGTAACTTTTAAAAGTTTAAATTTTCTTACAAATCACAAATTATGCCACATTAGTAGTATGGGAAATATGTCCTTTACACAAGCTTGCAAATAGAATTAATATTGTTAAGAACAAATATAGCGCATGAATTGATTTGTAAAGGTACCAAGTCGCTTGTTCCTAACGTCAAAACAGAATACATTTATAGATTGCTGGACTTGATACTTTTGAGAGGCTATTTAAAAGCATCTTAATTCCCACAAGTACTAAAGTCGGCATCACCCAGATCGACTTGATGAAACTGTTTGGAAAACAAATTTCCAAAGGCTTTATGAAAACCGTCCAAGGCAACTAGTTTTACTACTACTAGATCGTCTCAAGGAATCTCAGTAAAACTGGGCTGCCTATTGGAGATGAGCATTTTCTTTCATAAAAACTCCGACGATACCCCCATCTATCCTACTTAGGAAAAGGAAAAGGAAAAGGAAAAGGAACAAAACATTGCAACAAGAAATCAACGGCTATGAGATACTTTCCTCAGATCAAATGTTAGTTTTACATGTTCTATCATTTAATTTACATGTAGCTTACATATCAAAAAATAATAATAATAATAATATTTAGTTTGCCCTAACAAAAATATCTGATGGAGGGAGGATTTTGTTATACGTTCTTCTAGAACAATAAATAGGAACAAACACTTAAACAAAAATGCTAAGGATCACAACAAGAAAAAAATTGCTAAGGATTGTATACCCAGAGCACGTAACAATTTAAATTATCAGGTGGACAAGGGTGCATTCCTAAAAATCTCTTAGAGCTAGCCATACACGCATGCGGAAAGTTACTGGCTGTTACTCACCTGACCATGTCACCAGCTACGGTCATTGGCTTCTCTACAGAAGTGGCATGTAGTGGTTATTGAGCTGCAGACTCTGTAAACTGCATGGCTGAGGACTTAGATGCATTTGCTGGAAAGGGACTCCTCATTTGAGCTCCAGACCGGAGTCTACTTCCATGGCAGATGCTCTAGGAGGGGAACTGGGTTGCACCTCCACATCTGGGTAAGCAGCCTTGAACCTTGCTCGCAGACCTTCGTCAACTAATCTTACTCCATTCAATTGATTACCGAGCGACATCCACCTGGTACATGACATTTCAGGAGTAATCAGGAAACCAAACATGGAGCAAAATAAACCCCATATACCAAATATGCCAAAAACTGTATAGCATATTTCTCTATCACAAATAGGAAACCAAGATAACCCTGGATCCCCGGCCAGGCAACTCTAATTTATTCAAGATTATCTAGCCTTAAGGGCATGATAGATCCATCACAAAAAGCCCTCTAGCACCTCCATCTCATCAATTTATTGACAAAAAACCACAAGGGCCCAAGCGGTAAAGGCCTTGGTCTTGGGATATCACTCCCCTCAAGTTCCAAGGTTCAACACATCATGGGTGCAAACAATCTTTTGGAGCCACACTCCCTGGTGAAAAGCCAACGATTTAACCAGTTCTATGTAGGGAAACTTCCGAGGGTTCGGTGCACAAGACCGAAGTTTACTCTACAAGAGTGGATCCGAAGGGCCCTGCCTTGGAGAGGTTCCCCGACATAAAAAAAAATAATAATAATAATAATAATAATTTATTGACAAAAATCTTTAAGGTGGTGATAAACAAGAATGATGCAAAGAAAATTATAATCAGCACAACTATGAGTCAAGGAAAATAAACTACCCTGCATGAGTGTTGTGCATGCGGGCAAACAATTCAAGCTTTCTTGTCCTTGGACTTATTCTCTCCAGCATAGGGTACATCTGCAGCAATGCATTTTTATTAATTAAAGTTTGCAACTCAATCAACTATGGTTAATTTAAGTCTACTATTAAAGGTACAAGGGAGAGCACACTAAAAAAAAATATAAAGATAATCTTCTACTCACCTCATCCGGCTTACGGCTTGTCTCTCGAACCTCAGCAACGATGACATCAGTATCAATGTTCCTGTTTACTTCTGGATTGCCTTTTATTCCAACAAGACAATGCTCCTTACTGTGATTGAGCCAATGGCCTGTCCGCCCAGTTCTGATTATTCGTTGAAGTTGATTGGTCTTCACCCAAATGATCTCCTCAACACGCTTGTACCCCCAAAGTTCTAAACTGAAAAAAGGATATAGATAAGCTTGTGAGATAAGACAAAGGAATAATCATATGCAGCACGTTTTAAGCTTCTCAGCCAAATACCAATAACCATCCATTCAAGGGGGCAATGAACATTACGGTAGGCAGATGGCCAAAAGTGAGACCATACCATTCACGTCCAAGCTCCATTGCACGACCAGTGACCCATAGAAAAATTAGACCATCAGTCTGCAATGCAGGAACATTGAGATTGCGCATTTCGTCATCAGCCATCGTCCCATAAGGCAACTCCATATGAATGTCCCATGGTGGATCTGCCATTATAACTCCAAATTGCCCTAAAATGTCCATTCTAAATGAGCGGATATCACAGTTAATCCATTGCGGTTCACCAAGTTCTACTTCTGAACAATATTCAGCACGCTTTAGTGGTTTGGGAGGAGGAAGCATGTCTGGCATTTGGTCTATCTCATAATGGACATACTTGCATGTCTGGCAAAGATATATAACTCCATGTAAATGACAAAGAAGTTAAAAAGAAATAGAGTGTACTAAGAACCCCAATCACAATGTTGTTTCATGTGAGAAAAACTCACCTTCATGTGCCGGCAAGTATCTAGAAAAGAACAATCTCCTAAATCAATGTCAGTATGTGGAGCAATAATTCGCCGAAAATGAACCTGGAAAGAGAAGAAATTTCAATACAAAACAAGTTTAAGTATTCATAAGTATTAAGATCAAGGTTATGTCTGGCCATATCATATGGATTGAACAAATTATTGGTACCACCAAAAGAACCAAAATGTGAAACTAGTCAAAAAGGTTCCATGAAGAATTTCTGAGAGCCGAAGCAGACAATGTAGACAGCACGCAGTGAAAATGTGAAAAATGATAAACTAGAAAGGAAAACAGTCAGATGTTTTCAACCACCTAAGATATCTAGTTGACACCCTAGTGTCAAGAATGTACTTAGGTGACGAGTGAATTCCCAACTGTCCGATGAAATCCAATGACTTGTACTGTATTGACTAGTGACATGCTTAGTGTGAGCTCCAGCACTTCAAAAGACCAGATGATTGAGGTTTTTTGATATTGATTTGAGTAATAACTTTATCAAGAAATTTTCTTTTCTTTTCGGATTGAATCAACTCTATCCAGAATAAAATTTGAAGCTGATAATCCTCTTTGGTTACACTGTATTCTATTTTCTTTAAAATAGAAACAACTCTACTAACCTTCTCGCATGCCATAAAGGAACCAGATTGACGCCGGCAATCCTCTTTTGTAAGGGAAGAACAGTATTCCTTCAGGTTCGGCCCACCTATAGTTTTGAACTGAAAAAAAAAAAAAAAAAGAAGAGGAAAAAGTAAATAGGGTAGACATTATTGCACCAGCAAAAGTATCAGTTTCCTGAGATGCAACTAATGCCTGCAGATACAAGTAAACAAGGATTTTTAACGGACGAAAACAAATATGACCTTCCAGATAGCAGTATATATCAAAACGTAAACAATCGTATAAGAGGCTTTTCAAAAGTTTGAAAAAACCTTTTCGGCGACAGCAGTTTCCCTTGCAGTAGGTCGGTGAATGAGGTCCAGAAGCTCCTCACCAGTCTTTGATTTCTGCATCTCCATAAAAGATTTCTTTTTCAACAATGCTTCGAGATCCTTCATATCATCTTCTTCAGTCCTAAGCTTTTGCATCACACCAATTGGCCTATGCATGGGATGAACACCTACCCCTCTGCCCATTCCAGCCATTCCCATAACTCCCCTCGCACCCCTCGGACCCAGGGGTGGCAATCCCGGCATAAGTGGCTCGCCGGGTCCCATCCACATATCCGGCATTGGCCTCTGAGCAGGTCCACCTCCTCCCATTCCAAACAGTCCAACCCCACCATTCACATCTAGCAATGGCTGCTGTTGACTCTGATACTGATTCACATTACCGTCGCTACCCAAAATCGAGTGCTTACTCTCGGGCAATTCCCTCAGAAGCCGAGTTCGGTCAATCCCCAAGACCATGACCCTGGATTTCCCACTCACTTCAAAGGCCTCCAACTCAACCCCACCATTATCCTCAGCGATCGACCTCAACGCCATCTCCACCGCCAGTATCGCTCCGGACTCCCCACCCAACTCTCTCAACGCCGCCCTTTCGCCAGGCGTCGCCGTTTGGTCGTTCTCCAGCTTCCTCAACACAGTCGAAGAATCGATTGGCGCGAAGGGGACCCGACCCAACAAACACACGGCCACCATCGACCGCACCACCGAGAGGGGACTCCCGCTCTCGTCAACACCACTGGGTTCGCTCTCTGGCTGGCGTGCCGGAACCGGAGCTGGGTTCTGGGTTATGGCTGGGAACGTTGGTTTGTTGGTGGGTTTGACTAGGCTAGGGTTGGGGTTTGGGAGCGTGGGTGTGGGGGTGGGAGTGAAGGGGCGGTGGTTGAAGGAAGAGACGACCTTGAGAGAGAGATCCACGGAGGACACGATGTTAGGGACTAGGGATTGAAGAGAAGCCAGAAGGTCCAGCTGGGTCTGGTGCTGTGACTCCATGCGAGCTCGGAGTTGTTGATGGATGTCTTTGATTCTGGCTATGGTGTCTTCATTACCGTCCAATCGGGATTCCATCGTTTTCTCTCTGTCACTATGACTGCTACAGAAAATTCTGCAGATTAACCCAACAAACAAGGAAGTCTCTTTCGTTGTTCTTCGGATCCTTTCTTTCTTCTATTTCTTTCAATTTCCTCTACGGCTGAAGAGAGGTTTTAAGGGCTGTGGGTTTATGACTCTTTTCAAGGGACAATGCAGCTGTAGCGAAGGTTTTATTCCTTGAGTTTTACTAACCTATATATTAATATTAATTTTTTCATATTTAAAATTTAAATTAATATTATTTATAATAAAATTTATTTTTTTTATCAATTTTAATAAATTAATAAACATATTAATACACAAATATATTTACAACCAAACTTTTCCTTCTTCGTTTTGCTCTAGATTTCGGATTGATTATTTGGATTTTAATTATAAAAAATTTAGGCTGCTTTTAGGTTTTAACCAGAGCTGTGCGAGGTTTTTAGATAACAGTGAGTTAAATAAGTAAAATGAGTATGCGGAGTTATTTAAAATAAGTTTAAATGAATTTAAATATTAAAATAAGTTTAGTATTATTTATAAAAAATTTAAAAAGTTTGTAAGTCTCATGTATAAAAATATATTGAGTTAAAAAATATTATAAATTTTACGTATAATAAAGTTTTGAATTGAAAAGAGTTTAGAGTACTAGTAGTTAGAGGTGTCAAATCGTATTAACGGATCGTGTTCGTATCATGTCAAAACATGTATATCATATTATATAGGTCAATTCTAATCCGACTCGTTAAATTTATCGTATCAAAATCTCAAATTCTAATATGACCTATTAACATAATGTGTCATGTTAACCCGTTTTGACCCATTAGTGAATATTACTAATAGGTTGACACAACACAATACGACTCTTTTCAAACTGTTTATGTAAATGGATTGAATACGTCTGAAATTAAACTGTTTGACCTGATTAAATTAAATATAATTTTCTATAAATATTAAAATCACTATATCTATAAAAACTATAAAACTAATTATAAGTCCAAAATTACAATTTAAACAAAAAAATATCAAAATTAAAATTCTAACAATTTTACTTTTGGGGTAGAAGGGTATAATTGTAATTTTAACTTTCTTAATGTGTCATAACGGGTCAATCCGTTTTGACCCGAATCCGTTAAGATTAAATTCTAACTTGCTATTATCGTGTCGTATTCGTATTTGATTAACGGGTCGTATAACATATTGTCACCCCTACTAGTAGTGGCCTTAACAAAATTTGGCCAAAATTTGATTAAAAAATTCACTTTTACAAATTTTAACTAGCTACTTTTCACAACATGAACTCAATAAATAATAAACTCAATAAATCTATAACTATTATATTAAAATATTAATTTTAAACTTTTCATTGTTTTAATTCTATTGAACATTATCAACCAAAATTATTTATTCTTTTTTATTTAGTTTCTGAAGCACTACTAAGAAATTAATTTAACGAAAGGTAGAGTTGCACATTATTTACATTTGGGCAAGTGGTTCAGGTTGATTTTTCAGTTGTTAGATTTTTTTTATAATATATACAATAATTGGAATAAAAGCAATGAAATGAGGCAACTTAGCTCTACATGGGTCCTGGTAGCCTCAATGAAACATTTATTTCTTTTGTAATTTTTAAGCACATCTAGAAACCCAAACCCATAATTTTTTTTTTTTTCTTCTCGCTCGGGAGAGCAGAGGTAGTGGGAGATGAAATATTTTAATCTGAAAAATAACATTTATCCAGCTCAAGTTTTGGCTAGCTAAATAACCTTAGGCTATAATTACTGTTCATTTGTTGAGACCATTACAATGATTTATTGCATACCTTAGCTAAATTTTGGCCAAATTTTAGTTTTGTTGAGCCCACTACTAATACTTTTAGTAATTTGAGAGTTTGATATTTAGATGTTAGATTCAACTTAAAATTGAATTAAAAATTAAGTTGATCCCATATGAGTCTTGCAACCAAACGTTAATGAAATATCATAAATTAGAAAAGAAAAGTAAAAAAAAAAAAAAAAACCCTATAATTTTTAAGTTATATTCAGATATTATAACGAATGTTAAATTTGATTTTTTTTTTTTAAATCCTTCTTATAATTACCCTAGAAAGTTTGACATGATCTCATTAATTTTATTGCAATATTAAATAACATCATTTACATGTAATTTCGAATAATTATATGTAAAGGCTTTTACACCATACAATATCTACTTAACATAATTTAATTTAAAAAATAATTTTTAAAATTTAAATTTTACAAATCAAATTATATAATTTTTTGCATCTTAAAATACATATTCCTAAACTGCATGATTTTCTCTTTACCGTAGCATTACAAAAAAATAATAAATAGAATTTTTCAAAATAACATAATCAGGGAGAAGAAAGGAAAGTGGTAGCCTTTTCAGTTGGTGTTTTATTCCAGAGGGTTTGATGTTTGGTAACTTCTTCATATTTCTGCGTCTGCCCCATTGTAGAGTCGTAGACCAATCGTCGTCCAGGTATTGAACGTCATCAATGGATGATGCCGTTCAATCACTCAAGCTTTTGTTTTTTGTGTTTATGCTGCGAGAAATCATGATAGTAAGGGAACCATAATATCAAGAATGGTGCAAACAGAGTTATATACTATGCTGCAAACGGCATTAGCATTTGTCGTGCACCCTTCCAAACAAGTTATATTTTTTTATGTAAATTTTATATTTATCCACTTTTTTTAAATAGAGTATATAGAAATTACACACTCCATAACTGTATATAACATTACCATTTTTATAATGACCGAGGATGTTAAATAATCGAAGAGGGAATAAATTAAAATCATCAAGGATGTTCACCGAATCACTAGAACAGACTTTTCTATCAGCTCCACGGACATAAACAGATACCAAATTGATCGATACTAAAACAAAAAAAGAATCTGCAGATATTGCCCCGAAGTAACAATAAGGCAATTAACAGCCAAGAGCCTTGGTTTAGATGGCATGAGACCCAACCTTCATAAGAGAGGTTTGGGTTCAATCCCTCCCAAAATCTCCCAATATATATATATATAAAGGCAATTATTAAGACTGAGGAAAAAGAATCGAAGCAAGAAAAACTAGTAAATCAATTTACGGAGATTTCCTTCTTTGCCATCCACCTCCTTTTGGCATTCTCTATTGCTTCCTCTCTCATCCTCAGCAGCTCAATTAAACGTTGGTGATACTGCGTGTCAATTGTAGCCAGCTCCAGCTTTAGCTCACTGTCCTGATCCTTGTCTGCCAGAGATAGAGAACATATGCTTGACAAGCCGAAGGTTTTCAACATGCCAGATTCCCCCACGTTAACTTCATAGCTTTTCTCACCATAAACCCCGTACTCCGAATTGAACCCATACCCATTCAAACCTTTATAGCATTCATCAAGACTGAAGTATTTGGACTCTAAAGCACTGTCATTACAGGCATCCAAGGCCATTGAGACACCATACTCAACCGATATATCCGAAACAGTAGATTCTTGATTGTCTTCATATTCCACGTCAGCCAATATTGGGAGAACATGGTGCTCAACAAGTGCCTCGGCAGGATCCTCTGCTGTCCCTGAATTTCCACCAGTTTGAAGTACATGAGAAAAGCCAAATGAACCATGTGCTTCAGATGAGCAGTTCTCAAATGAAGATTTCCATCGGGGTACAAGCTTGGTAATCAAGTTGTCAATTAACTCAGAAATGACAGCCACATCATCTTTTGACAGATCAAGTTGTTCAACCATCTCCTCAGCTATTGCAATTGCAGTATCAGAATCAAGATAAAATGCAAAATGGATGTTTCTCACCTGACCTATTAAAACCAAAGCAATATATGGTTAGCCATGTTAGGGAACGGAAGAATGTTATTCCACAGCACATTTGCTTACCATGTGGATCTGCAATGCGCAGAATTAATGAAGCTGTATTCTCATCAAGTTTCTCCCCTCTTAGCCTAAAGTCATTATTCTCAGTAAACCTCTGAAATTCTGGAGTTGAACAGTCAGAAGTTCCATTGAATATATTCATACTACAGCCAACAGAAAGCTTCTTGCAGTTTGAGTCTATTATGTCCATGGCATGAGATTCTGGGTGTGGTGGGCTCACTAATACGGCCAAATTACTGGTTAATTGCAGCGAATCACAAATGAGATCCTTCGAGCTTCCAGTTGCAAGGAATGGATCTTTCAACAGCTCCATTGCTGGCAATCTAATAGATGCTGGAACCAGACACTTCTCAATGAACTGCTTAACTTGGGGATCATTCACTTTACTGAGAGAAGCAGGCTTTATTCCCTACAGGGAAGAATACAAGAAAGATTATAACGGCCATTTTAAAAAAGGACATTAATCATATATACTGCAGGTGTTCGCCAACTTACGGAGGTAACCTTCCTATATATTTGAGCTGGATTATTGCACTCACTATATGGGTATTCACAGGTAACCATCTCTAGCATGCACATGCCAAAAGAATATACATCAACAAGATTATTGTATTCCTCCTCGTAAAGCTCTGGAGCCATGAATTCAGGAGTGCCTGTGCAAAAAAGAAAAAAGATGACACGCCTCAATTAACATGGTTTAGTCAAAGTCATAACACGTATAGAGAAAGGGATGTTAATACCAATTACACTTCGGGCAGTAGGCTGCTGCATGACGGTTGCTAACCCAAGATCTCCAATTTTAACTTCACCATTGTTTCCATTAACAAATATATTGTCGCATTTCAGGTCTCTGTGGATAATTGGAGGATTGTGGCCATGGAGATAGCTTAAACCTTGAAGAATCTGCCTTGCCCAATTCTTGATGGCTTTTATATCAACATGCTTATGCTTCTTGCGATATCTAAAACACAATAAAACCATGAAAGCGATAAATGAGCATTATATCCAACAAAAAATGAAAAAAAGAAATGGAAAATTATATCCAACAAAAAATGACAAAAACAAAATGGCAAACGGTCCACAGAACTTACAGTCTTAAACTCCCAGAACTGAACAACTCTGTTATAAGGTTGATGGTCTTGTTCTTATCATCTACCCATGAATTATAGAACTTGATGATGTTTTTGTGCTTCAAAGATTTCAGCAGATGAACCTCGGAATATAACCTCTCCAGCTGTTCTGGTGACTGCAATACATCATCAATGGTCACTTGGTTCCAAGCAACTTCTATTCCATCAACTTCATCAAATGCCTTGTATCTATATTTAACAAGGGAGCCAAAACAGGGGAAGTTTAAACCAAGACAAATTTTTCTAATTTTAAAACCTTCAAACTAACTAATAAAACCACAAATAAGAGAATTAAATAAGATAGGTAAAAGAACCATACACATTCTTAACTGCTCCTCTCCCCAAGACTTCATCATACTGAAAGAATAAACGCAAAAGAAATAAAGACTATTTCACTAAATCCAACAAAATAAACAATTTGCCTCAACAACCAAGTAAGCATGATGTTGAAAATGTCTGATACCATACGGTTATAAATAATAACAATATTCTTGCTGGACATTCAAATTTTCGTCTTACTTATTTAAGATACATGATAATTAATGGTAAGAGATAAGTGGAATTTTCAAAATGAATTGGATTTCCAGAATTAAGTTTATTCAATCTATTCAGGTTTATTTGATAAAGACTACCGGCAATTAATACCAATTTGATATACCAAAGAATTGAAAAAAATTGACATAAAAAGATTGAAATACAAATTAATGAATCTCGAATCAAATTCGGCTGAATCTTCAAACGAAAAAACAATGACTAGAAACATAATGCAATGCTCAGTTAGTGAGATAATAAGGGAAAATCTTATCTACCAACAATTGAAACAACGTAAATCAGAAAATCCATAATAATTAAATTACTTTTCTTTGACTTTTAATTTTCTCGCCAAACAAACACACGCTGAATTTAAAACCTAAAAGTATCCATACCCGTACATATCGTCCGGTGGGATCTTTCTCCACAACTTCTCCAGCCCGAACCTCACATTTCGGACCCGCAACAAAATCCATTGCCAAAAAACGACGGCCAATTGCAACGAGAACAAAAAAGGAAGGAAAATCGAGAGGAAAACCGGTGAAACGCTATGAAGACAGTTTGGTTCTGAAACGAAGAAGAAGGAGAGGCTCTTCCGAGAATGCTTCACAGGCGACCAAATACGAATCGAATGCCGATTTTAGGAAACGGAATCGGCACCCGACGAAACATGGCGACGACAGCTTCGATTCCATGGCCCAAGGTGGGTTGGCGATAGTTGCAGACGTCCTTATACAAGTCCCAGATTCGTCCATATCTCTATTATCTGCATGTTTTGCTGCAACAAACAACGCCAATCAAACCTCAGCGAGAGTCGAGACATAAAGATGTGGGTAATAGGTATGGTGGGAATCGGATGCACCGCGCAGTCTAGGAACTTGAGGGAAAGAGCGAAAAGGAAGGAGCCTCGAGCTCACACTCCTAATCATAATCATCAACGGACTTCTTAGCATGTTTGTTCAGTCGTAATGACCGAAGCGCGTGGGAATGACCTGAATACAAAAAACAAAATATTTATTCATGACGTAAAAATTATAGAGATATGATATTTTAAATATTGAGAAATATTTATTTATAAAAAAATTACTTAAAAATAAATTTATAAATTAACATAATTTAATATAATATTTTAAATTTACTTTTCATAAAATAATATTTTTATTTCTTACTTTACTTCCTTTTTTAAAAAATAATATTGCTTTACTTCATTAATATTTAATTTTTTTACTATATTTTACAATTTTTTAATATTAATTTACCTCTTAAATCAATAATGTTACGTACATTTTATTATCCACGACGAGAATATTCTTAAAATTTTCAAAGGTTGACAAACGGCAAAAATAAATTAATTTATTGACGTGTGCCTCGACAACACGATAAGCATGACCAAATGTCAATTTGATAGCATATTCCTTAACAAACTTTTGTTGTACCTGTAAAAAAATATTCCTTAACAAACTTTCACGTCTTTCTCATTTTTCGCTGTGTAATAATAATAAAAACTTCTTCCAACAAATATGAGGGAAAATACATTTAAAAAAATATTTATGAAAATCTTCTCAATTAAGATTTTATTTAGATGTTAAATTGAGTTGAGATTGATTGAATTTTTTATAAATAATAATGAATTAAGAGGGTGGAATGAGTTTTATGAAACTTATCTAATATGAATTTAAATATATTTAAATGTTAAGATGATTTTAAAGATATTTATAAAAAGTTAAAAAAGATTGTGAATCTTACGTATAAGAGCTATTGAGTTAGAAATAGTTGTAGAGTCTACATGTAAATGAGTTTTAAATTGAGATGAATTTAATAATTTGAGAGTTAGGTATTTAGATGTTAGACTCAACTTAAAATTAGACTGAATTAAATTTATTTCAATTGAATCTAACAACCAAATAAGGCCTAAGACTTCCCTAATGAATTGCAGAAAAAAAATCTTTTATTAATTATGTATTTATTGTTTTTAAATATATTTCTAGAATTTTATAGAAACCCCTTAATAGTATACAGTTAAATTCAGAATAAAAAGTTGTGAATATTTGTCGTAAATTAAGATAATACAATATAAATAATTTACCAAAAAATTAGCTAGGCGGTGGAATTGGAGTGGTGTTGATTTCACTCGAGCATTGAGAGCGTGGAGCGGGGTTGACGGTGAGAACCATGTGAAACAGTACGAAGATTCGCCTCCAGGATGAATTCCCCCTTTAAAAGGAAAACATCTTTATCTTTATCTTTTTTTAATTCTTTAAAATAATTTATAGTTCAACAAGATTTATCTCCAAATTTGAATAAAAAAATTGATTAAAAATTATTAAAATATAATATTTTATTATTATTATTATTATTATTATTATTTTCAAGTCTGTAAAAATATTAATTTTTATATTTAAATAATTACTAAATAATAATTAATTAAAAATATTTAATATTTTAATAATACGTGTGGATGATATTATCAAAAATCTTGAAAATGATATGTTTGCCAAGCATCTCCAAAATATTTATTGGTACTGTAAGCAATGGCTCCCCATTCTCAACTAAGGTGAGATTTAGATAATAAAATAAGATAATATAAAATAAAAATTAAATAAAATATTATAATATTATTTTTTAAATATTATTATTAATTTAAAATTTAAAAAAATTAAATTTTTTATTATATTTTATATAAAAATTTAAAAATATTATAATAATAAAATTAAACAATTTTACTATCCAAACATACCTTTGGCAATCGTTATCCAACCACCTACTCCCTTCCTATGGTTGCATCCCTCTCCCCTCCCCTCCACCAATAACCACGCCTCTCACCTTATCAACCCCACTTACTCACGGTCAAAACATAACCACCCATATTTTAAGCATCTTCTTCCCCTCCAAGACCAACTCAATATGTGATTCTTTGAATGGATGATTCGGAGTAAACGAATTCCACGTAAGCATTTAACCTTTGATCACATCTTAGGCCCCTTTTGTCAAAGAGAAGACAAAACGCACCATCACCTCTAGCAGAAATGATTTAAATAATAAATTAAATTGAGATAAAATAATAATTAAAAGTTAAATAAAATATTATTAAAAAATAATTTTTATTTTTAATAATAAGATAATATAAGTTGAAGTGTTTTATGAATTCAGACTTTGTTCCCTATGCCCATGCCATTCTAACCATATCATAATGGATAAGCATTACCTTTACCCCTTTAAAACGACAACAAAGCTTTCACCTACCTCATTTTACCCATTTTTCGGAAATATTTAAATAATAAATTGAAATGAGATAAGATGAGTTAGAATAAAAATTAAAAGTTAAAAAAAATATTATTTTTTAATATAATTATTATTTTAAATTTTTAAAAAATTAAATTATTTATTATATTTAATGTAAAAATTTAAAAAAATTATAATCATTAAATAAAATAAGTTAAAGTTTTTTGCATCCAAACTGGATTTATACTGCCATTAGAACCAAGTAGTCCATAATCGCTTAGATGCTTTACGCCTAGTGTGGTTACAAGTCATTTCATCTCTTATTATATAATCATTACAATTTTATAAATTTTCATACAAAATATAATAATAAATTTAAATTTTTTTAAATTTTAAAATAAAAATAATATTAAAAAAAATAATATTTTAATAATATTTTATTTAATTTTCATCTTTTATCTTATCTCATCTATATAACCAAATAAAAAGCAGCACCCAAATAAGTTTTCAAAAGCCTGCCCTAAAGAAAGAATATGGAGAAATTTGAAAAAATTTTACTACATACAAACACAGTCGCGCACTAATCTGTGTACTAATATTGATTTATTCATACTTAAAATTTAAATTAATACTGTTTTTAATAAAATCTACTTTTTAATCAATCACATTACATTAATGTACAGATTAGTACACAATTATACTTGAAACTATATTTTTCCAATTTGAAAATGGGTGCTTATGCATTGTTGTTCGACATGATGCAGAGCACAGCTGCCGTCAATCACCATTGAAGTATGAATCCTACATCCTTGCCCAAGTTACCAACCAAAAGCCAGTCGACTGGAAACACCAGGAGATTGCTACTTTCAACCCACTCAAACAAAGGTCAATAATCATCTCTAAGTTTATTTGATTTTTAAATTTGATTGTTATATGTGCAAAATCAACGTCTTAATATTTCAAACGCATTTTCACACTTAGGGCCATCTGCATCAGAGATTCAGCATCGAGGAAAAACAAATATCCACGTCGAGACATGGCAACCTATCTATCTGATTGCAGCGTTGCTAATCGAGTTGAAATAGGAAAGAAAATTACAACAATCATTTCTACTTGCAGGCCTCATCTCGCGGTACTGATAAATATATTACTTCTGAAGAAGTAGTTCCTCTATGAGTTCAGCTCCACAAAAAGGCCGGCCTGAGGATGCAATCCTGCTTCTTTCAATGTCAAAGACAGTTTCTCTGGTCCGTAAATAACCCGGGGAAAGTTAGAGACAAGACTATAATTATCAACTTCTAAACAGCCCAAGGAATCAACATAGTCATAAAGAGATTGAATTGTTGCATCACTATGAAACCTCCTCTCCTTGCGTTCTCCAGTAGGAAACCGTACTAAAACCTGGCCAAGATACATAAAGCACAAAGGTACTTCAGGTTCGATAAAGATTCTAGTTTTTATGTCCAAACTACCTACAAAAGGTGATTAAATAATGACATACAAAGTGCAAATGCACAGAACTTTGATCATAATGCCTCCATAATACCAATTCAAAACAGGGAAAAAAACTGTAGCAAAGAGGCTACATAATGAAAAGTTGTTTAAATTTGCAAAATGAAGTTAATAACCATATAACGGTACAAGAAAATCATGATACATAAGATAGTTTTAGTTCAAGCTCCAGGAATTTACCTGCGTAACATTAGGTCCCTTTTCAGGTTCAGCACCAAGTGACAAAGCTTTCTCCTGCCGCATTTTCACTAATGCAGCTTCTTTCTCTGCAGCTTCACGTGCCGCTCTTTCACGAGCCTCTTCTTCCTCCTTACGTTTCCTCTCAGCTTCAGCAGCTTCTCTTTCAATACGTTCTTGCTCTTCCCTCCTCTGGCGCTCCCTAGCCTATCATAGAATAGCAATAAAGCACATTTAAAAACAAAAAAGGGACCTAGTTCTCCCCAAAACCCAACTCTTTGCCATTGTGGAGACAGGGAAGGGAGCATGAGCATGCCATCTGGCTCACAGCAAACAACCCAAGAAGACAAGAAAAAACTCAAGTTAAAAATGTTGCATACTTGATCAGCTTCAAGTGCTGCTCTGTAAGCAGCATCTTGCTCCTCCCTTAATCTCGTGTTGTTTCTTCTTTCTTCTGCATCAAGCCTTGCTGTAACAAGAACAGGGGCACTTTCTTCAAGCACTTTCTGTAACATCACGAGCATTTCTTCAGGTGATTTTGGTCCCTCAACCTTCATGATAAACATATAACGATAAGTCCACAATAGGCAAAAAAAAATTGCCCTCTTCAGAGGCAGTGAAGGGAAATGAGAGTGTAATGAAAGGAACATGATGTGAAGGCCGATATCAAATATAGAGTTTGATGATACCAGAAAAGCCCAGTCATCCAACCAATTATGTAACAGAAGATCATTTCTGAATATATGCCAAATCTTGAAAAGATGTTGATATTCACAGAAAAACCGTCTGTTCCGGACTAAATCTATTAATTTGGGTGTCCATATTCACAGTTAATCGTTCATAACCACCTTCAAGTAAATTATAATATGTGCAACACGAAATAATTAAACATAGTATAATGTATTCTTTTTTTATTTTTATTTTTATTTTTATTTTTTATCAGTAAGTGTAATTATATTAATGAACATGGAGTTTAAGGCAGCATGGTTGGCTAAGACAACCCAAAACAAATAACAATTAAATTTAATGCAACCATAAAATCGTGCTTTTATTTGCCATTATATATTGGCCCCTTAAAATAGATAAGAAAGGTTTGGCTTCCAGCTATGGATAATGTGAAAGACAGTTTTATATATGTTCAACTGTCGTTTTATATATGTTCAACTGTCATACATCCATTTATTAGGAAATAATGGACCATCAAGGCCAGAAAAGACCAGCCATACTTCTCCATCAGATTTCCTATATATGAAGAAAAATATAAAGTATGTCAACAGCCGGAGAAGAGCTCTTCATTTGTGTTAAGTTTCTAACTTTTGCAGAATATTCTCTCTACCATGTCACTGAACTCTTCATACCCTTCCACCAGATACCATACAAAAACAGAACTAATTTCACTCCAAAAGGCAGACCCTGTAATCTATGATAATGTATTCATGCAAGGAGACATTGCTTTTGCTCAATTGACTAGAACGGTGATTAAAAATTATCCGATATTTTTCCCTGATTTTTTTTTCTCTTTCCTTTTTCCCCTTTCAAACCATATGAAACCATATGCACCCCCATCATCTATCAATTCTCCACCTTATCACTGCAATATCATGCTCTTCTAATCTGACAAAGTCAACCAGATGTCTTCTTTGTGTATTTTCAAATTGCATTTGACAATCCAGAATTGATCACGACTGGCATGCATGGTTAAATAGGTAACAGCAGTGATTTGAACTAGACATCGGATACACGTAAAAAAATAAAACCCTTTAACAAATAGAAAGTGGTTGCTAGAACTATAACATAATTATATTTTCTAACAACAAATATACTTTATTCCCATGGGTCTGTTGAGCAGGTAACCCTTTCCCTTAATTAAAACCCTGCCTCCCTAGCTTAGGTGAAACCTTATTTCAGGTGTCCTATTCGATGGCATGAAAATTTATCAATTTGGATCAACCATCAACCATACAAAAAGGCTTTATTCTTCACTCCGGGGGAACTCTTTTTCAGTACAATTGTTTGTTATCATCCAAACAATTCTAGATTTTTTGTTTTATCAGTAAACAAGAGTTTTATTAATGATATAGAGTAGGCCAAATAATTCTATGCTGAATTTGAAAGTCCAAGCTATCCTTATACATTTAGACATATAGACTGTATGCAGGCTAATGCAGCCATTAGATTCAGTGGGGTCCTCAATTTCAATTTCTATATATGGCCTACGCGTCTAATAATTAAAGTAAGAAGAGTAACAAAGAGTAATTACTTCTAAGAAAATTCGCTACATTCAGATACCAAAAAATTCCATTTGAACTTCAAAACCTCAAACCCAGAAGAGAAATATGCATGACACAGCAGTACCTGCTGGAGCAGCGCAATCCTCTGATTCGTAGCCGCCATAACCACGGCACAGAATGGAAACCGCGAAGCCTTTAAACTGTTACACATCTTGAACCCCTCGCTAGCCCTAATACTCCCTCCCCACGGCACGAAGTTCTCGTTGACGAAGTCCGCCAGTAACTCTGAGCACAGAGTCCGCTCGCAGAACAAAGGCGTGTCCGGATGATCCGGTGAGTGCAAGTACACGAACATGAGCTTGAACTCGTTCCTCGACCTCTGCAACGCGTCCATGAACCCCTCGCTCACGAAATTCGGCCCCCTGGACCCGTAAGCCCTCTCGAACGCCAACACAAAGTTCGTAGCCTCCGACGCCGCGGCCGAAATTGGAACCAACCGGGCCGAAGCCTCTCCTGCCCGGACCGAACCAGAACCCAGGCCGATCATTCCCATCGAGTACGAGAGCACACCACCCGCGGCCCAAAATCCGAGCCCAATCGCACTGGAAATCAAGCCTAGACTGCCGGAAATTACAGAAATCGGCAACGTAACAAGCTTCCACGCCAAACCGGGACCGGGGACCCCATTCGCAGACGGTTCCGAACGTTCTGAGACTCCTCCGTGCGGCTCTAAATCGGAAGACAGCGTGCCACTGCCGCCCCCGTCTACGGAGGCGGTTGTGGTTTCTCTAGTGGAATTATCCGTAGATGCGACGTTCGTGCCGGTGAAGGAGGAGATCGCGAGCTCGAGGTCCCAGCCATGGGCGGCGAGGATCTCAGTGCACAAATCGGGATCTTCAAGGCCCGTGATTGCTCGGAAATACGTCAATTTGTCGGCTACATCAACCATATCTGGACGAAAATCACCGCAACAGACTGAAGTTGAAAGGCTAGGGTTTTGTCCCCTAAAAATCGTTGACGAAAATTGTTGCCAATCGGATAAATATGGAGACAAGTATCTCTCTCTCAGAGACAAAACCGATGGGACTGGAATTTTCCTACGGCGCATGGATCAATGAGGCTTTACGTACACGGACGGAGCGGATCATATAGTTTTCGGGGTCGCAATACCGAAAATAACCGTCATTGTTTCTCAAAATAACGTAATTGCCACTTAAAGGAGAGGATTTGCCAACCAATGTGTATGATCTCCATTCTCCTACGCTTGTACAAAGACTAATTTTGTCATTTTCAAATTAACTAATGACATCTCATATTTTAATTCATCTTTTTCCATTAACTATTTAAATAACGCCTATTTCTAATTTTTTAAATAATCGTGGTTAAAAATAATAATAATAATTTTTAAAAATATATATATATATAAGAATTAAGATGAATAATGCAACATATAATTATAAAGTGTGTAAATATCATGCAATCACTTTAAAAAAGAGTAAGATTTATTATTAAAAAATTAATTTTATTTCATCTGAGCAAGCTTCAGCTTCCTCCTAATTTCTAAACATTCTTTTTTTTTATTTTTTATTTTTTATCTCATTTCCTCGAGTAGGCTCTCGTCTTACAACTATCTCACTGTGATAAGATGGCATAGTCTATTGGTCTTTTGATTTTTCTTTTAAAAATATGATTAAGATGTAATGGTAATAAACATACCACATTTTACGTAGTGAGATAAAAATAAGATTAATCATAAGATCAGTATAGTTTGTAGCATTACCCTTCAATGTTATAGCGTTATTTCTGTGTTCTTTGTTTGGTGAAAGGTGGGGAATATTTGGCGATGTTTATGATATTGATTCAAAGTGCAGCTCGGGATTTACACAGAAATAAAAAAGAAAGGAAAAAAAGAAGGAAAACTGGACACCTCTTAGTAGTAATATGAGCTGCATCATCAGCTCCAGATCAATTGGTTTTGGAGAGATTGCATTGAAATGAGAAACAATAGTGCATGAATTGAGTTCATAACTGGAGAAGTTGATGGTAGCCTTTTTTATATTATTTTTAAATGCGTCTTGGACGTTAATAGCATGCCTGGCATTTGAATATTAGCCAAAGTAGGTAAAGCTGTTTGCTTCGTAAATGCTTTGCATATATAATAGAAAACAAATGCTGGATTGCTGGTGGGTGGCGGCGGCGTCACCAGGCAGTACTGCTGCACACTGATATCTGGTTATACAGATGTAAGCTTACTTTTCATCTCACAAATATTCCTTTTCATATTCTCTACAGTTTTACAGAACATGTTCGTATCTGATATTCAGTTACACAGAGCGCCACCCCCCCCCAACACCACACACACACCACACCACACCACACCTCTTTCCCTCCCTTCCCCTTTTTGCTTTGGGGTCTCATTTTCCCTTTCTTTCCTTCTTAAAATCAGTTGCAAGAAAAGAAAAAGTAAATTATATGGAATTCAGATCAGTTGAAATGCCTTCCTTTATCTTTTTGTTTATCTGGGTGAAAAATGGTCACTCAACTCCATTTTTTTGGCACTTGTCAGTGATGCTTGCAGGCACAAAATTAGCCGAGTCTGCCAGCTCTTCAACAGCATCCACAATGCCATTGATCCTTGAGGAAATTTCAGTAAGTAAAGAAGCTGAAGTTACTAGTGGAATAATTTCCATGAGAGGAGGAAGTGTAACCATTGTTCTGGATGCTGCAGGCTCTATTTTCTTGTTTTCAGGAATTTGAGACTCTGAGTTTGATGGGGAAGTGAATAACTTGGGAAAGGAATTTAAATCAGCTTGGAGCTCTTGAACTGCACTGTTCATTTCTTTAACCAAGTTGTGGATGTCAGATGATTTCTTCATGGTCTTGATTGTCACTGCTAGCTCTTTTATGACACTTGAAGAGTTGGAGCTAACTTTCAAAGAACTGTTGCTGATATGCTTCTTTATATACTCAGGTGCCTGTTGATATAAAGTGGTTAGAACTCAAGACCTCTGCTCTAGTAAGATTAAAATGATGGAAATACGTAAATTTAATAATTTCAATTCTATTCTAACAAGAACTCTCGCCATGTGGCGTAGTAAGATTCTAGGAGCTTGAGTTACCTGATTTTCTGAACTGATGCAGCCATTGAGAGCTTCTATGCAATAAGCACAGTTACGCATGGATGCCCCAATTTTGATGTATTGTTTCCATGGGTGCTGAAAGTTGAAGCGGCCATGGGCTGGCTCCCATCTAGCAAAATTGGCCTATATATATACAACCAATGTCGATCATTCCTAATTTCAGTGAAAAATCATGCAACGAAGTTTTAAGGAATGAATTGCTCAGTCCTGCCACATACCATAGTTTCTTCTGTTGCCTTAGAACTCAATACACATTTGTAGCCTCGCAGTTTCTTCTGACGTTCTTTGCCACTATCAACAAGGCTGCCGTCACCATCTTGGAAGTATTCTGCTACACAACCTGAATATATATTGTTGGAAAAATGTTAGATTCTCAACAAGAAGTGGCATAACTATAACAATGAAATATGTATTCAATAACCTACTCACCATCTAAGGAATCTGCAAGCTTGTCCATGTTGCGAGTTATCAAAGCATAGAGCTCTTGACCAGCCCAAATGGGGCAAACAAGCATGGTCACGACAATGCAGAGTGCGGTGCCAATAATAATGGTGGATAATCTTTGATGTGCCAAATCAAACAATTTATCCACCCGATAACCTGATACCGAAACCAGGCTAAAGGTAAGGATGAATATCATGGCACCATAATCAAACCGGATTTTCACAGAAGGAATGAATCTTGTGAAGGTCGCTGCAGAAGCTGCACAGAATAGAATTACTAGGATCACTTCACTTACCTTAGACACAACAAGTTAAGAATAAACTAGTTATGAAGAAGTTTGCAGACCTAGTAGGAAAACTGAGCTTCCAATAATTACAGGTTCAAATCTTTCTCCCGATTGACTAGCAATCCAATGAACACCAATTGCAAGAAATCCAGCAAGACATGTTCCGCACACTCTGTTCAAACTTTTGCTTAGTGTTGCACCTGCAATTCAGTAAGGCAGAAGTCAAACTCAAAGTGCTTTTGTACTTGGATTTGAAGCACGCAACAACTTAAGTATCTTTTAGGCTGTGGCATAATCAAGAGGAGCTGAATTGGGAAAATTCTACTTACCCACAGTGTTTTCAAATACAACCACAACTGTCATGATTGCCCACATGGCATTCCCTCCAACTTCTTCGTACAAAGGCCTCATATAGTAAAAAATTGAGACAACAGTGAGGGCCATTCCTACTTTTAGACAATGAATCACTTTTCTGGGATCATCTACACCTAAATCCCAGGCTTTCTGCAAAAACTTCCACACTTTCAAGGCCAACCCTGCAATAAACAGCTGTAGACCAAGAAAGACATTGCTGGCAGGCTTTGCTTCCGGAACCAAAATCTCTGATGCGCCATCGGCCATCTTTATCCTCCACTCCACTCCATTATTAGTTACTTCCTTCTCAGAAGCCATCGCTTATGTGTTAGCCAAGAGATAAATGTATTGCCTTCCAAGATATGTTGAGGACACAGAAGCCCTGCAGGGATAGTGATAAAAGGTGTAGCCAAAGACCCTAATGCCATGCAATTAATGGAACGATCGATTAGGTTTAGGATGATGAAGCTGGATGACTATTGAAGTATATATATACACAAAAGGTGCACTAACACATTTCATACTACTTTGAAGAAAATTAAACTATTTCCAATGACACGAAGATGCTTTGTTTTTTTAATTTCTTATATATATATATATATGCACACTAAAAGATAATTTTTTATATTTTCTGGGTAGGTAAGGATAGAAGTCTGTCTCCCTGTGTGTGCTCGCATACGCATTTGTCTTACTAACACAGGCAGACTGCAACTATCTCTCTTTCCTGCCCGAATTAAACAGTTTGACCTCTTACACTTGTTACACCTCTCAAGGACATTCTAGCGATTGCAATATTTCATTAGGTAAAATTGCATATACTTCAATAATAACTATACAGAAATTCCACAGGAATGTTGGTCATGGAAACACCTGGATGACCTAAAACATAACTTTGGATGAGCACCTGACAAATACGTCCAAAAATATTATGCAAAAGTAAGCATCAACGAATTATGACTCAGATGATCACAAAGCATTCTGTTCATTTGTTATCTAATCATCCTTTTTTTTCAAGTGGCCGAGCTTTGGCTGTTGGCTGTTTCAAGGTACCCTAACTGTAGCCATGGTATTCCTCCACTGCAAGAAAGGATTATTAATAATAAAATTATGGGTAGGATTGTTCATCTTGGCCGAAACTTGGATTATGAAAACCGGATTTATCCGGTCTAGACCCCGGGTCTAATGCCCGGATTCCATATTCAAAACCCGGTTAACCGGGTTTGTGTATATAAGGGACTGAAAAAACCATAGCCGTCTCGATCGTCTCCCATCTCCGTCTCCTCTCTCTCAATAGACGAAACGCTAGCTGCATATTGCATCTGCATACCCAGTTGGACGATTTACTCCATCTACACACCCAGTTCAACATACAACTCGATGAGAAGACAAACGCCCATATTGCCGACTATGACCTCTCTCGCCTCATCCACTTTTCCTTCTCCTTCACTCTCTTCGTGAAGATTCTGATTGTGAGACAAGCATGGCCACGAATGGTTGTGGTTTTTTGCTCAAACCCATGGTCTCATCGTGGTCTCATTGGAGTAGAAGATTACGATTTTTTCTAGATAGATCAACGGATTTGGTGAAAAAACTTGGGTTGGTTTAATTTGGATTTGTTGTTCTTTTTCAGTTGTGTTTCAATGTGGTGGGTGGGCCGGGTGGGGCGAATGGCCATGGTGTCAATCTGTCTCTCGGCATCTGATCGAGGGCACCAATGCATGGCAGGGCCAATCTGTCCACTGGGTGGGTTCTTTCTAGAGAGAGAAAAATTAGGAGATAGGCAAAGGTTGTCGCCCAGATTTTTATTCTTTTGTTTTTTATAAAAAAATAAAATATTGGATATACATTAAAAAAAAAAAAGGAGACTCGAGTTCAATCCAAAACCTGGAATCCAGTTTTTTCAAAATCCGGATTCATCCGGCTTCCAGCCCAGATTTGAAATCCGGGTTTCGGTTTGGATCTATCCGGATTCCTGGATTTGAACCCGGATGAATAGGCCTAATTATGGGTTCCATCATTTTTCTTAAAAAATATATATAAATAAAAAAAAAAAAAAAAAAAAAAAAAACTTAGATTTAGATTCTTCTCTCATCTTTCTTCCAGCAATATGAACATTTGTGCACATTACAACTGTAAGGTATGGCATTCTTCTATATATGCTAGTATCTTGCCTGGTGATCATGTGGCTGTTCAGGTGGTCATTCAGTCATGTTGGCATGGCCTCTCTCCTGCACTAAAAAGGGTGGGGAATCATATGGTTCCCTACTGATTACATAGGTCTCACTCCTCAGTGATACTATCTTTGCAGTTGTCTTGTTATAAGGGCATTCGATTTTCTTATTTGTAAACATCTTTGGAACTTTTCTTCATCTGTCTACATGATATGAGTAATCAACAAGCTAGGAATTGTTTCATAAATCCGATCCAATATAACATCGATCTCATACACACCAGCTAGAACACCAACACATTTAAGCCTCAAAAGAGGGTGAAGAGGAGCAGCCCGGGGGCCGGGGCGGTGAGATGGTGATCTGATAAACATTATATCCAATATCAGACGTACATTCTCACCACCAATATCAAACCTTGATCTCTCCATGCAGTCGTTTTCAACTAAAGTGGGGAACCTAATAAAGCTTCTGAAACTTCAGCATATCCTTTGTCTTTAATGCCTATCGGTGGTTCTCCTTTTCGTGGCAAATTAGGTCGTGAGCAGAACCAACCAAAGTCCACATGCAACAATATCTTTAACAAAAGAAATATTGCAATAAGGTTTTAGGCTGTGCTAGGCGCTAATAATCTGATCACTTGAATGGAGAGGCACTTATCTCCTTAAGCAATAAGGTCGAAAGGCAAGCTCACCTATCAAAAAGCTACACATTCTCTCTGTCGTCACCCTCTTAACAATATAATGATTATCAAATGCTCAATACACTAGCGTATATACTCAAAACTTTTTGAAAAGTTCATCCAAATTCTAAATTGAAGGGTTTTGATTAAATTAAATGAAATATATCATTGATGGACATGAAGCACATCCTCTTTGTTTCATTGAAGCATGCAATTTTAAACCCTTTTTTTTCAAGTATTTTAAATAAAACTACAGTATCATGACCCTGAAGAAATTGTTGCTGATCATCCCCAAAGTCGGCCTCAAAGTGGAGAAAGCACCACCACATGTCATGTAGGATATCAATATATCATAGGTGAACAGATCATCATGCTCCCACAAAAAAGAAAATAAAAATCTTGCCCAACTTTCTAGCTTTTTTTTTATATTTGAGAAAACATATATGTACCTAATAACTATCTTAATTAACCTAATAACAATGTAGTGCATGGTGAGTTGGTATATATTAAGCATTTAACCAAGTATAGTGCATGCCAATAAAATAGGCATTGATATTAAGTATTGACCAAGCATATTATAATTAAAAAATTAGACATAATAGATGTTGAAATGTTTAGGGCCTTAGGCTTCATTTATTTAGACATATGAGATGAAATGGGATGGAAGTTAAAAATTTAATAAGTTATAATATTATTTTTTTAATATTATTTTTATTTTAAAATTTGAAAAAATTAAATTATTTATTATATTTTATGTAAAAATTTAAAAAAATTATAATAATTAAATGAGTTAATACAAGATGAATTAAGATAAATTATAAATAGGATTGAAAATGACCCCTTGCATCTTGTCTGAACACTTTCTTCCCCCTGTTTTTGTCAGAAAAGTTTTGAGTAAAGAGCAGTTTGTGTAAAGTGAAGTGCAGAATACGTAGCAGTAGCTGTGCTCTAAATGTAGGTGTATAGTTCAAGTCGTGCTTACCTTTGCTTGCCTTCTATTTTATAAGAAAAAACAAAGTAATACGTACCTTATGACTGTTCATCGTGCAAATTAATTAGTAGATGTATGCCTCCCAAGGTGATCGATCATGATTCGTCTTTAATATATATATATAGAGAGAGATATATGAGAGAGGGAAACCACTACTAATTTGAACAAGTCTAGTTAATTTGAGAGAGGCCAGTTGTCGTACTCGAATGGGCTATAGACCTAGGATGGTGATGAGCAATCAAGTAAACTCAGACGTAATTTTATATATTTATTGTAAATCTACTTTAATTGTAAAATATATATAACATACCATATAAATATAAATCTATGCATAAAAAGTGTAATTCTTAATTAAATGGACTTCGCTTGTAAAACAATGATTAGCGGGCCCGGGAAAAGCCCAAAATAACTTGGGATACTTGTCTATCGATCTTGCGGTCATGTATTTTTATCATTGCCATCGGCCCGATCCTCCCGCTAGAAAATACACAGGCAGAAGAACCACAAAGATACAGGTTAAAACCGACATGTCACGCGTGTGAGAGAGAGAGAGAGAGAGAGAGAGAGAGAGAGAACAATTTTATATGGCTACATAATGTTTATGAAATCAACAACAGAAAGGACTAGAAACAAATCAGCAGTTAGCCTATCATTAATTGATTTATCAGCTTCACACTATAAACAGGTTATGGCTGTAGGAGCAACCCAAATCACTAGTGCATCATCCCCCAGGTAATCAGATTCATATGGAAACCCAACCTAAACTCCAGCAATAATATGATCAAGTCTTGGGAATCATTTTGCTCCTTGCCCGGCTCTCTAATCTGGATCTACTCGAGGAGAACGATTGCAATTTTCTTTGTCAGTATATCCTATATAGCTAGCTAGTCTATCCATCCTATGCACATTACATTCCCATTTCAAAGCTAGTGGAAATGAGATGGCCACAATCCTTTTCCTTGTTCAGGTGTGGCTTTTAACTATCCAGAACACCCAACATGGCAGGCATTTGAGCAAGTGAATGCTTAAGGTACTTCTGAAACTCTCATTCATGTGTTCAATCAGCATCCGAGCGTCTCAGCCAGGGTTATGGGACACAGCAAGGCTTGTTGCTGGTAATTCTCCAAAGGAGAAATCCCAACTCCATCAATTGCATTACTGCATCGATCTGTTGTATCATTCCGGGTGGTCGTTGTTTGATTTAGAAGCTGGACAAGGGACAGAAATACATCTATCCTCGTTACATGACTGCTTGCCTGCCACACAATTTGAGTATAATAAGGTGATAAGAAAATATCTGAGGATAAAATCAGTTTTTAATTTGCCTTTTTTTTTTCCTTTTAATTTTTTAGAGAGACTGTGATGTGATTATCCTTTTTGTTATATCCTACATCCAGTTTACCTCAACAATAAAGCGTGTCCAAATCTTGTCATCTCTAGCTTCCATTACTCCTTTCAAGATGTTCAGCCGCAAGCCACGTATTGCATCTGCTATCTCAAGAAAGAGTCCCTGTTCTTCACATAGCATCTGCAACAGAGAAAAGGGAATACATTGAGAGGGTTCTAATTACCAAAGCTGAAAATAGTTTCGAAGGAGATTTTTTTATTTGCTCTCCTATACCTCAATAAGCATTTGGCCTTGGCCGGGTGGGTTAAGGTCTTCAACTATAATGGGGCAAACCATTGTTTTACTTCCAACTTCAAATGCCCATGTAGTACCACCGCTTACAACATCCATGGCATTTTCTTTGAGAACCACTCCAGTCTCCTGGCCAATCAGCTACAGAACCAATCAATTTTTTGCATTAGACAATGATAAGCAAGCATCCAGCCTGAGCATATTAAATCTTTTCTCAGATAAAGGGAACTTCAGAACTACTCACCTTTGGCTCATCAGAATGTTTAAGCCTGTCCGCATATTTTGCAACGCTTTGCAAGAAAAACATGTATTTGATGGTTCGATCCAACAGAGAATCAATGCTACACTGTTACATCATAACATCCCTTAATAATCATCACCATCAAATGCAACATTAAATATCACAAGATGTTAGATAATTTAAAGTGGCAAATGGTTCCAAAAACTCCAAATTATAAGAAAAACAAGAATGATCCTCCAATGTTAAAAGGAGTAATTTTTTTTCCTGAATGATCAGACACTTTGTTCCTTCTTTATCATCCTCAAAGAAAAAACTAAAATATACCTTTCCACCATGAGGGATGATCCCTCTCAATTCTTTGATGCGATCTTGGATCTGCTGCCGGTCTTTAGGCCTTGGCCGAGTACTCTCCCCTGGCCTAGCCCTTTTTCTGGCGGCCTTTGTAGGTTCCTCAGGCTTCAGAGATCGTGCTAGACCAGCAATCCCCACATTGACACTATAGCTATCATCAATCCATAAACCTACTTGTGATTTTGGGAGAACCTCTTTCTTGGGAACATTTTTCTTCTCCGCATTGTATTCGGGTTGCATCATGTTCATGCTCCCACTGGAGCAAGCAAGACTCTCCAACTGCGATTGGTTGCTATTCACAGATGAACTATCCACTCTTCTTCTTTTGGTGGTGGATAGTTTTTCCTCAAAGCTGGATTTGGCAAAAGACTTGGAATTATTTATGCCATCCAGAAGTTCTTGAAGGCCTAATTCTGAGAATAACCCCTTCCTGGGGCTAGTCATGGAACCAATATCCAACTCTGAGACGCATTCTGACATACCCATACCAGTGGCAGCACTCATTATTGGCATTATGAGATCTTCCCAACATTCCCCAGATTGATTTGGATCGAACTCCAGTCCTAAATCATTGAACAGATCATTTTCAACTGCATGCATAATTGGTGAATTCTCTAGTCCGTTAGACTTGCATGCATTAATGATGGAACTTTGCATAGAAATTTCTGGATGTTTGATTGGAAAAATATCATCTCCAACCAGACAAGATGATGCTGAAGTAACTCCTATTGGTTGTGAAAGTTCATTACAAAATGCACTCTCCAGTCTATTGATGCTATATTCTGGTGAGGGAGTAAACCACTGAGACAGATCATCCACCAGACAGAATTCGGAGACTTCTGTTGTAAAATCATCTGGCCTGAAATCCTCGGCAAATTTATGCATGTTGGCTGCTTTTTCTACAAGTTCACCTTTGGTTAAAAAAGTTGGACAGAAATGCGGAGACAAATCATCACCCTGAACATTGCTTGCTGTATTTTGGCAAGAATCAAGAGTGCTTGCTTTTGAAGTAAACAGATTCGAAGAATCCTGGAATTTTGATTCAGAAGCCAACAGTGGAATGAATGAACTGAAGATAGAATCATCGCTACTCCTTTTACGAACAGAACGGGTAGACTGTAAAGACTCTCGCTGGAACTGCAAACTAAGCTTATCAGATAGCAAGACTTGAGTGTTTGTACAGCCTGTTTGTAATTGGTCATTAGAGTCAGACAAGTCTCTGAGCGTGGGAGCCATCATTTCATCATGAGTCCCAAACATGGAATCAGACGGCTCATTCAAAATTGTTGCTGAGCAAGCTTCTCCCAACAGCTCCCTCCGGCAGTCATAATGTATGGCATTGAGATCCCCATCACGTGAATTTCCAGATGAAAATAAGGAAGCAAATGTCCCATTTAGAATATTAGTTTCATCGTTCAAGGACAATGCATTTTTTTCCAATGAAATGAGAGAATGAATATTTTCCATCTCCTGAAACAATCTTTTTGTTTGATCCAAAAATTCTGACCTCTCCAGTATCTGCAACAGCAATAACAGCACTTTCAATTAGAGGTGTTCGATCATACCCCAGCATATGATGGTAATTGACATGATCTTCAATTCCAAACCATCACGTTTAAATTAGTTAGTGGGAATATAATAAAAACATCAAAATATTCCTAGTAGAAACCCCTCATATCTTGAATTATATGTTAGTTTATTTGTAAAAGGATCTCTAAAGGTCAAGTGCTTTTATGTCAAATTCATTCTAAATGGAGATATATGTCTCAGTTTTCTTCTAATTTATGTGGAGCTTGATAGAAGTTTCCATCGCTAGTAAGTTGTTTGACTCATTAGCACATTATAAAATAGCCTTTTCAAGTTTATGCATAAAGCTGAAAAGTATTTCATCTCCTTAAACTAACCTTCTGGGTGGATCCAAACTGTACCACTCCTAATGGTGCCACAGAGATCACCGCAATTGTCTGCAAATTGGAATTGTATTGTCAATGAACATGGTTAGCTTCGTATGGCCATGGAAAACAAACATCCCAAATGATATCAAATTTCAGTAACAGGCAGAGGAATAGATCATAAAATTTGCTTTCTATTACATGCGAGTGCATAAAATAGCAGTACCTTAATTCCGGAGGAAAATTGGTTATGAAACTCAGAATCATCCTGCAGAATGAAAGGAAAATTTTATATAAGAGGATGAAAGCAAGAATCCTCCTGGACAAGTAAGTAGTCAACAACTGGAGGAGAAGAACCACTGAAATACCTGGAATATATCTTGCCTTCGAAAAGAGCCCCATTCTCCACCATGAGCATCTGAGAACATCCATCTATGCCTTCCAGTAAAGGCAGCTTGGCCGATTACTCTAAAATACACAATAACAATGAGATTACAACGGTCACTTTCTCTAATGCTTAAACTTACCCACTGGTAAAAAATAATCTTAATCTTGCCACAAAAATCTTGTTAAACATGAAAAATTATGTTCAAAATCAACAGATTTTATGACAGAACAAAGGAGCTATAGTAAATTAAGCATACCCTTCGCCCAACATGTGGACCAGCGGAAACGTTTCAACCACTGCCCCTACTTGCTCTTCATAATAGGCATCATCAAAAGTCAACAATCTGCCAGCTTATCAAAAGCACAAGTTAGACATCCATGCTAAATCCAAATATGAAAAAGTTAACTACTTCAGGATTTCCAGGACCAATCAAAATGCTAACTGATCAAAATCTATTAGTTAGTTAATAGAAAAAGATACGAATTGAAAAGGGAAAGAAAAATTTATAAATTTCTTAAACAAAGAACTGAAAGAAAGTATAACCATGATACTACCAGCTCCAGAAGATAACAAAGTCAGAAATTTCTTTCAAAAATAAAATAAACGAAAAAGAGAGAAAGAAAGAAACGGTTAGCTTACAAGGAATCACGCTGGACAAAGCGCCAGAAAACCCCATAAGACCACCCATCCCTGCAACACAGACTCTTGAGCGTTTTCTTCAACACCGAACCAGCGTCTGCTTCACCCATTTCACAAACTCTCACAAAAATAAAAATATATATATATCTAACTTGACGATCCCAAGCTCATCACTCAGACTCGGGCAGGTCGGAGTCAACAAGCCGAACTCAGTCGCGTCAAATGCCACTGGTTTTCTGTGAGAAGCAAAAACGGAGGAAAACGTTTGGCTTGGGACCAGAAGCAGGGTTATGGAAGAGTCGGAAGTGGGCAGGAGAGCAAGGCGAGAAAGGATTTGTTTTATATAAAACAGAGTCTGCAGAGGCTTGTGAGAGAAAAACAGCAAGTGGTCGGGGAGAGAGTGGATGAGAGGATTAAAAGCAGGGCCTATTTTTATATATATGTCGACAGCAAAG
This sequence comes from Carya illinoinensis, assembly GCF_018687715.1. NCBI lineage: Eukaryota > Viridiplantae > Streptophyta > Magnoliopsida > Fagales > Juglandaceae > Carya > Carya illinoinensis. The sequence goes on from NC_056763.1 coordinate 25,301,411, forward strand.
GTCGTAGTTTTGCGTATATGGTTCTTGTTTAGCTCCTCTCTGTCTCTCTCTGTCTCTCTGTAACACAGTACTATGTATTGGTAGTGTTGTCTTTATGGACGAAAGATCATACACACTCAAGCTTGAAGGACAACAGTGAGATCTCCAGCATTTACAGTCCAAATATCTGTGTCTCTTTCCACATTTTCTAGTTGAATTTCTCGTGAAAGTCCTCTCAAAATGTCGCGAGCTATATTGTGGGGATAGAAATCGGACCCCACACAATTAACTTATATGATTTTTTTTTAAATTGATTTTATTCTTTTTAAATTAATTTAATTTTTAATTTTTTATTCATATATCACATATTTGATAAGATAAAAAAATTAAAAATTAAAAAATAATATATAATGTATGATACGAAGATGATTAATAAATTATTATCCTTTAAATATTTTGTCAGAAAAATGAAAAGGGAATTTTTTTTTTATTTTTAAATTGATCTCGTGTTAAATGCAGGATTGTTGGAGAATATTACGGCATTGATTGGGAAATTAATTTTGAGTAATATACATTGAATATGGGTTATTATATTGGAAAGATTGGAATAATTAATTAATTAAATTAGATAAATAATCTTATGATATTCAAGTCTTCGTACAGATAGATTGAAAAAAATTTACATAAAAAAATTATTTTTAACTATAGATTTTATTTTTTATAAAAAAAATAAAAAATATGCAGAATTTGTACAAAGATTATATCTAGCCATTAAATTATTATGTATTTACTAGATATAAAAACAAGCATGTATTTTTTTAATGACATTTGCTATGTTATTTCTTCTCTCTCTCTTTTTTTTTTTTTATTTATTTGCTTTGTTATTTCATGATTAGTACTCTTTTCTTTCAATATTTAAAATTTGCCTTTTATCTTAATATAGAATTTTTAATTATTAACGAATCTCTCACTCATTTGCTCTATAAATATCTAATAATTTAATTAACTGATTCGGATATTTTTCTCCAAATCAATTTAAAAGATGTATATCTTTACTTAGGGAAGAGTCTAAAATTATTGTATAATTACAGTTTTTTTAATAATATAATTACAATTGAATGCCCAAATGTTGCGTATATTGTGGGTACGAATGTTGTATATGATGATTATGATAGATCATTATTACAGTTTAAAAAGAGATAGATACAGTTTGATAATTAATTTATGGTTGGAAGGAATATTTCTTCCTCTGGCCTATTCTCGAAAAGTGCCAGGGCCGAGGTCTTAGCTTATGTTTGGGTGTCAAATCTATCTTAATCTATCTTAAACTAATCATTGATGAGATTTATTATTTTTTCAATTTTTTATAAAAAGTTAAACATATATCAACCCACTTTATATATTCAAATACATCCTAATTGAATTCATAAAATATTACAATTTACAAATAAGCTTAGTTTATCTAAGATTACCTCAAAATCTAAACACAACCTTAGTGAGCCCAGCCCAACCCAACCTACTCCTACAAAGAAAAATCTAATCACGACAGATGCGAGCGAGCCCCCAACCTGAACCACGCGTGAGAGGGGACTATCGCATTAAATGTGTCAACATGGTATGCGAGCGGAAATCTCGACAAGAGATTCATTTACTAGCAAGTGGTTGTCCCATAAATACGACAGTATGATAGATTGAGGAAACCAGACCCTAAAAGAGAGAACTTAAGACAAAATAAGATAGGTTACACACATATTTGGAATCTATGATCTCTAATAGTTTCTATCTTCCTTATCTCTCATGGGAGAATTCTTACTTTGACATTAGAGGCAGCGCAAACATCCCTTTCTTCCACCCTCGTAGGTTTAAGAGAGTCGTTGTTACATGCAGGTGGCTACAAATTAAACACGCATCAACAATAGCATTTATAAATATTAATCACGATAATGTAGATTTTGATATTAGAATAATTGTAGTCGAAGGTTTTTATACCACATATCATTTATATAGCATAATTTGATTTAACAGACTTTAATATTATGTTTTTTTTCATAAGGTAAGTCCAAGGAAAAAAGTTATGATTTACGAGAGAGCAATTTTCCCTCACAACTATAAAATTTCAAAATTTTGGTGGATTTGAGGTTGCGTGTGCAACGTGTTACGTACATAACATGACCCAATTATGAATCACACTAATGTTCCATGATGCAGTGATTTTAAAAAATAAATAAAACCTTCCTGCCCTGTTTTAATTAATTAATTGAGTTTTTTAGTTTTTTCACTGCCCAATGCTAAACGTTGCATCCATTTATATTGCTATATATTTATATTCAAATAACCAAACCAATCATGATGACGACCCAACTGAACTTGATTCGATTCAATGCCACTACGTACTAATCATGATCATCATTCTAAAATAAAATAATTTATATATATATATATATATATATACACACACACACTTGAATATTTGAAAATGATTTATCCCGTTTACCTATAACAATATCGTACGTTCTTAATTAAATATGAAGGAGCAAAATTTCTTCAAAACTTGGTACTTTTTTATTTATATTCCAACTCATTTTTCCTGACTTATTTAAAATTGGATAATGCTACATATATATATATATATATGTATGTATATATAAAATATGTAAGTGCCGTATAGTCCTTAAAAAAAATGAGATTTACTATTAAAAGATTAATTTTATGTTTTATATGAGTTTCATATTTATTTACTTTTTTCTAAATATTTATATGGTATTTACACACTTACAACTGCAATTATCATTTCTCTTTAAAAATTATATATAATATATATAAACCATTACCTTTATTTTATGGTATTAAACTGCCTAATTATTATTTACAATTAAACTCGTATCTTTTGGTAGGAAATTAATAAGCTGTATAATGCCAAGTACTAATTCTCAGAAAATGCTAAATAATATATCTTGATGCCGGCCATCAGCTGGAATCTGCAGCTTTATATATATATATATATATATATAGAACTGTGGTCCTTGCAAGATTGATCATCAAAATGTCCAATTAAAATTTTATTTTCCACATGACTTTATGATATTTTTAAGTTCTCAGATCACATTAATTAATCAACCACCCTGCAAACGAACTGAGAAAAAGCACAAAAATATAAAAGGAGCTACGTAGTACTATACCTAATCAATGGCATCCATGATAATAATGACTTTGCTCTGCATGGTGATCATGATTCATGCAGCTTTCCTACCTCTTTCTCCTCGATCTCCTTAGTTAATTATCTAATATAATATGTGGATCGAGATGATTCATGCAGCATGCATGCTATCTATATCTATTGTTCGTATACAATTGTTTTATATATATATATATATATATATATATATTTATATACATGCTTGGTTAGGAATATTCTTCTAATTATTATAAGTTCATGAAAAAAACCCCTAAAAATTTCTGCTAATATTTTATCTATCTTGAGAGCCAGTACTGAAGAAGACCGCCACTCATGAACACGTACGAACGTCACTCGGCAAGATATATATATATATATATATATAATATGGTGTTTATTTATATATATATGATCATGCATGTTTTTTAATTTTTTCAGTAGGGTTGTTTTCTTTTTTTAATTTGGTAAGGAGTTTTAGGTAGAATATTATATGATCAATTATTATAAGCTGGTTCATGCATGTATGCCGTCCTTGCATGCATGGTACGTACGTACAAATATAAAGGGATGATTGGCTTTTGTTTATACAGAGATCAAGTTAATTAATTAATAATATTTAAATAAAAATTGGTGGGGAGTATTGGAGTTAATTATTTATTAAAAAATATTTTAATCACAAATAGATTACATAAAAGTAAACTCACAAATTGATATTATTTTATGTGACATGTCAGATTATAAAGTAATTTTCATTATAAAATAAATCTAACAGATTACATGAAATCGTATCAGTTTGTAGATTTATCTTATAAAATCTTTTTATATATATAATAGTTCTCTATATTTTCTTTGAGCTTTCAAGAGAAACTTCCAATTAAGCATTAATATTATATCGATAGATAAAAAGTATCAAAAACAATAATAATGAGTTAGTTAAACTAATCATAAAAACATTAATTTAATTATTTAATTTATATTCTACGTACAGTATAAATTAAATATGCATGCATGGATTTTTTATGCGTAAGAGAATAAATAATTATGACAATATAGATCGAGGGATATAGGCTCATGAGATCATCACGATAATTCATGTGGTGACAATATTGATTACGAAAAAAAAATTATACATATAATAAGTTCAATGATGTTGCATGGATATAATTAGTTTTTCGAAGCAAGCAACGTCCACGGATCAGGAAAATGAAAAATAATAATAACAAATCACGTCCGACGTCCCTATCTTAGCTCCAAGAGTCCAAGGCTGGCTAGCTAGCTAGCTATATACATAATGGCGTGATAATTATGTTATGCATATATATCTCTTTCAGTACTCATGGTCTTATATACTATATATACATGACTTAGTCTCTACTTTTTTTGTTTCATTAATGGACATACTTCATTTCTACGTTACAAACACACACATGTATGTGTGTGTATATATATATTGTTAACATGCGTCATAGGCTCGGTCCCAATCCGCCCAATTGATTTCATCCAAGCGGTTGTTGTGCAATTCCATTTGTTAATATCATGTTTCACACGCTTTTGAAATGGACTCTTAGCGGCTCTTATCTTCAACTTGGATTTGTGAATACAAAAAAATACCGCGAGATGAGAGTCATGGTGATGGACAGGGTGCCTCCAATGTCAAAATCAGTATTGTCTTAAAGCAGAATGTAAGTAAGTAGAAAGTTAAGAGAGAATCTCTGATACTTGAAAATCGCATTTTATACTCGATTCCTTAGGTTAGATGCCCATGCCATATGTTAGAGAATGTGTCCCATTCGTAGTTTCTTCCGTTATGCTCTTTTAATGTGACGTGACGTATGGGATAATGCTTTTAATGCAGCGTGACTCCTTGCCCTCTTCTGTTAGGGGATGCATACTGTCAAGCTCATCCCTCCTCATTTATCAAAGGATTGAGGGCTCCCTGCGATTTTAGCTCAATTGTCTACTCAAGACTATATGGGATTAAGCTTCGTTGAGGTGACGTGTCCCTTCCTTATTTGTATTATGGTTAGTTTTCCACACGTTCAAGATCATAGACCAACTCATTACAGCAGTTGGGGCCTTTTGATTAGGCCGGTGGATCGTTCGGTTAACCTGAACCCCTCGTGATATTGGACTCAGACTTTAGACTTTTGGCCTAAAAAAACCCCCTACACCATGCATTTTAATAAAGTACATAGCACATAGATATACATATAAATTCTAGGAGATAAGAGAACGATTTAGCCACAAACGAATTTTATAAAAATAAATTTATAAATTGACGTATTTTAATGCGATATATTATATTGTAAACTTATTTTTATTATAAACTAAATTTAATGAATTATAAAAAATCACGTCGATTTATAAATTTATTTTTATAAAATGTTTTGTAATTATAACATTATAACATTATATATATATATATATAAAAGAATTTTATAAGATGATCTTTAAGGAGATTATGTTCTTCAGTTAAGGTGTCAACTATGGATGCCGTCGGTTGGCGGAGAATATTCCGGGAAGGGGGCCGCCGGAGGTGCGACCGAGTCTGATAGCATGTCCGCCGGGTCAAAAACCTAGCTAGATAGCTAGGGGATCGAGTACTGTCTGCATGTATGTAAAAAAAGGCATGGTGTAGGTGGGTGCAGGTCCGGTACTAGTGCAGGTTCCATACTAAAAGCAATGTGGGGTTGACAGAAAGATATATAGCTGGGGCTCATTTTCTGATGCAACGTCCTGATTTCTGCCATTAATATTCTCCCGGCCACTAGCTTGATTGATTCTCACCGCGAGATATATACGTTCATAAATTTGTTTTAGTAATGAATTAATTAGTAAAAGATAATTCTTATAAATTAGTGAAAAAATGGAGTATAATTAACTCGTGTATGTTTTAATTATTTAGGATATGTCATAATTCTAGCTAGGTGTATATTTATATATATATATATATATATATATACATCTCCATCCTTCGTCATGATTTTTGATCAGAATTTTCCAGAGTTTTTAAGATATTTTATAACATCTTTTAAACATCAATTATTACTGATCTCCAAAGTAAATGATTACTACTTTTGGTTCCAACATCGACCCTTTTACGTCATAAGATCGATGATCAGCTGTTGTTTGATCTGGTTGGCAACAAAAGTTAACTACCCATTTCTGATCTGATGAATTATAAGATCAGCTATTGAATGTTAATTTGGAATTAACGGCCAGTAATTTAATTAGCAGATCGAGTATGTCGATCAGTATCCAATATCTAATGATCATGACATGCAACTAAAAATTTTATCATTTCCTGTTTTATTTTTATTCTTTCCTTTAATTATAAATATATATATATATATATATAGCATTTATGATAAATTATTCACGATAAGAATAATTATTTATGACAAAAATAGACTGATCATTTTAATAGAAATTAATACTTATTTTTCTTAAAAAAATAATTGGACACTAATAAAGATTTTTCTTGTTGTATTTTCTTCTTCTTTTTTATTTTTTTTTTTTTGCTATTTTTTGTGGCAAGGGATACTATTGGGGTTTTCACTCTATTAGTCCTGCATGCACGTCGTGTAATTTGTAAATATCTGATCCAATAACACCGCTCTATTTTACAGCTAGTTCACTTTTCAATCTTTTTTTTTTCATTTTTCTGTTCATATTTTTTTAAATATTTTTAAAAAATAAAAAAATACAACAATACATTAAAAAATAAAAAAATTGGGCGAGCGGTTAAATGGAGCGGTCACTTTTAGAAGGCAAAGTAGTGTTTTCCAATCCAATATACCTAAACAAATAAATTATATAGAATTATTTATCTTGGTTAATTCTTATTTATTGATAATACCTCTAGTTATATATATATATATATATATATATATATATATATATATATGTATGTATATATATATATATATATATATATATATATGTATGTATATATATATATATATAAATTAGAATCCTGAAGTGGTGCCTATCAAACATATTGGATTAATTTTAAAATTTTGTTACCCATCCCCATACACCAAACTTATTTTTATTTTTTAAATTTTTTTTAGATTTTTTTTTTTTGTTTTATTCTTCCTAAACTAATTGAATTTTCTATTCATCATCTATACACCACACATTTGATAAGAGAAAAAAATAAAAAGTTATGTGTGGTGTAAGAATAATGAATAAAGTTTTTCTTAATTTTACAAGGAACCTAACCCTAATTTGCAGGTATGCCTGATACCTTTACATTCATGTGGATAAAAGAGAAGCTTACAGCTAAGTCATGAAAAATTAGGTTGTGTTTGGTTGTTGAACCAAATTCGACTCGACTCAACTCATCTCAAACTAATTATTGATAGAATCCATTACTTTTTCAACTTCCTATAAAAAAAATGGTTAAACTCATCTCATCCTCTTTCATACATTTTAACCTAAAAATTTAAATTCATCTCAACCTAACAAAGTTAAACCCATCTCAAATTATTCAACTCAATTCATCCTAACATACTAATCTTAACCTTACCTCCCACACTCCTGATAAAGAGGTGGCCAATGCGATTTTCTTCATATACGTACGTACATGGTAATGTTCTTTAGAGTATTTGATCGATGCATCGATCGCCCCTGGCCTGGCATGTCATGTCTTGTCAACCTGCTGCTTACAAGTTTACAACTTGCTTTTCATTAGTTGTCTGAGGCTAGCTAGCCAAGTTGCTAACACAGCTAAACCAGAGTGTCATCTTCACTTGCAAAGCTAACCCTCTTTCTCTCATGCATGCATTCATGTGTAGGGTATCCGAGGTCCAATAACCTAAAAGCTGAGAGACATCCATTATTATTCATAATAGAACAAAAGGAATGTCCGTCCATTTCGATCCACTAACAACATGATCTACACTATATGGGTCCCGGCCATGCAACTCCCGGCCATTTATATGGCACAATAATTATCTGGCTCCTGTTCTAAGAATCTTGACTTCGCAGTACCTCATGCTATATTTTTGGATCTTTCACATTGTCTGTTTTAGAACTAGCTAGGTAAGTAAATAGATTTCAACACACTCTCCAATACCAACGATCCTTATGTTTACTAGGGGTTGTGATTTATAGTGAGGTTAATTGCTCATAGAGAAATGTTTTGGTTACAAAGTAATTTTATAAAAATAATTATTCAAATTGACATAACTCGATGTGTTATATTAGATTATAAAATTACTTTTATTATAAAATAGATATAACATATGAAATAAAAATATAGCAATTTACGAGTTTATTTTTGTAAATTTTTTTTTGTAGTTATAGAACTTCTCTACCAAAAGGACCATTGGATGTTTCGTTATCTAATGATTAATATTTCGAAAACTGATCATACTAATGCATAAAAAATGATTAAAAGCCAGTCCAATATGTGTGCTTTTTTTAACACATTATCTTGATGTTCATTTGTTAGTCAACATTGAGGATTAGAAGGTCTATCTGTGGGCTCTTAACTGCTTAGCATTCCATTTTCTCTTTGTGGGTATATGTCAGACAAAGGGGGTGATCGAAAAGACCCACAAGCGATCATTTAAGACGCAAAGTTAAACCCCATTATTCTCAGCATCACAAACCCTTTCATTTTCAGTCGCAAAGCTTATAATTCTGTCTCCTATGGGCAGCACACGCTTCATCATAGCCGTTGAGAACAAAGTCAACGGCAAAATCGCTTAAAAACTTTTCCAATCTCTTTTTCTGCTAAAAAGTGTGGAGGATTAAATCCAATGTAAGATTTAGGCTGCTCATTAATGTCTCTCTGCTGTTTTCACAAACTTTTTGTATTTTAAGGAAGAAGCCTGCAGCTGAAATGAATCTGATCATCAACTGCTGAAACTTAGTGACAATATCAATCAAGTAATAGGAGGTCCTACCAATATATGATGATTGAATGAACAAGAAAGATCCGCTCAAACATGCATATTAATTATAGTCGTGACATAGTGAAATACAGATAAACAAGCTTTACTCTCTGGCAGAAAACATGCTTTGCCCTTTGAACAAAGGGCAACGGGACCAATTTAATGGATATCGGACAGAAACTATCAATGAAAACTATCATGACATGTTCTCTTTCTACTACTATCAGTGGCGCATGTGATTATAATTCAACTTTGCAAGTTTTTGACTAGTGATAAAGGGAATTTCAGATCTCTTTTCCCACCTCGGGAATCATAATAATAATAACAATAATAATATTATTGAATATAATGTAGCAATTCGGAAAAGTTGTTCTCTTTTTCTTTTTACAAGGAACTAGCTTTCTTTCAACCCAAACACAGGCTATAACGTTGTAGCTTGTTGTCGACTTCCTTTAGTTAAGTCCAGTACTTTTCTTCTTCCTTCACTTTTTAGAACCTGTAAACGTTGAATAAAATGTCATCACAACTTCGAGTTAACATGTCATGACATCTTTTCTTATTACTTGAAAGAACATGTTCTGCAAGCACATCATGCAGGAAGTTTAAAGTTGTCAAGGCTATCACAGCAACAAGACTTTGAAAAAATTTAAAGGGTCTCGGTCCAAACCAAATGACCTAGCTAGATTTGAATTAATATGAGGATACCTTTAAAAGAATGATCAAAGGAGATCAGCCTGTATATTATTGCTGTCAGGTTGAATTGTGGCATTTGACAAAAGATTTCCTCAAATGACTTAGCCATCATAATTATAATGTAGTATTAATTTGACATGTTGGTCTCTTTGCTTCAACCTTTACAGCCGAAAACTCTCTCTTTATTAATCTTTATCATTAATCCAATGAAAAATGAAATGGGTTCCTGCTAGCAAGTAGAATTAATAAATTATATCTTGGGCTTATTTCTGTTGGGAAAAGTTTGCAAGGAATCTCTCACTTTTATGGAGAGCATGAAAAAGCTGACAATGCAATTGAGCTGCCACATAAGCTTTATATTGCCCAATAAAAGAGTAGCATAAATGCTGATCTCACGGACCTTTCCCATGCACGTTATACCGGCCGGCCATCAGTACCCTAGAAAAAAAAAGGAAGCGTGATCAGAATTAACATATTTACATATAGCCTCTGATCATACCCAATAGAAGATTGGCAATTTTTGAAGGATTGGCACGTAATTTATGGCTCTGGTTAATTGTTATAGATTGCATGTTTCACTTTATATGATTACAACCGGAAATCCACACAATGTGCATGTTAAATGGCCGCTGTGCACAAATACATTTCTTACTGGGGACCGAAGAATAGAAGTGAACGTCGATCTTCATCAGGAAAAAGAAAAAGACGTTAAATTCGGTTCTATAAACGGCTAATGATCCAATAATCATGCTATTTCCATCTCCGTTGTATTCCAGAAGGTGATCTACTCCGCAAGAAGGGACGCAGGCAGGCCCGGCCCCCACCCAACCTTTCTCGGCTCCCTCACCAATGCATGTGGGCACCACCACCTCGGAAACATACCCCCCCAACAAAAAAGCCTTTATCCTACACTACTACACCTCCGACAATGATTTTCCGACCTCGGCGTACTGTCCCATCCAGAGAATGTCTTCCCTCTATGTCTTGTGTCGACACCTGCATGCATATATAATAAGCAATATTGATTCTCGATCTATGCGATCACTCCCTCCCAAAACTCTATGCGCAGCTTTATATTCTAGACTCATCAAAAATTGGAGTTAGGATGCGGGCTACTTTCCAAGTTTCATCGGCTCCATGCTACTTTAACAATGGGGTTATACTAGCCATTAACCAACATTAGCTAAGTTCTACATCTTAGGTACTTCTTGAACATAACAGTATTTAAAAATAAAAATAAAAAATAGCGTATATATTATAAATAATGTTAGGTATCATAATTCTTTATTTTGATATTCGCCGCTAGAAGCAATCGTATGAGGGGTGGGCAGCGGGGCCCCGTTACCCGCTGCCCCGCACCGTTCGCCCCGTCCCCGCATAGTGCGGGGCGGGGCATCCGCACCGTCAGGGCCGGGGCGGGGCCCCCCGGCCCGTAAGCTGTAACCCCAGCGGGGGCGGGGGACGGGGACGGACCCCCCCGGTCCGTTTTTCCCCCGCCCCGTTACGTATCATATATAATATATATAATATATAACCATCTTAGATAAACCAAATCCGTAACCCAAACAACATAATCCTAACAATCTAGAAACCATAATGTTGCGAAAAACATCACTTACCTTGGGTTGAATCAGTCCAAGTAGGCTACGGCAGAAAGGGGTGAGTGGTGAGTAGTGGCACCATGCGGTGAAACTTGTTGGATCACAGTGGTTTGAATGGAAGGCAAGTAGCGGCTCGGCTTGATGGCAAGATCAAAGCAGTGGGTGAGAAACAGAGAGGGAAACGGACAGAAAGAGAGGCGGGTAGAGAGGACTTACCGGTGGCTTCATTCGACGTCGTGAGCAACGGTGTGGCAAGTGACGTTCTCGAAGCGGAAGGGCGGGCTGATGAAGAAGGTTCGCGAACTCGCCGTGCTCTGCGACGTGGAACTCGCAAACTCGCCGTGCTTTGCGACCCCGAAACCCATACCCAGAAAGTTTCTCCCGAGTCCCTCCCCTCCCCTCCTCCCTCTGCCACGCCGGACGCACGCTGTCCCTCCTCCCTCTGCCACGCCGTCCCTCCTCCCTCTGCCACGCCCGACGCACGCCCAGAAGGGGGGTGCGGGGGGCCGGACGGACTGCCCCCCTACCCCGTACCCCGTCATGCGGGACGGGGTACCCCGCCCCCGCACACCGGAGGCGGGGGACGGGGGGGATTTTCCCCATCCGCCCCATGCGGGGGCGGGGGGCGGGGGGGTGCCTACCCCGCACCGTATGGTGCGGGTAGCACCCCTAATCGGTATTGAAATAAGAGGAACAGCCAAGGGGCACCTATTTGTATTTTTTTATTTTGATGAGTACTATAACTATAAAAAAAAAAGATCTCATAAAAATAAATACATAAATTGACATGATTTTATATAATGCATTAGATTATATTAGATCTATTATATAATAAAAATAATTTTACAATCTAACGGATACAGTCATATAAAATTACATCAGTTTGAGATTACTTTTATGAGTTCATTAAGACGCCAATTTTGGTGCAATGGATTCCACCTCCTTTAGGGACCTTCAAATTAAATATTGATGGTGTTTCCAAAGGCAACCATAATCCTTCTGGCTATGGTAGTATCTTTATGTCCTCTAATTGTTTCATTATTGTTGGTTTTTCTTATTTTTTGGGCTTTAGTTCTAATACTCTTGCAGAATTATCAGCTTTAAAATTTAGTCTTACTATATGCTATCAATTAAGTATTTTTGAACTCATTATCGAATCGTATTCTCTCCTTGTTGTAAATTGGTTTAATATCGAAACCAACCTCTTGAAATATTTTGATATTCAGGATGTTATTTTACGGTTCAAGCATCATATTCCTTTTAGTCTCAAGCATGTTTATAGAGAGGGTAATGTTTTCGCAGATAGCCTCATCTCATCTGGAGCCCTGGGCAACATGGTAAGTTTCTATTCTCTAGTTCAATTGCCTAAGCATATGCTTGATTTGCACGTTTTAGCTTTCAACATTGACTCTAGTTCTTTATTCCTTTACGGACCATTTATATTCTTCTATTATTAATTTTCTTATTTCATTTTTCCTTAGGAGTTTGGTTTTGAGATTTTATTGTAACTTCATGCTCTCCGTGTAACCTTATTATTTATAAATAAAAATTATCAATAAAATTAAAATATTGTTATTTTTTTAAAAATATTTTTTTAATTTTATTTTCATCGCATTATACAAATATAATCTTTTTTATTACTCTTAGATTATCTTTTATTTTTTAAAATTTAATTTCAAAAATTAGTAACTAATATCGCCTCGTCAATCTTTGTAGACCACGTTATTTATTGATTTATTTATTTTTGACAAGTACAACGTTAAAGGTAAGATGTACAAACGTGTGGACCATAGGGTGCGATGGTTGCGCGAGAACCAAGAAACCGGCTCGTTTGTTTGAGGTACGAAACGTGGCTAATCCTCGACGTTGATTGACTTGTAAGTCAATCAGACGATGGCGGTGATTTTGAGGGCTAATTGCTGGTGATAGAGGTGGCAGCAAAGCCGGACGGTTCAAATGCTTTTGTTTCTTTGTCTTCTCACTTCACTCTCTGTCTACGACCGAGTTGTGGGGGACCACCTGAGGCGATATGGATTGTTATTGGGTCTGGTGCTGCCACGTCGTCCTCATTTTTGGGTGGAACGATAATTGTGTCAGGGACCACGTCATCACTGTCCAGTCTCAATTTTTGTTCCTTTGTTGCTTAGGTTTTCCTAGTTTGATATTTATTTTAAATTTTGTTATATATAAAAATAGCCGCGCATCTTAATATTAATTTATTTATATTTAAAATTTAAATTAATATTATTTTTAATAAAATTTATTTTTTAATTAATCACATTATATTGATGTATAGATTAATATATAATTATACTTATAATTATATTTTTCTATTTATTTTTAAAATTTATAAAATCAAATATCTAAAAATTTTATAAAATTGATATATTAAGATTAATAGCTTAGGATTGTGTTTGTATAGGCAGGTTATTTCATATATTTTATGAATAGTAATAAAAAAATATTAAATAATAATTAATAATAATATAAAATAAAAAAATATCTAAAAAATTATAATAAAATAATAAATAATAATAAAGTATTCGTGATTTTTAAAACTTTATACTTCAATTCTATGACCTATATGAGAAAGATAATTATAGTGTATGGATTTTTGTTCTTGTTAGTCTCTTCATCGATGTCAAACATATGTACTTATGTGCAAATCTAAGTTATATAAGAAACATAACAATAATTATATAGAGTAATAATATAGTTGATATAGGATGTCGGCTCATAAAGTATTTTTTATTATAAAATAAATTTAATATATCACATCAAATAACATCAGCGTGTTAGTTACTTCTGTGATCCTAATCTAACACTTCTATTTGTTAATTCATTACCTGTGATATTCTGATCTAAAAATATAATCTCAAAACAGGGAGAATTGGATACTATTTCTTTTAAAATAAAAAATACTAATTAAGATATTTACATCACGTATCATTCATACGACATAATTTGATTTAAAAGATAAATTATAAAATTTAAATTTTATAAATTAAATATTATCATTTAAATAATATAAATATCATGTAAATGATGTATAGTATATAAGCCTTAAAATAGCAGTACTCTTTAAAATAGATCATTTAAAATCGATGCTTGACATCCAAGAACGAACTTGGTTTTGTATGTGTTTTAATGGGCTGCAGCTGGAATATGTGATTTTGAACTCTCCAGATATCCATTTATTAGCTTTTGGGCTCGGGAAGGTTTGGGCTTCTGCCTACAGGGGGCTTACATGGGCCACTTCAGATCCTTCAGTTTTTTTTTTTTAACTCTGTTGATAAATCACACGGATCTTTAGGATTTCTGCCTTATTTAGAATTATTCTTTATAAAACTTAGATTACGTTTGAATATCAAGGTGATCTTAGATAATTAATAAATAATAAAATAATAAAAAATAATGAATAGTTTATTTATATTATTAAATAATTTATAAATAATAATAAAATTGTCTGAAATGATATCAGATCATCTTACTAATTAACCAAACATAGTCGATTTAAATAGATCGAGATAGTTCAGTCTTACAGCATCTCTTAAGCGTTTTATGTTGTTTGAGAGACAGACATAGATTGTATCTATTTCTCTTCACACTGATCCTGTATTGGACTTCTAATTCAATCATTCTTGGTTTATAGTATATAGTAATGAAGATAAATGATATTTATAATTATAAACTGAATAAATCTTGCATACTCATTGAAACAAATGGATAAATATGAGATTTAAATGAAAAAATTATTTTTTAATAATAAATCCCATTTTTTTCAAAAGAAACTTACGATATTTATACATTTTGTAATTATATCTAAGTATCTAACATTACTAAACAATGAAACATGAAGAAGATCATGATATTTACTATTTTGTAAATCTTGAAAAGTTGCTTAATCACCTATGATATCATAGACAGCTAGTTTATACTACTTGAATATTCGCTGCAGTATGGTTTAAAGATGAGTAATTTTGTTATATACAGTTACTTTTGCATATTTTTTATTCACTTTATTAATATAATTAAAAGTGACACGGTTATTCTAGTTATTTTATATTAAAAAAAAGTAACACAGTTAATCACATTAGTGAAGTGTGCGATGAGTACTCAAAAGTGACTATACACAAAATTTTTATTACTTTAAATATTATTTTACACTTGTTATTATAGTACTTGAAAATGAAATAGTTTGATTTAGCATAAAATATTATCCAATATGACAGAGAAGGATCTTGTCGCAAAATGGTTTAAGATTCGGTTAATTATCACAACATATGATTAATATAATCTCATTCAATCTATTCTTTTTGGGCCTCGAGAGCATTAAACAATTGCATGTGCATGCCCAACTTGTGCAAATTGCAAGAAAAACAAAAGCAAAGAAATTGCTACTTTTTTTTGGTACTTTGAGCCTCTCATCCTTGAAGTTAGTAATCAAATGAATTTCGAGCTATAAAAGTTGCATACCCATTTAAAGTTTCCAAACTCTTTTTTCATAGAAATGATATTTACGCATAAATATTGTGTAATTTTTTTTGAAAAAAATTAAATAAATAAATAATTTATATGAAAAAAAAAATTAATTATAAATTTCACTATTTCTAAAAATAAATGTGTCATATTTGTACATTTTACAATTATATATAAAATTATTATTTTCTACGCAAACTCAAGAACATTAGTGCTGAAGATATAATCAAAATAGAAAATTTTATTTCTATAAATAATTTATAAATATTTTATAATCGATCAATTCAATTAGACTGTTTCATTAAAATTAAAATATTAATTTTATAAAATTATTGAAATTGTAAGATAATTATAAAGAAAAATTATAAGTCAGTTTTGTAATCAAACACGTGAACAGTTGTCTCTAGCAATCATTTGTCACCCACTATATAAGGTAATTATACTGCCAAGTTCTGTCGCCCAACTTTGCCCTTCAAGTATCTGTTATAAAGTGTACAAATGTGCCCTATTTATTTTAGTGCGTAGAAGAAGCCAGAAGGTCACATCTGTCATTTGGAACTCTTGGCTTCTCATGTTTCTCACAAGCTGAAGCTGAACCAGAGCGTCAGAGCCAGTCCCTAATATGTAACGAAGGCCTTCAATTGCGTTCTTGGGAATTTCAGAATCACAGGCAGATTAGCTATTACCGGTAGAATTGTTCTCTGGGGTTAAAGCCCGGTTCACCTGAGATTTTGTGCTCTTACGGGTTAGTAGCTTTTTTCACAGATTATCCATTTGGAAAAAGTTTCGTCTTCATCTACGCCCACTAATCGTTTTGATTCATGCTCTTAACGCATATTCTAGCTGGGTTTTTGATTTATTTTCCCGGATATTTTGGGGGTCTAGGTATATACCCATTTAATGGAGGATTTAATTCTTGTTAGGAGCTTGAGGAAAAAATGTTGGGTTTTGTTCTTCTCTGCTTGTTTAAAAAAGAATATCATTAAAAAATAAATAAAAAATACTTGTTAGCACTTTTCGCTTTAGTATACGATTTGTTTGGTTTACATGAGAGTGGCGAGGAAATTTGAAATTTTTACGTTGATAATAATGCTAAAGTTTGTGTAGGATTTATGAGTAACAGGTTGGGGGAGGATATAGGAAAAGTGAATAAAGATTCTTGCACCATAATCGGAATGTTGAACTTTCTCGCTAGACTTTCTCTGTTTTGCTCAAAACATGATGATTTTTAATTCGCTAATGTCCGTCTTTCCTTTGAAGTGGTATGATCAAGTTATGGTGCCGTTGTGGACAGGGAAATGAATCAGCTAAGTGGCATATTAGTTTGTGATGAGACATAACATCATAGGAATGCACTGGAATAATTAGTGATAATTTTCTTTCCTTTCGTGCATTCGTTGGAAAATAATGACTTCTGTTTTCATAGAAATTTTAGTCTTCTTGTCCTTTTTTCATGGAAATTGAGTAAATTTGTATCGGGTCCAGAAAATCCTCGAGTCAGGAACTTTCTCGCTAGACTTTCTCTGTTTTGCTCAACACATGATGATTTTTAATTCGCTAATGTCCGTCTTTCCTTTGAAGTGGTATGATCAAGTTATGGTGCCGTTGTGGACAGGGAAATGAATCAGCTAAGTGGCATATTAGTTTGTGATGAGACAGAACATCATAGGAATGCACTGGAATAATTAGTGATAATTTTCTTTCCTTTCGTGCATTCGTTGGAAAATAATGACTTCTGTTTTCATAGAAATTTTAGTCTTGTCCTTTTTTCATGGAAATT
The DNA here is from genome assembly GCF_018687715.1 of Carya illinoinensis. Classification (NCBI taxonomy): domain Eukaryota; kingdom Viridiplantae; phylum Streptophyta; class Magnoliopsida; order Fagales; family Juglandaceae; genus Carya; species Carya illinoinensis. The sequence goes on from NC_056763.1 coordinate 25,319,021, forward strand.
GAGTAAATTTTTATCGTGTCCAGAAAATCCTCGAGTCAGTTTACTAGACAGGCATGTTCTTATGCTGTTGGAGTCTTGGAGATATGCGCAATGATGGCTACGTTTGTACTAGACTACTAGTTTTGGTGTCTTTTAGGTTCATGAATTAACCATTACGTTTTAATTCATTCAGTTTGTGACATTTCTAAAGCTTTTGTTCAAACATATGGAATTTATGTGAACTGACTTCTATTTACTTTTCTTATTTGTTCTACAGTTGCACTTCAATTCAAGCTTCATTCTTTAGATTGCATGAAGCATGAATTTGGCTGTATTCCTCTTCAGACATGGACAAATCCATAGCAGCCAAGACTTACAAACTTGGTGACCAGAGCACCAGTGACATTGTTATATGCTTCAAAAATAGAGAAGGAAGACCTGAATGCTTCTACTCTCACTCCTCCATCCTCATAAATAGGAGTAAATTCTTTGCCAGTCAGCTCTCCCATCCAAATTCTAGTACTTGCATTGAGATTTTCTGCTCAGAGTTTGACTATGATGATCATGTTAATCTTTTGAGGCTGCTGTATCTTCCTGGAGAGTTGGTTCTGGAGTCCTTGGGCTCTGTCAAATCTGCTATTGGTATTCTGCAAACAGCTGTTGCCTTACATTGTGAAGAGATCACCCACAGTTGCATCCAGTACTTGGAGGCCGTTCCTTGGGAGGACAAGGAAGAGGAACAAATTTTGAAAGCAGTTACTAAATTGGGTCCAATAGCCATGCCTATATTAGCCAGAATCCAACCCGTGGATTTAACTGCCACAAAAAATGTTTTTGTTGCTGCAGTTCGCTTTGCCATGTCCATTGGTGGACCACATACTCCATTTGGAGATGAGCTAAAGACTTCTGCTAGAGAACAAGTTGAATACATGCTAGGGGAAGATGAAGAGACACCATTAGTTACAGCAGATCATGAGTTGAAATCAGTGGTAAGAATTGGGCTTTCAAATATATGTTCATCATTCGAAAGTGAGTTATCCTCTCTGCTTTTGGAATCTGAACTTGCGTGTGAGACAGCAGAGGATAAAATTTTGCAGACTTTATCGGATATTGAATGGATGAGTAACATACTTCCTAAGATGGATTTAATGAAGGACTTTGTGTCTAAGTGGATTGAAATCTCTGCTGGTGTTTTAGGGATGGTTGAAGATAAGAAACTCGATTGTGCCATGTGGGGTTTGAAAGTGAAGTTGATAGAAGTGACCAGTAAAGTCTTGGAAGCAGTTGGCTATGGCAGTGTGATTCTTCCAGCACCATGCCGGGTGCAACTGCTAAAGACATGGCTCCCTTATATACGGAAGATAAAGCCTCTCTTGGACTTAAAGGGCAACAAGGAGATGGGTTTTCCTTACAAGATGAGCGAAGACCTGTGCCAGAGCATTGAGGGGGCAATGGTGGCATTGATACTGGCATTGCCATCAAATGATCAGGCTGATATTTTGGGAGACTGGATGAGTAGAACCGAGGAAACTCTGTTTCCTGATTTGAGTGAGGCTTTTGAGGTCTGGTGTTACAGAACCAAGTCTGCAAAGAGAAGGTTAGTGCAGGGATTAGACAATGTTAACAATGCCACTGTCAGCCTTTGAATTCTCTCTGTTGCAATATAATCATTTTATGAAATCTGATGAACGTGATAATCCTATTCATGTATTTCGAAGGAACTAAGTTCAATCTGATTGTTTTTTTTCAATTTCATTTCCATGTCATTTCCAAGCAGCTCAAATTCCCCACGTGTTATTAAACCCAGCGCATGATTAATGGACATCATAAGAATACAAATTAATGGTTATGTAAATAATTTTATGATACAATCTCGTGGTTGTGTGAGAATACACCTACTTCTACTAAAACTAAAGCTAAATATCATGCACTTTTTACCTGAACAAAAAGAATAAGTAGGGAAACACCAAGCATTGTTTACCTTTACTTACCTGTTGGAAAATGCTTTACATGTTTTGGATTAGAACCTCAACCGTAGGTCCCAGAACATGTTTTGGCCTGGAACATGGAAAACCTTAATAGTAGGTTCCATTACATAGTGTTTCTTTTTCTGCATATTAAGGGAGGGAGGAGATAATTGGAGCTTGGAGGTAGTTTTCCTATCTCGACGTGACTATAATAATACTCTTTTCATTGAAAACCGGATAGTTCTCATGGAATTTAAACCATCGAAGGGGGAATGTTAAATAAGAAACAGAAGTGCTACAGGACGGTTGGGCTGTTATAGATAGAAAAACAGCCCTCTATTGGCACGATGACACCTAGGAAAAAACACAATAGACTGTGTAGAACTCACCGCATAGAATCACCACAGGTTTTCTCTTTTAAGTAAAAATCTGAACTTTCTCACTCTTCTGCAAGTCTTTAGAGAGAGAGAGAGAGAGAGTATGAGAGAGCTTTAGGAGGCAGCCATTTGCGTCTTCGTCGTCGTTTCGGAGCTTAAGCACTATGAATTTAAGCTTTACAAAGCCCCGAGTTTTTGATCAGCTACTGAAAAGGACCTTCTAGAAAATGCCGTCAGTCCGAGCTTCGAGTGAATCTCCTCCATTTCCTCTACCTTCCGGAGTCTTTCTGTGGTTTTGGGTTTTTTTTTTTTTTTTCATAAGATTAATTTGTTGATTGTATGCCATGGGATCGTGTCTGGACTTGCATGGAAGTTTTGATTTTGTTGATGATACAATCGGCTGGCATTTGTAGATTGGCTTCCAAAATATGCTTCATTATAATGTCCTGAATGAAATAACGTTGATTGAAGATTTGATTTTACATCTCGTATAGTGGTCAAGCTCCGTCCTTGCCACCGTCTGGGTCGAGTGCCGTAGGAGATGAGTGTGGGGTGGGATTTCGTTTAGTTGGGATGGTATGAAAGACGAAGGAATGAGGAAGGGGACAGTATTTGTGGGTCTATGATCAAGTGTATGTAAGTGTAGCTTAAAAACACTACACTGCTTACGTGGCGTACAACAGTTGGAGGGCTGCTTAACGAGGGAGAGCAGCCGGACCGCTCCCGAGCTTTTCTCAATAAGAAATTCTTTATATAATTTAAGTTTTAAATTTACGAGTCTCTTGCTCAATGTGTTTATAAAAAAGTAGATCTCACCATGAAAAATCATTTTTTTTTTATGGAATCCACATTTTTATAAAAGACTTATACATGTAAGACTTGTAACTAGCATCACTCAGGTTAAATGCACCAACCAGCTGAAATAAAATACAATCATTGAAGTTATGGATAGATATAGACGGATAAGTTTATAGTAACCTTTGCTAATGACCATTTTCCACACGTGTCTGTCTTATGTTGCATAGCCAAGACAAGTTTGGTATCAGCCAACCCTTCCTGCTGCTTCTTTCCAATTTGTGTCACAAGCCTTCTCCAAGAACGTAAAGAATGTACTCCAAGAAAAAAAGAAAGAAAAAAGAATTAGAGAGAGAGAATCTGATTTGATTGTCATTCTTCGGATGATTTATTCCTTAAAGACTTATTTTCTTTTTATACACTTGTCTATGTTACTTCAATACACTCAATGCACTGATGGGCTCAATTCCCAAACAACACCGATACAATTAAACTCAGACTTAAGCCCAGAAAGCCCAAGCCCATTCTCCTAATACATTCGCCCTATTTCACTTGAGACGTCCTTCGACCCATTAAGTCCATTCACGTTGCATTGCGTAGTCGGTTTGAACACGAAAAGTTACATACATGTTCCACGAAACAAGCAAAACCGCCGCTACAAGGACCAAGGAAAAAACATCACCCCTTTTGGATTCACGGTATGGTGAGACAGTGAGTTCATGATTTCTAAGCTTTTTTAAGATAATATTTGGTGGCATTTTTTACTTCATATAATTATATGAAGTAAATATCAAAACCTCTAGTATAAAAAACGGCCCCTCATTATTTATCATATAATTATATCTTAATATTTTTTAAGGCGGTGTTACTCCCACCGCTGGGAGCTCCTGTTAATTATTTTGTGTTGTTTTATTTTTTACTTATTTTTGTACATATTTTTTTAACATTTTTAAATATATATATTTAAATAAATTCATAATATTATTAAAAAATACTTATTTAATTATTAAATAAAAATAATAAATAAAAAAAGTTCTAGTGGTAACTCCAACGGAAGAAGAATAGCATTTTTCTCTTTTTTTTAATGTCATACGTTAAAATATAAAATTATTTTTATTATAAATAAATCCAATAAATAATATAAAATCACGTTTAAAATTTCTATGGGTGTTAGTATTTCCCAAAAAGAAACATTATACACATCAGCTCTGCTGACTGAAATTCCAACACTACCCTTGGACGCTCCGAAACTCTCTCTCCCCCCTAATTAATAACCGGTAATAATAAAGGCACTGCTCCATACGTCTGACGACTTGTGGAGTTGCATTGTAATAAAATTCCTGGTTTTGGGATACATTGGTCATTGTGCAGTATTGGCAGCGACACGCAGGCGAAGAATGTACGTGAGGGCGGTTCCAACGACGGATCTGAACCGGAATACGGAGTGGTTCACATACCCTGGGGTCTGGACAACCTATATTCTCATAGTCTTCTTCTCGTGGATCCTCGTCCTCTCCGTTTTCAATTGCTCCCCAGGCATAGCCTGGACCGTCGTCAACCTGACCCACTTCCTTGTAACTCCTTTCTCTATCTCCCTCTCTCTGTCTCTCTCTTATTGTTGACTGCTTGATCTGAATTTAGATTTCGATCCCGTGTTGAACGCGGCAGGAAGATGTTCTTCTATCGATTTCGATTTAGTTATTTGGTTTGGTTAGTTATGAGGATTGGTTGAGGTAATTAAATGATTTAAAAAGCTCGGACTCAGTAAAGTTAGGTTTTGATAGAAAAGCATGATTTCATCCGTTTGATTGATTTTTTTCCCCCAAACTTCATTGATTGTTAATTTACTTCATTGCAACGAGACTAATGGAATCTTACCTCTGTTTTCAGCAGTTCTGCTGAATTATCCATATAAGCTTTATCGAATCTCGAAGAGGGTGGTATTAGGTATACTAATCTAAATGGTGGGATGAAAATATTATGAAATTAGGTGACAAAGTGACCAAATTTGAATCTGGAGACTTGCATGTGAATGATATGTTCTAGGCTGACTAGAATGGTTAGGAATATAATATATCAGGTTTTTTCGTTAAAAAATTATAGTTAGAGCATCAACAGCTTATATAAGCAAGGAATTACCCTCATTAATTTCAAGGTGGGCATCAAAAAGAATTTTTTCATAGTTCAAAATTCAATTGGACTGCTATGGCTCTTTAGTTTTGTCGTAATCCAAACCGATTAGAGTTGGCTACATGGGATCCATTTACATCACTTGACTTAATCTAATACCATGTCCCGTTTAACCTCTCCAGCAATGCTCTTTCCTTCATTTCAGTGACATATAGATTGTAGACGATGCTCTTTCTAATACACTGTCGTCATCAACATCATTATGTTAATAGAATAGTCTGACTTTGATTGTGGAGTTTTTTTTTTCCTATATCGGAAATACAAATTTATCCTTATTTGGCTATTAATCTATTATGAGTTAGTGCAATCTGACTTTGTTTCATTTTGTATGAATAATCTCTGGTCATCCGTCCTTTTTTTGTGCCAGCTGGAGGGGATGCAGGAAGGTGCTACAATGTCCTTACCAGCGTAGTATCAGTTAGTTAATTTTTTTATTTTTTTTCTGATGAATGAAATTCTTTCTTCTCTTCTTTTTGGTTTAACCAACATCGTGTTCTTGAGTTTTGAGAACCATGTTTCTTTTCATTGGAAAATATTCTGGTTTCTGGAATAAAAATAGATGGTCACCACATGGTCTCACTGCTCTTGTTTTAGCCAGGACTTGAATTTTATTGAAGTTTCATTTTCTCCAGATTATGCTGTTCAGAATCAAGCATCTACTTGGAGAAATTTCATAGTCTAACTATTTATAACGTTGAGATTCCCTTTAATGATCTAGACATGAATTGCTGTGTTCATGTTCCCTTTGCATACTTGATCTTCTAGTTATCACTTTAAGTTACTTATTGTTTTCACATTGTGATTCTGTATCTTCATTCAGGTCACTTACCATTTCTTTCATTGGAAAAAGGGAACACCATTTTCTGATGACCAAGGTATATACAACAGGTTGACTTGGTGGGAGCAAGTAGATAATGGCAAACAGCTCACTCGCAACAGAAAGTTTTTGACTGTTGTACCTGTTGTTCTGTAAGTATTTCACATCTCGTTCTTCATTAAGTGAAAAATATAAGTATATTTATTTTTATAGCACCTATATCCTTCTGGTTGGGGAAAAAAAAAAAAATTGGTGCATGGGTTGGCAGATGATATCGGAGTTGGTACCTGAAGTTCTCTTCAGGGGCTATCATTTTTGGGGGTTGATATGTGTTGCAGGGACACTGTAAGGCATTATTGAGTAAAGTCCAATACAATGAATTCTTTTATTCATGTGGTTCATGTCTAATGCCATTACTCGTTTATTTTGTTCCTTTCTTTTCGAAGACATATTGACTTGATTTTTTATGCAAAGAAAGCACCTCCCTCAAGAATTTTTTGTGGGAATGTTTGGTTATAGTAGTGTGGATGCCTTATTCATAGGAATGGGTGAGATATCTGTGACTACAGCCAGTTCCTTGCTTTTTCATGTTGTGCTCATTGCTTTTCTTGATTGCAAAAGAGAACTATTTCTAGTAAGAAATTCTTTATTTGTATGCACATGATCAGTACTACTAGTGTTTGAGGCAGTGCTTCTGAATAATGTTTTTCTACTTGTAAAAAACATACTTTGGTTTTTGTGTGCGAGACTGGTCACACTTTGATGTATGGATAACCTGCATCAACAAAACAAACAATTAGTTTTTTGAAAAACATATCAAATTTTTTAGACTAATTACTGGGGATTTTGGGGACATACTGCTGCAATTACTACTACCTTATTAAGAATGACCTTTTTATTACCGTATGTTTCATTTGGCAGGTACTTGATAGCTTCACACACGACGGACTACCAGCATCCAATGCTCTTCTTTAACACGGTGGCAGTTTTTGTGCTGGTGGTTGCAAAGTTCCCACACATGCACAAAGTTCGTATATTTGGAATTAATGCTGATCAATAAACTGTGAAGAAATTCGAGTTTGGTTTCCTCCGGATTTTAGGTTGATCATTTTGACATTTGAATTGATATCCCTGTACCGATGTTAAAACTGGAAAGGGTATAATATTCTTCTTTTGCAAAGTAAATTTTACATATTTAGCTGCTAGTATTCCCAATATTCTGGAGAAGTAGTTCGTTGTAATCTCTCTTTGTACCAGCCAATATTAATGAACACTGGAGCTATGCTGTTTTTATCCATTAGCTAGCAAAAATACCTTTGAGTTTGTTTCAAAAATTAGAAAAATGCGAAGTGTGCTTTTGGTTCCTAATGAACGCATGGTCTACTGCTCATTGCCCTGAAGGAATGATGCTCGTGGAAGGTGTAATCAAAGTACTGAGATTGCAGAGCTGAGCCGAGTCTCCTTTCGTTAAACTCGTTTGTCATAGTCCTTTTATTTAGCGGGCAAACTGGTACAGAAACATTGAGGGCGCCTGCTTATCAAGGCGGTTCAAATATGGATTTGTGGTTGAAAAATGTAATAAGATGGTATGGTAATGATTCCGCATTCCACAAATGTTGTTGGAGACAGCCTATCTTTTGAGGTTGTCATGTGCACCAAAATTGGTTAGAATCTTGGCAGTTGCATGCCGACGATTCGATGTCTTTGAGAAGCCACGAGATGTCTTTATGGAGGGTGTTAATTCTTTCAGTCTGTTGTGTTAATGTTGATTTTGGATAGCTCATGTGATGACATGACATCAACGAGTCGCTTAATTTCTAGTACTTTATTGGTACCAAATCTGATTGTCCCAAATCACTCATCTGCTCTGAGATCTCTACTTATGGCACTTGAGATCCATAGGGCTAATATTATATGCCAAGGTTGGTGAATTTAACGAGTCCTACTGCCATTTCAGATCTTGAAACAATAATCTTTGAATAACCAAGTTTCCTTTCATTCTTGCAACAGTTTGCTTCTTCTTGTCTTATACAAGGAAGCTGGAAGTTAAGCTTACACATGAATAGAACTGAACTATTCCACATCCTACCTAACCTAATTGAGATTAGGTACTGTGGCATTATAAATTCGTCTTACCTAGACGTTCTACCCAACAGAACAATATTATTGCCGCTTTTATTTACAGTGAGATCCGTGTGTATGATGTCATCTGCATCCATGCTTCGCAGTTTTTAAGATATAATTTTAAAGTTTCCTCAAGAGTCAGAAATTTATATATCAGAGAAATTATATTTACAGTCGTGATTGTGCAAGTGGCGTGCAGTCGTTTTAAAAAAAATAAATTAATATGAAATTCACATGAAAAAAAAATTAACTTTGTAATCATAAACCCTACTTTTTTTTAAAGCGATTGCGCGGTATTTGTAATTTCACGACTGTATGTAATATTGCTCTACAGATTATGATCAGCACAACTGATTATCTGCTGACTACAGTCAAGTAGACTGAGATAATTATATTAAAAAATGTTTTAATTATAAAAAAATTTATAAATTAATATGATTTGATATATTATTTTAAATTATAAAAATATTTTAATTATAAAAAAATTTTAAATCATGTCATTTTATTAAATTTATTTTTATAAAATTTCTCAGTAAATGAATGGAGCACTTCTTAATTATATACACCCACGTACGTAGATGCAATATTAACAATTTTAACCTTTTCACTGAAAACGCATAAAACCTGTGATCAATGATTTTAATATCGTTAAGGTTGATAATGTAAAAGATCCTCCTTGAAGATTTGTTGTCTTACTTTTATTATCTATAAAGCTTCGATGAAAAAATAGAAAAGAAAAAAAAAAAATTGTCGTTGCTGGAGTGGCTGGAATTCAAATCTAAAGCAGTGGTACGTACTCTGAGGTACTATTTGGTTATATAGATGAGATGAGTCGTTTTAAATAGTAAATAATAAAATATTATTATAATATAATTTTATAATATTAATTTTATATTAAGATTTGAAAAAGTAAAGTTATTTATTATATTTTGTATAGAAAATTAAAAAAATTGTAATGATAAATTGAGATAAGATGAGATGAATTTTTTAATTTTGTGTAACCAATCCGGGCCTGAGTCTCCTATTGGGCGATATTGATAAGACCCCTTTTTTTTGTCTTTATATTTTTAAAAATAATTTGTATAAATTTTAAATAAATAAATTCTATACAAATCTTTATAAAAAAATAGACCTTATTGTAAAAAATATAAAAAAATTATTCTTTATTAATGACTTAATTTTTTACAAATAACTTATAAAAAATTTATCTATTTAAAACTTATACATGACATTACCCGTGTCGATGTATTCACAGGGTGATCTACACCTCGATAGAAGCTACCAAATTCCTCACCCAATGTTCAATTTTATTTTTTTATTTTTTGTTGTTTTATTTTTTTTAAATATTTTTTAAATCCCTTAAACATTTAAAAATAAATAAAAATCATAAACTCATTAAAAAACATTTCCTTAACACTATTAAGTATAAAAATAAAAATAAAATGCAAATTGATAAAAAAAATAAAAAATAAAAAATAAAGATTGGATATTATTGGTGGGAGTAAAGTTTTCCTTACTTATAGAAAAATCTAGTTACAAGCATAATTATGCACTAATCTGCGTATTAATTTAATTTGATTGGTCAAAAAATAAATTTTATTAAAAATAATATTAATTTAAATTTTAAATATAAAAAAATTAATATTTGACTTTATTTATACGTAATAAAACTCTTTTCCTGTTAATAAATACTAGATTTAGAATGCGTACTGCTACGTGAAGCGAGATCAGATAATGGTACCTGATCAACGTCATTATGCCAATTCAATTATTGCAGAAACAGATGGGTATACGTATTTCCAAAATCAAGATCCTTTAGATTATCTTATATCCAGGCAACAAATACACAAGTTCCCTCCCATTTAATTCCCTTTCATTTTCTACTATTTTTACCCATCATCAATAGCTATTTGTGGTCAGAAAAAAGGCTTTGAAACTCTGTGCGGTCCCTTGGTGCTCAAGGAATAATATGGTCTGTCAACTTGGACCAAAAGTAAATATTGTTTGAGTGGCTGGATATTCTGGTTTTCCCCCAACAGCCCATAGACAAAGCAAAGTAGAATCAACATGTCATATATGCATAAAAACTAAACCCCTAAATATTGCAGGAAAAAGACTTCCATTATAGACGGTGGCAGATCTAACATTTGCTACTAATTATTCACACCCCAAGTGGCTTACAGCAAAGAAAGAAACAAACACAACAATATAATTTTATTAAATATGGATGGTACCTAGATCTAGATGGATCAGTCAGCCTAGTGCCTTAGTGGGGTGTATTATTCTTCTGCACATTTGCCAAGGAGAATGTTTGTGGGTCCCCTCGAGGACCAAGAGGGGAGGGCCGGGGGGTTGTGTTTGCCAGATCTTTCTCAATCTTTCAATTAGAAAAGAAAAAAGCAAAGTGTGGCATGAAAGCAATGACAATTCGATCTTCGTAATGGTGGCAATGTGAGGGAGTCTTCAAAACTGTTTTGATATAGAAATCATTAGGTGAGCTTTTGGTTGAGGCAGGTTTAGTGGTTCTAATTAACGCAACGTTAGGTTGCTTTTTTTCTGAAAAGAGTTTTTTAATACAATGTCATGTGAAAGGGGTCAGATTTCTCACCTGGCTCTCTCCTCTTCTTCTCTAGCTAGCCCATCGATCGGCCCCCCCACTTACTTCTTGGAGATCTGCTTTGATGACTGGAAAAGAATCTATGCACTGTTAATGAGAGCTAGAGACTCTGAAACCTGTTTGCAAACAGCCATAGATAGAGCAGAATATATAGGAAGATCATGAAGATCGATGGAAGAAATCAAAGCCAGAATGACAAATACTATAAACAAAAGGCTTTTTCATCAATGAAACTCCTTACAAACTTGCGCATGTACATAATTTTTTGATGAAAAACTTGCCATTATACATTCTTTTTTTGTACCAAGCCAATGTGACACATGATATATAGTGGGTTGCCCTGCTGCTCTTTTTTCTTGTGATAGAAGAAATTACATAAAATAAAGAGCATGGTGCATGCATGCCCTTCTCTACTTGTTAACCCTAAAAGAATCTGGGCATGTCTTGATCTCTCCTTCTATTCTTATACAGTATCCCATGTCATCTTCTTCTGAAGCCGACCTAAAAATATAAGCTTCAAAATCCTACCATGCTCAAAGAGTAAACAAGAAGATTAGAAGGAAAATAGAGAACCAGAAGGAGAGAGAAACCGGTGCATCCTATATCATGTTAGTTACGAAGAAACCCAAACACGTAACCCACCATGAGAGATTAATAAAACCCACAATAAAAAAGAGAAGGAAAAAGCAGAAAACCCAGACGATCTTTCATCTTCTTTACCATGATCCTCCTCCTAACATCCCAGTCCAAAATCCAGTCGAATCTCCTTGTTCTTTATTTTGCTCAATGCCACTTGTGTGTGAGACCTGTTTCAAATCCTCAAATGGAAATAAAAGCCTTCCACTAGTCTCCTGAACGGCCGGGAAGCTCCCATATCCACTTGCAAACCCATCCAGAGAGAAATTCAGGTTTGGCTTGAAATCCTGCAGGGGAAACCCAGATGTATGAGCTGTGTTTGGATCTGGAATAGGCATGGGCATGAAGGAATTGAAACCCCTTGAAGTGAGTCCAGTAAGAAGCTCCAAAGCAGAAAGCTGAGCTGTGGTACTCGTCGTAGAACTAGTAGAAATTTGGTTCTTGTTGCCGTTTTCAATGCTGGGTACTTGAATCAATTCAGAGATAGTTCTAAAATCTTGAGTGGATGGGAAAGCCAAATTAAGATCTTGGCCCTCACCGGTCTTAGGGTTTTCAGAGGAAGACTGTGACAAGCTTTGATGTGTGACCAGATTAGGAAGCGTTCTTGAAGAAGACGAAGAAGTGGAGGAGGCTGACCTCTTGTTTTTCCTTGAAACCCCGCCAACAGGAATGTTTCTAAGGGACCCACCTTCTGTCCAGTACCTTCTACAAGTCTTGCAGAAGTACCTTGGCTGTGTGAGGCTGTAGTTGTTGTAGTAGCAGAACTTGGTGTTAGTTGAATTGCACCTTGGACAGTTAAGGGCTTGTTCTTTCTGAGGCCTTGCTTTCCTCTCTAAAACTGCAGGCTTTGGACATGTGTTGGTGACAATCTCTTCTATTGGTTTCACCACAATCTCCTAAAGAAGCCAAAAAAACACAGAACTAGGAAATGAAAATTGAATGGACATAAAGAAACCATATATATTTCAAGATCAAACAGAGAAGATCAGGGTGAATTGAATAACAAACAAGCAAAACAAGTTAGCTGCTTTCACGCTTAAAAAAGAAAAAGAAAGGTTTCTTTCCTTTATCAGATAAGCAAAAGAGAAAGATAAAGTGAAATATTTTGAAGAACTGATAAGAACAAAATCCAATTAGGTGGGGACTTGCACTAGGCACTAGCCATGAACATCATCATACTTTTTACCAAAAAAGTGCTCCAATAAACAAGAAAAACAAACAAGTTGTCTAAATTATACTCATGAAAAGCCAGACCCAGAAAGAAAATCATAGCCTCATATTGAATCCAGAACCAAAAAGACCTAGTACTGATGGATCCATCTACCTGTGGCCATTGAGCCGTGTCCATGGATGCAACTGAAAGAAGATAAGGAACAAGCAAACGATGTCTTCAGAGAGAGTAAACTGAACTCTTTTTCTCGAAACTGGTTATGCTATAATAAAAGGAGGAAAAGGAATGTTTATGACGGTTTGGTTGGCCGTTCTATCTATGTTTCACCCTTGTCCTTTGCTTGCTTTATGTGCTGTGTGCATAGTGGGAAGAGAGAGAGAGAGAGAGAGAGAGAGAGAGAGTAATATTATTATTCTTATTTGAGGGTACGTATTTTAACTCAGAGAAGTTCCGGGTGAATATCTGTATGCAAATTTAATAATGATATATGGCGTTTGGTAATTATGATATGAAACTTTTGTGGGTGGGTGCATACGTATATCTTGTGATGCTGGCTTAAAACTTTCTGACCAGATATACATCAACTACTCAGATTTCTTTCATAATTTTTTTGGGTCGGTCAGATTTCTCTCATCCTTGCGAGGTAATTAATTAGTTTTGTCCCATTTTGTTTGAGATCTAGACACTACATGCCACATGGATTAACTAATGAGCCAGCTTTCTAAATTGATGATTAATTGGTAATTTTTAGAAGAAAATTAAGGGCAACCAAAGAAAGAATAGTCGTTCACATATAATAGTCATTTTTGTATCTATCTTATATATTTTATTGATATAATTGATCAAAATAATTATTTTATATAAAAAAATAATCAATTATATTAATAAAATATATAAAATATATATAAAAATAACTGCACATAAAATTTATATATATATATATATCATGAGATACGTCAATTTAGGCGTACAAAAGAAATAACATTTCATTTTCGTTCTATAGGGTCATGAATTGCTGCACATGCAGCATGATGAACAATATTATAAGTGGGTTTGGGTTCTAAAACGTAGATTGAAAGAAAAATAGACAAAGTAGTATATATTAATTAATATAATTTTCTTAAAGCAATATTAATTAATTAATATTCAATAAATATTATAATACATGTATAAATATTCTGAGCTAGCTAGCGAGCTAGGAATCGAAGGTCGAACCATTTAATTTGTAAATTTGCATGCTTTAATTTCTTTTCATGACCTTGATTATCAGAGACGTCACGCGTTATACTAGCTAGGAATTATTGGGTGAAAATATCTAAGGTTATCGATCGATCATGACTCTATATATATATAGCTATGATGCAGCGCGATCTTCGTGATCATGAGTAGATGCTAAAACATGTAAATCGCCTACTACTCCATCGGGACGTACAACCATATTGCAGACTCCAATTATAATTCTATTATCACTACAAACTATTTATTATGCAATTAAGAAGCGTCTAAAAGACTGACTCAGAATCTACAGTCGAATATATAATGTGTGCTAGCTAACTACGTACCTCATCATCATAGCATGCAGCAGAATACATATATATATACACACACGTACGTATGTATGAGTTTTGCTATTCATTATTCCGACATGATAGTACTACATATCATACATTTGATAAAAAGAAGAAAAACAATGTGATTTGTGATATGTATATATGATGAATAGAATTTATATATATAATATATATATCAATTTCTGATCATCTGCCAATTGGAGGGAAATTGATCATCAAACCATTTGCAGATCTCTCTCTCTCTTTGGTTTCTTGCATTCCATCAAATCTTTGAATTAATTAGCAAATAATGGATGCATATATAACCCAAATGAACCAAAAGACAGTATTGTGGAAATTAAAGATATCATGCACATGATCGTGATCTTACAAATTCAAAACCAAAATCGTACAAATCAGTCACCGGTGCTCGCGGAAGATGATCATGACGGTCATGACTCGACTGCACCGACAACCAACCTGTTTTATCCCCATCATCAAAAGCTGAATAGACAAACTTATATATTTCTTATCATCAAGGCCAGGAATTAAAGTGACTGCTTATTGCTTAACATGATCTGCTTGGAATTAAAGCATAATGGCAGCCAAGTAATCAACCTCCACGTACAGTATTACTACTTGTGGCCATGCATTCTGCAACAGGCCAGTCTGGGTCTGGCTGCATAAAATCGGAAAATCATGTGAGATAAAGTTAACTTTATTCTACACATGCCAAGTATGTCTCAGTTTGCTAATTATAACATTATCGAACTCTTTTGAACTCAGTTTGCTAATTTCTAATTTAGGGAATAGAGACCAGAGAGTACGTCTGTCGTTGCCTGCACCCTCGTACATATATATGGGCCAACACCAAAGCAGAAAAAGATATATAAGTACGTAAGTGCATGTATATGGTAAGAGGAGTATTTTTAGTTATTTACAAAATTCAAATTTTTAAAATTTTCTAATAAATAAAATCATACCATGTACTTAGGAGATGTGTCCTTTCGTAATTAAGAGAAATTATACTTATAATCGTGAGTGTGCAAGTGTCATATAATCATTTTAAAAATAAATAAATAAATACAGGATTCTGTATAAAAAGAAAATTAATTTTTTAATAATAGATCTCACTCTTTTTCAAAATGATTGCACAACATTTAGATATTTTACAACTGTATATAGCATTATTCCATAACTAATTGCAAATAGAATTTTGACCATCTTGAGTTACAAATACAAAATACCAATTTTGTTAAGATTGTTCACCAAAACATGGAAGAAAATAGATGACACACTTTCTACATTAGCGTTGTTGCATAATTTGATTTTTAAGATAAATTTAGAATTCAAAATCTTACAAATCGACCAAATCTTGTCACATCAATAGTGTAGATATATATTTATCTCCACACCAATGGACAAGTTGATCATCAAGTATTCACTACAAAACACATAATGATAAAATTGTTACCACTCAAAAAACTAAATGTATATACACTATATATGACTTTAACTTATATTATCATGTGAGAAAAATTATTAATGTGCATGTCATCATACTTGGAAGCCAGGGAATGTACGTGGATCACATGATGATCGAGTTGAAGGGTAGCATGGTACGCAAGATATATATATATAATGTTTATGATTGTCAAGATTTGGAAAAAGCAATATTTATTAATACAACACGAAAGCTTTTATTCAAATAATATACCAAATTAATGGCACATCAATTCATGAAGCTCTAACACTCAAAAAAGGGAATTGAATGCCTTCTCAAGTCTTTCAACTTCGATAAGTACTTATGCTCACATTTAGTAATTAAGCTACCAAAATAGATCTATTTGATTAATAATTCATTATCACTTAAAAGGAATGCCTTTTCTCTCAAACTAATTGATTAAAGTTAAAAGAGTTTACTTGATACAGCTAGCTGTTTGATCAAATTCCTCATACGTACGGCAATGTTTTAGATCAATTCATTTTTATTTTATCTCACCAACCCGACAATATTAACCCTAATATCAACTTCGGAGGCATTAATCTTGTTTGGTCTTAAAACAATCGAAACTTCATAACTTTGTCAATAATTAAAGGGCTTCGGTCAATATATATATATATATATATTTTTATGTATTATAAAATAAGATTAAAATCTCAATTGAATTTATATATTTTTATAAAAAGAAGATTTTTAACGGTCGTGATATGTTTGTTAGAATTCTTGTCGGTCCCATGTTCGTGCATGGGGTATCTTTCTGCACAAACTGCATGCCCTGATATCATTATCATACCTAATTATGCTTTCTACCTTGCTCCTCCAAGAATTTTGGTTGGCGCTATAATTTATAATTGTACACGTGTAGAGCATCCAATGGCTTGACCCGATCGATCATCATGTTCCCAACTCGACAAAAACGCTGTAAAAGCTTCACAAGGACGTTTGAGTAATATTTGTAAGTATTAATGTGTGTTTGGTAAGTATCTATAGTTGTCATAATAAAATAAAATTGCTTGGCATGGTAATAAGAGTTTAATAATATAAAAATGTAATATATATAATAAAATTTTTATCTATTTAATTTAAAAAATAAAATTTAAATTTATAAATAAAATATATTATCAATTAAAGTGATGTAATGATGTGTTATCGGCACCGAGCACCGAGTTAAAGAATTAAACGTGTGTGTGGGCCTGTGGCTACCAAGTTGAAAGCTTATCCTCGATTCCTCCTTGATCAACCGCAGCCTTTCAGTCAACGAATCCTCTTCGAACAGAACCTTAATTTCCTAGTCGTTTTTCATTGGCCGGCTTCCTGTAAAGCTAGGAGAAGCACTACTGCATTCGCTACCCCAGCATTTTTTTATTAGTTTTCCCACGTGATCCCTAAAGACCATGCTTCGATCCCTCACCTCCCCTCCTCGATCTCTTCTTCTTACAGCAACAGCAAAATTTATCTTCCAGCAATTCTCCATCCCGCAAAGATTTAAACCAATGCAAGGAGCTAGGATATTAGCCCTTGAGGTAAATACAAAAGAATCAACAGGCCAGCGTCCGGGGAGTTCTCTGATCAATTCTGGCAACCGCCGGGAAGTGGAAGAACGAGTGTTTCAGTTTAACACACTCCTCGGCCGAAAACAGATCTACATACAATTTTTATATTAAAAGAAAATTATAAAATAATGTAATTTAATATTATAAATTTATTTTAATTATAAAATAAATCTAATATTACAACGCAACCAGTACAGAATGAATAGATGTGAAATCGCCGGCGAGGAGAAGCCGGCACCTAGTGGGACCCACCAAAAATGCAGCCCCCCTACCTCCATATTGGTTTCTCCAAGAAAAAAAATGCATGCGAATACGAATAGGTGGGGCGGTGGGAGGTGGGGTTTGTGGGGTCGGCTCGTGATCCCCGCCGCAATGAAAAAAAACAAAAACAAAAGCATGCGCTCCGTATGCTTTGCCCCCCAACCAAGTAAGGAATCCGACCTCAGCCGTCAGATCAAAGATCGCACGGATTTTAAATACCATACCTAAGCCGATGGCGTCGCGTGGCCTGGCTTTCTCTACCATCTCTCTCGCTAGTGAATGCGTGACACGTCAGCAGATATTTTTTAATAATAAAATCTAGTTTCAAGTATATCCACGAATTAATATAATATAATTAATCGAAATTTTTTTATTAAAAATAATATTAATTTAAATTTAAAATATAAATAATTAATATTAATATATAAATTAATACGTCACTTTACTCTTACGTAACAATACTTTTTTTAATTTATTTATAAATATAACAACTCTAAACTACTTGTATCAGCCCGGGAGTCAAAATCGTGTGAATTGATGGGATTAATAAAATTATATTTTTCAGCCGGCGTGTATAAAGTAATAGTCGCTCATATAATAAAGTAATAGTCGCTCATATAATACAATTTAATTTAAAAATAAATAAATTTAAATCTTATCATCCAAATTTTATATTTATATAAAACTTACAAATAAACTAATTATGAAATTAATTAGGTTCCTCTAAATTCTAATTGCGGGACCCACTAAAATCTCAGTTACTATGCGTTTGTCGTCTCCGTAAAATATCACAAGCGGGCTTGCTTGCTTGGGCCTAACGCCCTTGTCCAAAACTTCCCAATGGCCCGCAACCGCACATTTATGTGTAAGTTACCAAGTACCTCGGGGCCTTTATGGTTTGTATATACCTCTGGCCCTCTGACTGTCGATGTCTTGTTCATGGTTTGCATCATCTCGTGTCCCTTGTGGTAGTGCAGTTGACGGCAACCAGCATCATGTGCGTGCTACAGTTTTCGAACAGATACAATGTTGCTATTTTTCTACGGAGCATTATAATGAATCAATTGCTACTGTCCCAGTCTGGTCCCTCCCCAATTAATGGGCCCCCAAAGCTCTCAAGGAAAACACTCTCACATGCTCTTGCACTGGTGTACACCCCATATTACACGAGTCTAGTTGTAATAGTCTTCATCAAGGAAAATGATATGTTCTTTCCTCTCCACGAAGTTATTGTCTGCATTTGAACCTGTCAATTACGGCGCACCACCTTCTGGATATTCTAAGTTTTAAGTTCAAAGTGTGCTACTTTGAATACACACCACCACCTCCCATTCCACGCCCACCCATCCCCGTCATCATTTACATCCACCCAATCATCTTACCCTAAATGTCATCGATTTATATTTCTTTCAACCGTCTAAAAATAAAAGTTTCGATAACAATACTCTCTGATTTTATCTCATCATATCTTATCTTAATATTTTAAATACCAATCATCTTACCCCAATCGTTATCGACTTATATTTCTTTCAACCGTCCAATAAAAGAGGTTTTGAAAGCAATACCCTTCGATTTCATCTCATCTCATCTCATTCCATCACGTCTTATCTTAATATTTAAATACTATAAAGACAAATTCTTTTCAATTTCAAGTTTTTTATCTAATTATTATCTAATCATTATATTTTTTTCAAACTTTTAAATAAAATATAAAAAACATTTCAACATTTTCAAATTAAAAAAAAATTATATAAAAAAATTATATTCTAATAATATTTTAATTTTATAATTCAACTTTTTCATCTCCTTTTTAAAAACCTTATAAAATATCTTGGTTCAAATCATTTTACTGCTATTTTACAACATTAATCTCATAAAGTGGTATAGTTTAATATGGTGCATTAAATTATAAAATTATTTTGATTATAAATTAAATCTAACATATTATATAAAATTACGTTATATTAGTATTTTTTTCTATAGGAATTATGTGTCTTTTAAGAATTTATATACAGTAGTATTTGGGTCAATGGCCATCTTTGACCAACGAGGATGCTAATAAAATATGAGCAAAATCTTTAATTACCATCACATTGTTTAATCTCTCCCTATTGCTCGTGATGGCCGCTTGGCGAAGGTCTCGAAAAAGTCGGTTTATTGATGATCACGGAATTTGAGCTTATCCTTTCTTAATGAAAAGCCAAAATAAACTTTGGGAAATGCTAGATATTGTATTGTTGTGCGTAGCAACACATGATGCATGCCATGCTCGTGACGCAAACTAAACATTTTTATGGCTCATTATTATATATATAATATTGGAGAGTTGATCCACTGCGCGAACCCCACTTTTCTTTAATATATATATTTCAACATTAAAAATGCTTACACTATAAAAAAAATTTTATAAAAATAAATTCATAAATTAATGTAACCATACGTTAGATTATAGAATTATTTTTATTATAAAGTAAATTTTATATCATTTTATAATTTTATTTTTGTGAAATATTTTTGTAACTGTATCACTTATCTTTAAACGTTAATTTTAGCTAAACTATAAAATCAGTTATAGTATTGTTACAACTTATATATTACTTTTAAGGATTAAGTATTCAACTTTAAAGTTTAAGGAGAAAGCCTATGAGATTCATTCCAACGTCATGTATGCTACAACTTTACAGTAATTTAAGGATTGATTATTCAAATTTTATGTCTAAGGAGACATTGTAATTGGTCCTGTAACTTTAAGAATTAAATCAAATGTGAAATAGGGTTTTTCTGTGGACGTGACAAAGGAATTGAGAGTCTTAATAATATAGGAGTTAAAGTACTCTATTAACCCAATAATACTTCTACATGCATTTAATAATTATGTACGTGTTGGGTTTTTTTATAATTATTAATAGAGTAATATTACATACAATCCTCATTTAGAGATTGTAATGCCAGTTTCGGCAATTTTATTTTTAAAATTATAAAAATATCTATCATAAAATGATGATTTTTTTCATTTAATAATAAGTTTGCACGCGCAATCTCCAAGTAGAGACTACAAATAGAAGTTCTCTTATATTAATGTATATTAGAGCTATGTCTCGTTTGGATACAAAAAATATTTCATACATTTTTACTTAATTATTATAATTTTTTTAAATTTTCACATAAAATATAATAAATAATTTAACTTTTTTAAAATGTCAAAATAATAATAATATTAAAAATTAATATTATAATAATATTTTATTCAACTTTTATTTTTTAGACCGTAATCTCATCTCAACTTTCGACGATAATATACGTTTACATCTCACTTTAGATCCTGAAATTTGAATAAAGACAAAGTGGTCTAAATATTTCAAACTGAGAACGTTGAAGCTAATGTTATTAATATTGACAAAATGAAGAGGGCAAGAAAATGTGTAATTTTGTGTACGATTAATGTGGTTTCTTTTCATAATATTATATATATAATTCCATGTTGAAATTTCAAACCATCGATCGGTTTCCTTTGCTTGGTCGTGCACTCGTGTCTGGGCCATTGGCTAAAGAATGATCATAAATGACAAAGAAAAGTTCAAAGTCAAACTGGTTGGTCGACACGTATTTCCCATTAGATTTCGCCCGTAAAAGTCGCCCTTTCCGGTCAACCAAAGAGACAAAAGACTGGACGTCTACAGCTTCTGTTATATTTACAAGAGTTGGCGTGTAATATATTATTTTGGAGGAGCACTTTATCAAAATAAATTTTGCAAAATTAAAATTTTATATAAATGACATAATATATTAGATTATAAATTTATTTTTATCATAATATATATATATATAATGTATATTCAATAACTTGATAATCTGATGGCACATAAAATTTATTTTAAATAAATTTTTATGAAGACCATGTTTTAAATCAAGGACACTTTTATATTGTTGGACGCAAAAAGGGATTGTGAATTATTTTTATTATTATATTTTTAAATAAGAGATTGTGAATTATGACCAATCGACTATCTAAAATTATGATGTCATTTGAATAATGAGTTAAAATAAAAGTTAAAAGTTGAATAAAATATTATTTATTATTATTATTATTTTATAATTTAAAAAAATTAAATTATTTATTATATTTTATGTAAAAATTTGATAAAATTATAATAATAAAATAAGACGAAACACTTATTGAAATATTAAATTAAATTGACAAAATAACACTAAAGTTCTTTTTAAACCAATATATTGTGAAACCACTCTAAGAAATAACTCACAACATCCTATTTTTGGTTATAATATTTTTTTTAGTAATCCATATACAATTATCGAATGTGTAAATATTGTGTAATTATTTAAAAATATTATTATTTATTATTAAAAAACTATTTAATTTTTCATATGAATTCGTATTTACTCATTTTTTAAAAAGATGGTGTGTTGTTTGTATATTTTATAATTATAAATATTATTTTTCTATTTTTTAGTTTAAAAAAAATAACAAGCGATGAGGTAGAATTTAGAACTAATGTTACAATAAATTAATAATGCATGTTCGCGTAGAAGAAAAGCTACTCGCTAACGACGAAAACCAAGTCGTCTGACGTTTATAGATAAGCATCATCTTGTAACTCCAATTTTATCGACCACATTATTTTCCAACAACTCTAACAGATTCCCATAATCTCTCTGAAAAGAAGTTAAATATTCCCAACGAATCCACTGTTTTTCTAAAAAAATAAAAAAGGAGGTTAAATATCGTTATTCTCTTAAAAAAAACAATGAAGAATTAAAAAATAAATGGTGAAGAAATGCAATCTGAACTTCGGCTACTTTTCATTGTTTGCACACAGTTGGTCCAACAAAAGCAACTGTTACAGCCGTAATTGCGGAGCCATCGGCACCCAGTACAGGAACAAAGAGTGCCAAAGACTCCCAAAAAAAAAAAAAAAAAAATTACTAGAGCAAACACCGACATACAAATAAAACAGAGAGAGAGAGAGAGAGAGAGAGAGAGAGGAGGACCATAGGGTTTTTTTATTCTTTCGTTAACTCCAGAGCGTTTTCTTCGTACAAACGCTCAAACCGAGGCAAAGTTCACTTCTTTTATTCTTATCATATTTAATTTTATATATTTTATATTTTATTTGATTTTAGTGTAGATTATTGTATTCATTTTCTACTGTTCTTTTCCTCCTCTACTGGGAACGCCTGTGGATGAGACCGAGAGAGGGGAAAGAGAGAGTCTTGCAAAGCAAAAGTGAAAATCCCTAGTGGATTTCTGGGTTTTGACCGAAATTTCATCATTACCCAGGTGAGCTAAATTTCCCCTTTTTGGTTGCAATTGAAGTTTGTCACGTGATTTCTGTGTTTTCTAGAAACTAATCTATCGCGGGATTGATTTGAATACAATGTTTTTTAAGTTAATACCTTTGCAGGAGAGTCAAGAGGGTAGTTGTTATTGTTTGCAGCCTCCATGGTTTGGTGATCTTTTTTGACTGAATGTATTAGATTGCTGCAAGATCTATGATGAGGGTTTCTATTCTCTATTCAACGGATTTGAGAGTCTCGTGTGTTGTTTTATTTTTTTATTTTTGTTTTATCTTGAGAAAATCTGTTCCATTTAGAGAATGTAGAACATAATTGAGAGTCTAATTTATTTTTGTTTTGGGTGGTAATCAGGATGTTATAATGGGTTGAAAGCAAGATATGGGGAGTTACTCTGAAGAGGAAGAGGATCAATTTTATGATACATGCGAGGAGTTATCTTCTGTGTCGGATTGGGGGTTGGATTGCTCCGAGAACAGTAGCTCCAGTACTGGGTACTTTGATGGTGTTTTGGGTAGTTTTTGTGATGAGATTTGGACTAAGAACCCGGAGAGTGTACGAGAGCGCCGACATAGGTTCTTAAAATGGATGGGGTTAAGTATATATTGGAATTCAGTTATGAGAGAGGATTTGGGAGATGGATCAGATGAACAAATTGAAACGGATGTTGATAGAATCATGGAAAAGAGCGGGGCCGTCCTGAGAACTTTGGGTTTTGAGGAAGTGTTTCCATCGAGTAAGTCTACCATGTCAGATGAAGTGGCACAATCTTTAGAAAATATTGCTTTGGAAGATAGTTTTGTGTGTAAAACCAAGAACTTGGACCATGGAACTGAGTTCCTTGTGAATGAACAGGATCGGGATGGGATGCTCAGCAGTCTACATGGAGTGGGTTCCAATCGATCGGTGAGTTTTGAAGACTTTCCGAGAATCTTTGGGCCATCTCCCTTGGTTCAGCATCACGTGCATAGAGAAGTTGATGAGGCAAGGTGTTTGGTTGATGCAAAGAAGAAAGTGAAGAGGGGTTGGCTTAGGAAATTAGGTGCAGCAGCCTGCATTGTTGATACTGCTGTTTTGAAACCTGGTGATGCGGAACGAACATTAGAGTTGGGGATGCAAAGAGTTCGGGTTCATCCTTATAGAAAGCGGTCCAAGGAAATGTCTTCCCTTTATGCTGGACAGGAATTTCTAGCACATAAGGGGTCAGTATTAACGATGAAGTTCAGTCTTGACGGACAGTACTTGGCGAGTGCTGGGAAAGATAGAATTGTTCGCGTGTGGAAGGTCATTGAAGATGAGAGATCAGACAACTTCGATGCTCTAGGAACGGATCCTTCTTGTGTATACTTCACAATGAACCATCTTTCTGCATTGGCTCCTCTTGACGTGGATGGAGGGAAATTAGGGAAGATGGAGAAACTGAGGAAATCATCAGATTCGACTTGTGTCATTCTCCCACCAAAGGTTTTCCGGATATTAGAGAAGCCCCTACATGAGTTCCAAGGACATTGCGGTGACGTCTTGGATCTCTCATGGTCTGCAAAAGGGGTTAGTATCATTTGGAGTTATGCAAGTCCTTCTTCCCCATCTGTTTATATATTCCTAGCATATTGGTTTCCCAAACCCGATGAATATTTTTTTTTTTTTCGATGGAACAAACCCGATGAATATTAATGCTGTTTTTCTTTTCTTTTTTCGGTCTTTGCCACAGTTTCTCCTGTCGTCCTCTGTTGACAAGACTGTTCGTCTATGGCAAGTGGGATGTGACAGGTGCCTAAGGATCTTTTCTCATAATAATTATGGTGAGCCTCTTGCTGATTGTTTGCTTTTATCTTTTACGTGTACTCGTTCAATATTTTGTTTTGTGTTAATTTTTTTCTTTAAATGAAAAAAAAATAACCAAACAGATATTCTATTAAAATCCCGAAAGGCATTGCCCAAGCACATCAGTAGCATACAACAGGAACTTATGATTAGAAACAGGAAAAGAGATGAGAAAATCATGAAAACTCAGCCCATTACAATCTATAGCAGTTACACAAAGGAGTAAAGTCTTCAGCGTCGCTCCCGAGTCTTAAACTGTCTAGAATTCATTTCCCTCCAAATACCACACACTTGCCAAATAGGGACCATTTTCCACGTTGGTGCAATTTGGGGCTGCCATATAACTGGTTTGTGTTAGTTAATGTAAGTTGGTATGATCTCAGTCTGTTCTCCCATATTGGTTTGAGTCATTTCAATATGATTGTTATATTGCTATGATTGATGCAGTGACGTGTGTTGATTTTAATCCCGTGGATGATAAGTACTTCTTCAGCGGTTCAATTGATGGAAAAGTTCGCATCTGGGAAACTGTTGGCTGTAAGGTTGTTGATTATATTGATACCAGGGAGATAGTCACTGCTGTGTGTTATCGGCCTGATGGAAAGGTCTGGTAAATTTCTTGTTTTTTAGCTTTTCACTTTCAATATTCAACATGAAAGACTCAGATAATCAACTTTTACAGGGAGGAATTGTGGGCACCTTGACCGGGAACTGTCTATTTTATGATATCACAGGTATGCATGAGTTCAGGCCAGGTCCATTTTTCCCCTTGTTTTCTGTGCAAAGCTAACTTATATCTTGATAGTGTATAACGATATGGGTTAAGCTCTGCTTATTGTTTTTAAGTCTTGGACGGGCAAATATTACACATCTGGTAATAGCTTATTGAAGTTTTGTTTATCTTCACACACAGTTAAAAGTTTTAGCTCCACTCACAAAAATACTATAGATCTCTCCCTTATAACAAAACTTTCCATGAGTTTTAAAGCCCAAAAGTATGGTTATTCTGTCTGATGAGTACAAATTTTATTAATATTAATAGGTGTAGTCAAGTAGACTGGGTGTATAGAAGAGAAAACTCCTAGCTAGGAAGAAGAAATAGATTCAAGGAAATCATAAACATTAAGCCCATTAAAATCTGGAGCTATTGCCCTGGAAAGAAAACTCAAAATTATTAGAACCTGGATGTGCAAATTTGACTATTTATTCTCGTTAGCCATGCTCTTTGGGAAAAAGGTATCGAGCTCATTGACCAAACTCAAAAATATTGGTAGATGAGCAAACTGAGTCAATTCATGACAAGCGTAACAGTCAACAGATTACAGTAGTCCTAATCATTTATGGAATGGGTGAAGATACCTTATTTTAGCCTCACATGTAGTCAAGTCAGTTTGAAGTTACGAGTGGCTATCAATGCCCGCTAATCTTTTTCTTCCATGGCTGCATCAGATTAGAACGGCTGAAAATGCCTGATGCTGTATTTAGAACTGCAGAGCATGGAGACATTATCAAAAGCTTACATTTGAGAATATATTATCTCGGAAAAGATATCATCTGGTGCTAATTGGTCATGTATTTGTTTGGTTTCAGATGCTCATCTGCAACTGAATGATCAAATATGCTTACAGGGCAAGAAGAAGATTCCAGGAAAGAGGATAACTGGCTTTCAGGTTGTTGGATTGACATTTTTGTTGTATAATTTCTACAATCCTTACTCCTTTCTTTTACTGATTATAACTAAACTATTATGGCTTGACTTTTTAGTTTTCCCCAAATGAACCGAGCAAAGTAATGGTCACTTCTGCTGATTCAGTGGTCCGTATTCTTTCGGGAGTTGATATCATTTGCAAATTCAAGGGTTGGCTTTCGGTCTTTATCATAACTTGCGTTTTTCATTTATCTTGAAGTCTGAAAAAGGTTCTTTTAGTTGCTTGGAAAATTCTTAATTTCAATAATTTTGCACATGTAATCTCCATTTGTCAAATAATGTGACTGTTTAATGATTCCGATCTTTCATTCTTAACTTTTCTTGTCCTCTAATATTAGGTCTTCGAAATGCTGGAAGCCAGATGTCTGCCTCTTTTACCTTAGATGGGAAACACATTGTGTCAGCAAGCGATGATTCAAATGTCTACCTCTGGAACGTTACAAGCCACGACAGGACTTCTTCTCGAGTAAAGACTATTTGGTCTACTGAGAGTTTCCAATCCCACGATGCATCCATTGCTATACCTTGGAATGGCCTTCAAACAACGTCAGGAGCACTTCCATCCCCAACATTGAGCTTAGATATTTGGGGAAGTGGTACAAAAAATGGGTGGAAACACCGCAACTTGGATGAGAATGCAGGCCCAAACTTGACTCTCTCTCGTAGCCGTGGGTTTTTATTGGAGTCTTTGCCGAAGGGATCTGCCACTTGGCCTGAGGAGAAACTTTCCAATTCCAGTCCAATAACTATTTCACCTGCAATGTGCAAATCCGAGTACAAAATCTTGAAGAGTGCTTGCCAGGGCATGTTTAGTTCTCCCCACATGTGGGGGTTTGTGGTTGTGACTGCAAGCTGGGATGGGCGGATTCGAACATACCACAACTATGGGTTACCTGTTCGTCTTTGAAGAACGGGTTTGACAAAATTGTCATGCCTTACATCCAAGATTCGCAACTTTGTTGTTGCAGATCCTAGGACAAGACTTCGAAGAGTTCTTGCCAGGGTATGTTTTCTTTCCCAAGATGTGGGGCATTTTGGTCGTGACTGCAGGCCCGAGTGGACAGATTAGGATGTAATGTAATTAAATGGGTTCCTCTTTGGTTTCGGAAGACCATCAGATCTTACTTTCAGTTGTTGGGCACTAGACAGTGGTTCTCCTTGTTGCAGAGCTGCAAGGGGTTTTGGATTCTCTAATTGATTCTTGCATGTGCAGTGTAGTATAGAAGACTATAGTTTTATTTTTCTACTAATTTTTTTTGTAAAGGGGTATCTATTATGGACCCTTCACATATTACAAATGTATTATACTCCAGTCGGAGCATGCCATGTGGCAAAGATTTTCCGATCTGACTGCAGTCCAGCTACGTGTCAAAAGGAGGCTATGGACTGCTTTTGTATTGGATTCTAATATACAGATCATAAAATTATATGATTCTTTGATTTGTTCAAGGAGTGAGCTCAAAATTATGGAGTTCCATGTGCGTATATGGTTCGCTTTGATGTGCTTTTAGACTACTACTGTTCTCACCAGTTTCTTTGGGTTTCCTATTTCTAGATTAACGCTGCTGAAAATTTTAAAATGGCTGAAATTTGCAAAGTATTCTGGAATTGGATCCTTCCATGTAAGGACACCATGCTTTGTTTTGCTTGTCACGACCTCGTCTGAGTCGTCTCTAGCTAGTCCAATTTCGACTTAAATCTCACATACCATTGTTAAATTTCCCCATTTTGCTTAGGAAAAAAGTGATTTTTGTGTGAGATGAGAGCAACTATGTATATACTCTTAAGCTATTTCAGTTTTATTTGTTGTAACAAATATTCTGAATATCTGTGGAAGGTATTCACGATGCTGGTGAGATCCATAGCCCTCCTTCCTTGATTAGGAGATCAGTTAACGTGATTTTTCTGTGGGTGTTTAATGCGGTAGGGCCCCGGAACCATAATATGAGTGGCTAAATAATCTGGCAAACTGCATGTCACTTTCTCTCCCTAAATACAAATGCATTTACTTTCTATTTTTATTTTATTTTTTAGAAGTTTTCTTTTGCTCAATAATAGAATTGCCTTTTGCGACCAATTTATTGCAACGAAAAGACTATTAACAACCAATTTTGGTTGCTAATTTTGGTTGCTAATAGTTTTTTTGTTGTAATAAATTGATTGCAAAAGACAGTTTTTCTTGTAGTGAGACAATAATGGTTGTAAAAGGAATGACATATTTGAGAGATTCTTCTGCAAACAGGATGTGAAGGGGCTAGCTAGGGGTCTGCGCTTTTGAGTTTCCACCAACTCTATCATGGAGATCGGAAACTACTTTCAATTAAGTACCATAAACTCCATTGGATCCAAAACCACGGCTACTATCTCCATTAATTTTAATTAACAAGTTTAAAATTACTCCTCTCACTGTTTAGAATCTTCATAGTGTAGAGATCCTGTGGTAAATACATGTATCTGCAATGGAAGCCGAACTAGTATTTGTTGATGGAAGTATCTGAACTAATAGTACAATAATTTTCATAATGTGCGACCGAAAAGAATTAAGAGCCGTGACAGTACTGCACGACCTGTATGTACTTCGTTTGTGTTTTTTCCTCCATTTTCACTGTATAAAGCATTTTCGAAGAATTAAATAAGGTCTAGTAAGTCGTCCAAGTCAGATATAAGGCCGGAGAGAAAGGGTGCAGTTCAGCACCTATGGCTAAGCCTGCCTTTATATACTATAAACGTATATATAAGATCTATACTCAATAAGGAAAATGCTTTAATTATTCATCGTGCAAGTTACCATGCGAGACGTACCATGGACCTGTGTTCATGAATTATGATGCTGCTTTTCATTAACGATCAGTGTTTTGTTGGACTATTATAATGGCTTTCATGCATGCAGCTCCCCAGTATAGCAGCTGCCTTTATGGGCCGGTGATGAACATTAGAGCACTCATGAAAAACCAGCAATATAGGCTTTGAATTTTTACCAACGAACGTAGAAGATCATCAATAGCTAGCTAGCTAGCTTGCGTTGGACTATTGTGACGTTGTCCCCATAAAAGCAGTACTGAATCCAGATCTAGATGCACTACTTTTTTCTTTCTTCATGACCATTACTAGATTTCTTTAACCACTCTCTTTATCAGATTGCAGAACCAGCAGGGAATAGGTTTTGCATGCCAACTTGGTGAATGCATGGCAATGGTTCAATATAGAAATTTGAGGGTCATGCCAAAAAGGAAATGTGAAAGAAAAATGATAAAGTTAGGCTCAATTATCGTACCAAACCTCCAGTATTATTTAATAGATGGGTAAGAGGGAAGAAAATTAAATAAAAGAAAAAGAAGAAGAAGAAGAAGATGAAGACTTTTATTACTTGTAATTGAGGGCAAACCAAACATATCGGCCCGCTCTGATTGTTTGATTTTGAAATATCGACCCATATTCATAACAGCTAATAACTAGTGAAAATGATTCGATTCTCATTATGGTAATTAACAAAGAATAGTTCTTATCAAATGCAAGGAAAAACAGTACAAGCCTGGCAGAGTTGGGTGAATTCTAGGCTGTGTCATTTTGGAGAGAGGTTCTCACCGATTATTGCATCCAATTTTGGAAAGACGTCTGATCTGATATATACTTAAATCAAATGGATGTTTTACAGTCCGCCATAGTGTGTACGTAGCACTTTTGGAAAAAGGATTAATAGCTCGATCAAGAATACTTCGATTGCCAGATCATGTGATTCTTTATCTTTTGGTCATTGATGTGAAAATTGCATGCACATATATCAGCATAAGATCAGTACTACAGTCGAGAAAATCTGCACTATGACATATATACTAGCTAGAGGGGCAAACCGGCCAGTTTATTTTTTATTTTTGGCCAAACATGGTATTACCCCACGCCATATATTATCCACTTATTACGTTTTAAAATTTTTCTTTAAAAGCATGCCCATATCCCCATATCCCAAGTAACAAGAAAAATAAAAGGGAAAACGTGGGGCTACAATAAAAACTGCATGCTGATCTCCAAGAATATATATATTTGAACCTTCATATCCTCACGGTATAGTAGGCAGAAAAGGCCTGTTTTGACCTCTTCTTATTCTCTCTCTGATCTCTCTCTCTTCCCCCATTTCTCTCAAATAACAAAGCATATGGTTTTGTGATATCCCAAGCGCGAAAGGGGAGAAATGGGAAGAGCTCCATGTTGTTCAAACGTTGGTTTACAAAAAGGACCATGGACTGCCAAAGAAGACACATTGCTCATTAACTATATCCGGGCTCATGGTGAAGGCCATTGGAGATCTTTGCCCAAAAAAGCAGGTATATATTCGTTCCTCTCTTTCACGACCTGAATATTCTACAGCAAAGGGCTTCTGTTTCTTACTTTGTATGTGTTTTTTGTTACATTCATAATAAAACTTAGCCATCTAAAGCACATTTTCTCAATATAGAAGTTGAACTTTCAACATTGTAATTCTATACTTGTCTTGTGATTTGAAGGGCTACTTAGGTGTGGGAAGAGCTGCCGGCTAAGATGGATGAATTATCTCCGTCCCGATATCAAGCGAGGAAACATCACCCCTGATGAGGAGGACCTCATTATCCGGCTTCACTCCCTTCTTGGTAACCGTTGGTCTCTAATTGCTGGAAGACTTCCTGGCCGAACTGACAATGAGATCAAGAACTACTGGAACTCTCATCTAGGCAAAAGGTTCAAGATTAACACGAGAAACGATCAGAACAACCAAAAAGGAGGATCAGCATGTGTTAGAGGTCCAAAGATCAGTACTCAAAAGAATTACAAGAACCAAGATAGTACAGCTTATGGTGAAAAAATAATGACAACCAAAGTTCATCTGCCAAAGGCCATGAGGGTTTCACCACTTCCAATTACAAGGAATAACAGTACTGATGGTATGGCAAGTGGATCATCAACTAGTCTTGGAGATGGAAATAAAGGAGTTCTTGATGATCATGAAGAGGTTTTGAAGTGTTTGCCTGATCTCAGAGATGATATATTTGAAGGTGGAGAGGCCAATCATGATGATCAGCCTGCTTGCGACAGAGATAGTGCGGACTTTGTTAGTAACTATGGCGTCTGTGATCCACTATACCAAATTTCTGAACCCACCAAAGATGACATGCTGGACAAGATATACGAAGAATATCAGCAGCTTCTCAAGGCAGAAAATTCTTTGGACTCCTTTGTCGATTCCTTGTTGATTTGATTTGTACTAATTAAAAAAATGTCATCACTTGTCGAACTTGGTGCTTAATTTCCTAGCTCATAATTGATTTGACTGTAATAGAAAGATATTGTACTGTTAAACGGTGGTTTATTATTAATTTAGATTATAGCTTAATTTAGTGATAGAAGAGTTCACGTGCATGCCTATGATCTTCCATTACTTCTCCATCGCTATCCATCATGATCTTCTCAACCTGATCTAAAAACATGAGCTTCATGCTAATGCGTGTTAAGGAATTAAGTTGTATTTCTAATGCAAGTTACATTATTCTAGAGCAAATTGACCAACACATGAGCTTGCTCCTATTAATTCTCATTTGTCAAAGGTGTACTCCACATTTAGAAGTTATTTGGGGAATAATAAATGTCTCCCCATGCATCCACTATGCCACCAGGAAAGATAAGAGGTCTATTACAGTTATTTTTATGTATTTTTTATATATTTTATTGATGTGATTAGTTAAAATAATTATTTTATATTAAAAAAATTAATATCATTAATTATATTAATAAAATATATAAAAAAATATGTAAAAATGACTACCTTTATATAAAATTTTTGAAAGAGATACGTCGCTTCTAATTACTCCATTTTGCTAAACATAATCGCCCGGATAGTGACCATTTAAATGGACCCGGCCAGTCTAGCATCATCTTACGTACAAGTACCAATTGCTCTATAAATTCTGGTCATGTACAGTGCACTGCAACATCAATTTATTAGCCTCACACGAAGGTGCACAGCAATATTAATATTTATAAGACAAATGATGGTTGAATGTATTCGAAATCGTATAAGTGATTTATTATTATTTTGAAAAAAAAATATGACATTTATATATATATATATAAATTTAATAATAAACTCTACTTTTTTTTTAAAAATAACTATATGACACTTACATATTTTACGATTATATATAACATTAATCGTTAAGCTTACGACCATGACAACTAAATCAAAGAAAAATTAAGCAGAACAACGTTAAAACACTTGGGATTTTGGCTCATTTTCCTAATTTCCCTCTACTAGGTTCAAAGTTTTTTGTGACAAATTAAAGTTAAGGAGTGGAAAACAAAATAAAAAATAAAAAAAATTAAAGTGAAGGAGAATCGAGTAGTACCTTTTCTGACAAAATTATGAACCAGCTGGGAGAAAACTCGGTAAAGTATTAATCTAAGGAGCACCGTTCATTATTATCGTTAGTATATTTTAAATTTTTTTTAAAATTTTTTTTTTACATTTTTTAATGTATTTAAATATTTTCTAAAAATTAAAAAAATGCATAAATATATTTAAAGTCACTTTTTTAATTATTAACTAAAAAAATAAAAAAAAAATTAAAATAATGAGCGATACGCTGAAACGGTACAAAGAAGTGTTTCTCTGACCAAAAACGCGTATACTACAGTAAAGGCAAATAAATAAAAGGCCAAGCTAGCTACTGAATTATATATGATTTTCCTCTGATCTGTATGGGTCTTAAAATGGCTCAAATTCTATTCAAATTGATCATCCTTTGACCAACAACGCGTATATGCAGTAAATGGAAATAAAAGCCTACATGCAGGAAACCATGATCTGCAGCTCACTCATCTCAGCTAGCAGCTGACTCAGTGATAATAATGTCTATAATAGCTGCGTCGACGTTCTTCCAGTTCTCACATGATTTCAAGGATTGGCAACCCCAATAAATGAATGATCTAGGCTGCTCAACAATAAAAAAAAAAGTGATCCGCGGAGGTTGGAAAAGTTGAGTAGCATTACTCAATATAGTCGAATGGCCCACGATGATAGGATATTTAGATGCTCATTTATAAATTAATTAATAAATAAAATATGCAAAATATAAATAAATAAGAGATATATAGCGATTTACTAAATGCCTATTTTTATGGGCCTTTTAAAGGATCTCTAGTAGTATTATATTTGATGATTCTATAATTTTTCATGACTTCGTGTAACTCTTAATAAAATTAAAAAATAAGCTTAACGAATGATTGAAGAATATGTGGTCCTTGTATAAAGAGAAATGATATTTACAGTCATGGTTGTGCAAGCGGCGTACAGTCATTTTGAAAAAAATGAATTAATATGAGACCCACATGAAAAAAAAAAAAACTAACTTTTTAATCGTGGACTTCACTCTTTTTCAAAATAATTATGCGACGTTTACAATTTTACGACTGTATGTAGTATTGCCGTTATATAAATTTGGAGAAAGAGAGGGTCAGATCCAAAGAGAGTGTATAGATCGAAGATGATCTACATTTCATGTAAATATACCTTCTTTTATAGAGGTCTTTGTTATACTTTGGAGTCATCCATTTAGTAGAGTCCTATTTGCTTTGTCTCACTTTTACATTTTTGTATGTAACTATAAGTCAATCACTTTTGATTTTATCTCTTCGTTTATTCGCTTATCTTTTTCTTTTATTTCTAATAATAGACTTTGTACAAATATAAATATTTTTTTAAAATTCTACTCATCAGCTTTACACCACACTAATTCGAAAATAAAACCGGCCATTTTTCTTTGGTAGGGATCAATATTTAGGAGCTTCGTACTTCTTGGTGGTGCTCCGAGAAGGAATAACTAGTATGGTGAGCTTGCTACCAAAACGCATGCGTCTTGGGCCGGAAGATTGCTGTGGATCCTGAATAGCTAATATGGTGGGCTTGCTACCAACAGTACTCAAGCTTTTGGACAAAGAGAAATTAAATTGAAAAATCCATTGTGGGACTGGAAATATTGGACTCTATTTTATTTTATTATTATAATTTTTTTAAAATTTTATAAAAAAAAATATAGTAAATAATTCAATTTTTTAAATCTTAAAATAATAATAATATTAAAAAATAATAATCTAACAATATATTATTTAATTTTTAATTTTTATCTCAACTCAATATCTAAATGACACCTTATTCTCTTATGTTTCATAATATTAATGAAAGATCTGTTGAGCAATTATATAAGTATATATATATATATATATACTAGGTGGAAGTAACGTGCAAAGCACGTTTGTCTAATTTTATGAAATGATTATTTGTAAAAAATAATATATATTTTATAAAAATTATTGATGTCACTTAATAATTTAAGGCATATTAGAGAAAATAAAAAAATTAGTTCAAAGTATCATATAATCCAATGCATGTTTATAACATCTATAATTTTAGCAAAGATGTATACGAAAAATTTAATAAAAGTCTAACACAAACGGTAGTTCAAAATATGTGTCGTTTGATGTTTGTATTATAATTCATCAATTTATGTCATCCTGTAGACAATCAATAGAGATAACATTAAAATTCTTATTTTGCTGTTGTTTGAGTCGATCAGGGACAACATAAAGTTAAAACATTATCTTTTTATAAAATTTGTGGTATAATATTTTCTATATATAGCATATATATAAATCATAAAATATATTTTGAAATTGTTGACCGAATTTACTCTTTCTTGATTAGCTCAAGGATCACGGCCTTTGTCACGAGCCTATCATAGCAAGCCCATTTATGAAATATGACTTAGCGGAAGCTACGTCCTACTACCATGGGAAAAAAAAAACACTTTGATTAAACATACTTGTATTATATATTATATGAGATTTTTAAATTTGGAATACTCAATAATCTGAGTTAATGAAACGTATAATACACGTATATTATACTTAGGGATTCACGTCTTATGCACCTAATTCACGTGTATATGTTAAGGAGAAAGAGAAAAATATAATAACTAATCTTTAATTATTTATTATTATATAAACTATTAAGTATTATAATTATTGAGATTAATAAATTATATAACAACATTGAATGCTATCTCTCTCAACATTTATGTCTTCATTTTATGTGTCAAACCGTTAAAACAAACGGTGTTAACTTTAACGGAAAAACAAGAAAAACCGTTAAAACAAGATTTTCCGTTTCATACACACTTTTTATATATAGAAGATATGTGTGTGTGTGTGTGTGTGTGTTTTAATTGCTAATTAACAAAATAATATTTGTGATTCACTTGTTCATTTTTTATTCTTTTTTAGTATAAGGAAATTAATTTTTTTAATTATGGTTTTTTTTCTAATTTTTTAAATCATTTAATTAATATTTATATAATGATCTTTCAAATTACCTTAAACTTCTTTATATATGGTCATTTGATGTGCATGGGGATCATGCATGCTGATTTCTAATATATATACTTCATTAATTTACCCGTGTGATAATTGTTTTACTCTTTGATTTATGTTAAGCGAGATCTATATATATCGCTAGCTAATCGGATAAGCATTTAGGATTTGGTAATCTTCTCGTGAATGAAAAAGTAATTACTAGTATCATACAAAAAAGTTGTTTGACAAAAGTGATATAAGATAAGTAGGACTCGGCTATTAGGCTTGCAACCCAATATATACAAGTTGGGTTTGGCCTCGACCCGACTCGGATCGTTTATTTAAAGGGCGGCACACCGACCCAATCCGAACCGATCCATTTGTGTCAAGTCATAGTGCGGTCGGACCATAATCCGCACCGCCTTCTACATACTCTATCCCAACTTCCTCATAGTCCTTCTCCAGCGTAGCCAAATCCTCCCTCGCCTCTAAAAACTCTCCTTCCTCTATACCCAAAAACTACTATGGGTGGTTGGTAATTGATTCCACATTTGAACTTGGAATTCCCAGAAGCCACAACTCTAGCAACACCATGTATCAATCCATATATTCACAAAACAACTCAAAAATTATAGTAGTTGTAGTACTTACAAAAAAACAACCAAAATCTCGTCAAGGGTTATGTAAATAGAAAAACTTATGACACTTTGAGAGGAGATGTAACTCTTCATGCGGTTAAGCTACATAGAGATTCTTCACTACGACATCGTTGGACCTAGGCTCTATTGTTAGAGCAAGAGATGCAGTCTTCAGCTTGAAGTGTCTCTTTTGGTGCACCATCAATGTGAGTCTTTGTTACTATGTACCTGGCCTCTAGATCGATCAAACAAGAAAAATCCAGATAGATCTAGCTTTGGCGAAGGGAACCTCGAGACCCAGCAGTGATTGAATCTACATTATGGGAAGAACTACTCTAGCCTAAGACGTGGCACATTCAAATCTAGATTTGGTGAAGGATGCATTTAGACCAAACAGTAATGGAAACCTAGTGGAGCAAGGGGATTTGATTTCTGAGAGAGTAACGGAAGCGAGAAACGAGAGAGGGGCTTCGCTTTTTCACTGCAATGGATTTTGAGTCAGGTTCAAATGTCGTCCGATATTGGTCAGATTGGATGGCTATCGAAACTGACATTTACTCAACCCAACTTTAGTGGATTCGACCCAATCGGGTTGTGCAGGTTGTGCGACCCAACGGGTATTTTGCACAGGCCTATCAGCTACTCTAAATAACAAAAGAGACCTCTATAAAAAGAATAAAACACTACGAATGCGGAAATCATACAACTTTACAAAGAAAAGCTTATCTACCATCTCGAGAGACTCTTTCTAGATGGGAAATATCTTCTTTAACCTCTTGAGAACCCTATTTCCTCGTCATGAGAGACTATATAATTACTCAATATAGTGGGTTTCGCACCCAAACAACCCGTGGACGTATATTTCTATAGTACCAAATCACACATAAATTTCTGTGTCTATATATTTACGGCTTACATAATTTATTATTTAATGGATGAGCAATTAAGCACTGTAGTAATGCCCAAGTCATCATCGTGGATCATTCAACCGTGTATTGTTGAACTCTTACTCTGTCGAAAAAATACATCAAAAAGATTAAAAAATTAAGTATTGCTAATTATCAAAACCCCCAACAACAACTAGAATTTATGTTGAAAAAAAGAAGTCAACACAAGCCTTGCTCCATTCTCTCTCTACGCAAAACTCCATGTGAAACCCATCGCCAGTGCCTCGCTCTCTTCGCCGGGGGGAAGGGGGCTAGAGCTTCAACTCCATCAACCTCCCTCTTCCGCTAGCCTCAACCGCCACTTAGGACACTTTTCTTCCTCTTTTTTTGAATTTTCTGTTAGTTTATTTCCATTAGCTTCGAAACTGGGTGATCTATTGACTTCCGATGTTCTTCGTCCGTCACGCACCCCACCATTAGCCTACGCGGGCGCCGATCTTCAAGTCGATAGCAAGAGTTTGTCATTTCAAGCGGCGCGTTCGTCTCACGAACGCCTTATGCCATGCACGAGTTTCACTCGCCGCTGCGCTTGGGGACGTTTTCTGCAGCCACGCATGGCACGGTTGGGATCAGTGGCATTGCTTCTTTATGGTCTGACATTCCCATTCTCTCCAGTTACAACGCGTGTGCTCCACTCGCTGTCACCGACAATGGAGGTCCCTCGCTCGTGATTCGTATGGGTTCCTTGCTTTCCTATGTTACCGCTTTTCCTAACCAAAGATCGAGTGAAAGTGGTAGTGGCAGTTCCTTTTGGCCAGTCTAAACCAACACGTTGCAACACACCCCTTACTGCGATTTTTAGCTGCAGTCTTATAGTCTGTTCATCAGACTATTTCAAAACTGTCACCAAGCAGTCTCCCTTTGTGGGATTTGGGTGGGAGTCAATTGTTTGGCTCTGATCACCCTCTTTTTTCTTTTTATTTTGTATTATAATGTGTGTTGGCTTTGGAAAAACTGTAGAAAATTTCCACCCCACTGAACTTATATTTTGTATCTGATAGTTTATCTATAAAATTTCATATTTGCTGAAAAAATAAAAAAATAAAAAAACTAGAATTTCTGTTGCCGGCTTCACATCAATGCTCGCGCGCACGGCATTGATGATTGATCTTAATTAATGATCATCTAAAGATGGAAAATCGCGAGGTGAAGACGCACTACAACAAAAATAGGTTTTAGTGACAGATGAAACATGTCACAAGAAATGCAAAAAACGTCACGAAATATATTTGGTGACGGTTTCTGACC
Organism: Carya illinoinensis; assembly: GCF_018687715.1. Taxonomy (NCBI): domain Eukaryota; kingdom Viridiplantae; phylum Streptophyta; class Magnoliopsida; order Fagales; family Juglandaceae; genus Carya; species Carya illinoinensis. Next base: position 25,357,615 of record NC_056763.1, read on the forward strand.
GTCACCACAACTGTCACGTAATGTGCGTCACGGATTACATTTGGTGACAGTTTACTGTACAAGCGTCACTAAAAATATTTTTAGTGACGGTTGGAGATGTGCCGTTTGAAATAACGTTCGAACGTATTATTTTCTGTGACGGTTAGAATCTGTCACAGAATATAACGTTCGAACCTAAAATTATACGTTCGAACGTAAAAAAGACAAGCTGACATCCGAACGAGAAAAGGTAACGTTTGTTGATTATAGTTCGGACGTATAATGTAAACGTTCGAACGTTTATACGTGCGAACGTTACGTTCGAATCTCGAATCCAACGAAAATGAAATAATGTCCGAACGTTTGTATCATGACGTTCGGACGTTAATTCGAATGTTAAGAGAGTAGAGTTCGAACGTAAAGTGTACGTTCGGATGTTTGTAACGTTAAACTTTTTTGACATTCGAACGTTTTTTTAAATTGGGTTTAAACGTTCGAACGTTTTGTTACTATTTTGCATGGTTACGTTCGAACGTATTTTCGAACGTTTAATATTGTTGAAACGTATTTTTTTTACATTCGAACGTACATATCAGAAATGCTAAACTCATCCACTTAATAAACAAACCAATTGTTTCACATTACAGTACATATTTCACAACCAATATTGTTTGAAACTGTTTTCAAATTAGATGTTAAAAACGTAATACAGAAATAAGATTCATTTCTTTTTCTTTCCTCGCCCAGCACGATTCTGTTGCAATAACATAACACGCTCCATTTGCAGCATCATCTCCCGTTGCACTTGCTCTTGGACCTCACTACGGATTCTTTCCTCATGTTCTCTTTGTTGGTCCTGCAAACGCGTCTCTAAATGAGACTGTCGCTCTAAGAGGGACTCCAACTCTTGCTGTCTAAACCTCATATACTCATTCTCGCGTCGTGCAGCTTCTAAATCTTTGGTAAGATTATTAATTTGTGATGTCGATGAGGTTGAGGAAGATGAACCGGAATGCTTGAAAGATCGTCCCAAACCTCTTGCCATACTAGAGTTGGGCCCAAGCACCTGTGAAAAAATGTCCAAGTCACTAGGAGAGGAATCCCCAGAAGCTGACTGCATCTCCATCATTTTTCCCTGCAGTTTGAAAGATCAAAACACACAATAAGTAACATATTAAAAGAAATACAAATAAAAAATAATTTAATCACGTGTTACATAATTTATTCAACAAAAGGAACACCGCTTACATAATTAATTGCAGCTGCAGGATCCATCCACTCACTATGCTCATTAGTGTGAGCAGCAGCATAGACATGAATGAGGGAAAAGTTTTCAGGATCATCACGTTTCTAAGAAAACGACATTAGCAATTTGAAAAAGACAATATTAGTACTTATATAAAAGAATAATAAGAAAAAATATGAATTATTGCGTTTATTAATTACCATTTTTTCAGCAAGACGATGAAATGATCTTGAACCAGCACGATGGTGAATAGTCAGAGCAGATCTATTATTTGCATTTGTAGAACTTAAGTGCTACAAAAATAATTCTCACCGTTAATTGTAATATATGTACATACATATAATATAAACAACAAATATAAATGTAAATAATTATAGAAAATAAATCTAGAATACCTGATATTCTGGAGAGGCAAAAAGATCACAACACTTTATCCAGTCGTCTAATTTCATCTGCTGGAAAGGGGACTGTGCAGCCTCTTCAAACGACTCAAATTTCTTGAAATGGTCGTGACATCGTCCCTTGTGATGTCAGAATAGTGTAGCCATTAACTCATTCACAGTTCTCAAATCCTCGCTACGACCAAAGTCGAGGTCAAATTCATCCTAATTATAAATTAATTACGTTAAAAATATAATAAACTAATGTAGGTGAAAAAAATGATATAATAAGTTAACTCACCAGCACACGACTCCGAATGTGTTCCTTAATCTCATTCGGCACATCTCTCCAGGAGCGCACATAAAATGGAGCGTAAGCTCGAATTACTGTGCCAATATAGGAGGAAAGCGCTGCTGCACTATCATTCACTCCTCCAGTGGAATTATCAGGAATTGTGATTTTCAATTTACCATGCCTTCGATTTTTCTCAAGTGAGATGCCGCGTGTATAGCCACGACCGCGACGAGCCAATTGTTCATCAACTAATAGATGATAATATAATTTTGAAGGTTATATATATTATTTATTGAAACAAACATCTTCAAGTATATATAGTATTAACGTAAACATTCCTTACCGGTAGGTGTCGACTGTGCATCGTTCTCTGTAATGTTAACTTCATCTTCGGGAACAGACTCCTCAGGTGGGGAGTCCTCATGGGTTCAGGACTTGGACTCGGTGGAGGAGGCACATTTCTCCTTTGTCTTTTTGGCGGCATACTTGGAAATGATTATATATAACAAAAAAATATTATTAGAATAAATTTATATTTATTATAAAATTCTATAATGGCTGTATATGAATAAACTTTTAGTACTTTTAGTCTTCATCTTCGGATGTATTTTCCATGTTTGTTTCAGAATCTCTCTGTATAACATCTTCGTCATCATCATCAAGCTCTTGTTCGTCATCCTTATCCACTTCCCCCCCGGATTCTTGTTCGTCTTCTTCTTCTGACTCTTCTTCTGTACTTTTCTCACTTTCTTCAATTGAGTGATAATTTAATGAAGACGGGTCGAGATGGATGAGTGGGACGTCATCTCTACATAAGGGGAGCAACTCGAGTGCACCGAGGTCAACAAATAAGTTAATACCCCCTCCTCCATCTTCCTGGTAGGCCTCTACATTGAAAAAGTCATCTTCATTTCCACTATTATCGTAATCTGCACTCATTCCTACTTCATATATATTTCGAGGGACAAATTTTTGTACAACTCGCCAAGTTATCTCTCCACTATCTTCATCAGCACTTTTCATTGGATCAATCAAGTAATAGATTTGAGTAGCTTGACAAGTCAGTACGAATGGATCATCTTCGTACCATTTAGATGCAATATTGACACTCGTAAAATGATTATCCCTATATATCGAATCCCGACCACCGCCTAGATCCCACCAATCACATTTGAAGACATATGTTATAGACCCACCCAGATATTTCAATCCGATAATATCACGAATGACACCATAATAATCAATATCATCTGTTCCATAACTCCCCTCAACCAAGACACCACAGTTTTGAGTTTTTCTATTACGTTCACGGTCCAGAGTATGGAATCTATAACCTTGAACTGTGCATGCAGTGTATCGAAGTGCTCTGTTTGATGGACCACGGGCCAATGCATACAATTCAAAAGAGACTGATTCGGGATCACGAGCACGTTGTTCCAATATCTAACAAAATAAATAATGTCATTTATTATATATGCTCTAGAGTTAAAACTTTCATCATGTAACATATAAACTCTTTTCTCTTTGTGCCACTTCATATCGTGAGCTATTTTCTTACACATGTATAATCTTTGCAACCGGGGTTTCAATGGGAAATATCGCAATACTTTAACCGGAACGCTTTTCTTATCCTTCCACCTCGACTCTCCGCATACAGGACATGCTTGTTTCTCCTCGTTCTCATTTCAAAATAAAACACAATCATTTTTGCACGCATGTATGGACTTATACTCAAATCCTAATCCCTTTCTCAACTGTTTCGCTTCATAAAAGTTCTTCGGCAATGCAGATCCTTCGGGAAGCACTTCGTTAAATAAGTCTAATACCATGTTAATTGCTTTGGTTGACATTCCACACAATGATTTTATGTGAAGCAACCGCACAATAAACGACATTTTAGAATGTTTTGTACAACCTGGATAAATCTCACGCTTTGCATTTTTCCACATTTCTGGAAAATTATCTGAATCATTCCGTCGCCCACTTGAGCCATTGTCGTCAACCTCATCCATAAACATCCCAGCTCCAATGTCACTCAACATCTCCTCCATCTCATCTCGCTCATAATCATCATCCACGTTGTGTAAATTTTCCCGCTGACTGAATAAGTCATCCGCTGATTCAGCATACGGCTCACCATGCAGTACCCATCGAGTATAGCCCAAATCCATACCATTCACAAATATATGACTTTCAGCATCATCCAATCCTATCGCACACAAATTTTTACAACCTCGACATGTACACTTAATGTAACCACGACTATCAGCAGACGCCTTTGCAAAATCAATGAAGGCCCTTACTCCACGCGCATAGGGTATGTAATCTTTTCCAAGTCTATCGCGTAGACGCATCCAACTTTTATCCATTTCTAAAAACATAATATTTTTTAGTAATTAAGGTAAAGTTAAATACACATACATGTCAAGATACATCATGTTCAAAGTACTCTTTCTCAAGGTAGTTGGTCCTATCCCATTCGAGATTATATTCTCCATATTGCACAAGTCTCGTCACTCTACTACTTTGAACGTTAGTAAAAATTTCGGCAGCACTTCCCCATAGTTCTCCAAGTATACATGTTCACATATAGGGATTATGACCCTAAGAACAGTATACCCGAAGAACAAATGAGGAAGACACCGAAACTTCATACTAAACATTCAAAGTAGGAATAACGTTTATGTGCAATACAGATAATATAATCTCAAACTATCCACACTGGACAATTCAGGAATTAATGTACACCTAAATGTACACTAATTCCCAAACGGGTCTAAGGTTATTTATGCAATGTTATACAATATCTAACAAAAAAGTCTACAAATAAATTAGCGCACATTGTTTGAATTATACCGATGTACTAATAATATTTATATTATTAATGATTGATAACACTTAGGAATTATTTGTAGACTTATATAATTCCTAATTTATTATATTATATGTCATTTATCAGCTATATAATATATAACACTAGTATAACAATAAAATATATATTACTATTATAAGTTACTAATAACACTTATATTTTATTTGTTATTATATAGCATAAAATGGCAATTTTTACTTATTTATCTCGTATTTAATATAATAGCAAGTAAATTAGATTATAATTACTAGTGCCACTATATATTGATAACACTTAATTGTTATCAGTTATTATATAATTATTACTATTATTGTCAAAATTATTATAATTATTATAATAATTTTTATTATTAAATAAGTAATCCATATTATAATTACTTATCTATTTCTTATTAATCATTTTTTAATACTATACATTACATGATAATTATTATTATGGATTAATATTAATATATACTCTATACTATATATTATTAGATAAAATATTTAAAAATTATTGAGCTATTAGATAAATAAGTATTATTATTTGATAATACTTATTTATATTATCATTTTAGTAATACGATTTTTTATATATACTATATGGTTATGCCTTATAATTGACACTTAGGGTCATGTGATAATTTATTATATTAGTTATTTAACTAATTATATATATATATAATAGTTATAATTGTAATATTATAATTTATAATTATGATCATCCAATAAATTATATACCAAAATTGTTATTCTTACACAAATAATCACACTATTTATTTATTAAATAAATTGTTATATATATTCTTTTATAACAACAAATTATTAAAATAGACACATAAACTAACAAATAATTATTATTCAAAAACATACACTATACTAAAACATTATCACATTAAGAATAAACATATTCAATAACAATAATTTTTCTTTTTAATTCATCCAAACAACACAAACTTAATCACAAACTATATCCACAATAAAATATAACAATAGAGTTTAGTATATATACCTTGTGCTTTAAATAAATTCTTCTTCAAAAATCACAACTTCTCAACAATTCACAACAAATGATCCTTCAAAAAATACACAATACTAGTTAGTTAAATATATATGAAATAAAACATTGATAATTATCATGTATATTACAAATAAAAAATGAGAAAAACCATTTACCTTAATGCTTAAAAAAATACCTTTGCAAACATATACTCACTATATACCCTCCACTTCTTCTCTTCCTCTCTCTAAAACTCTCTCTCTCTCCCCACTGCTTTCCACTTCCCCTCTCCGTCTCTCTAAAACTCTCTCTGTCTCTCACTCTAACACGCACGGAGGAAAGCAGAAATGAATCTGCTTTCCCGTGCGTGAAAGTTTTATTTTCTGCTTGTTATGCGATTAACGTTCGGACGTTCATTAATAAACGTTCGGACGTTTAATTTTACGTGCGAACGTTTAAGCATTAACGTTCGAACGTAAACTTATCCCGCCCCATAATTATACAGTACGTTCGCACGTATGTACGTCCATCCAACGTATTCGTCATCAACGTTCGAACGTTTATATAGTACGTTAGAACGTACTGTGCAAATTTGGTTTAAGCGGGAAATTTCCCTCCGAATTTATTATAACGTCCGAACGTCCGAATTTAAGTTCGAACGTTAATATTATTATTTACATATTATATATTTAGTATATTCCTCATAATATACTTATATATTAAATTATAAATTATACAATATTAATTAATATATAATTTGTACCAATTATATAATATATAAGTCTAATATTATATAAGAACGTATATATATATTATAACTTTATATAAATATAATATATATAAAATATATATTATATTATAACTATAATATATAATAAGTATATTATATATTATAGTTATAACAAGTATAGTTTTAATATATTATATTGGAAAAATTGTATATTATCCTAGTATAGTATACTTTAATATAGTATATCTAATAACTATATTAAAGTAATATAGTTATATACTAATGTAGTATAAATATTATATAATATATTATCTATATTATAGTCTATAATATAGTATAAGTATTATATACTATATTATCTATATTATAGTCTATAATATAGTATAAGTATTATATAGTATGTTATCTATATATAATAACTATATAATATCGTATAATATATTATATAGTAAATATATTATAGATATAATATAGTACTAGTACTATGTTATATATACTACTTGTATATAATATAGTATATATACTACAAATATAGTGTAATACTTAGCACTATAGTATTGGATATATAAATAACTATATAATACAGTATTGGATATATAAAATTACTATATAATATACTATAGTTATTATATAGATACTATAGTATATACACTATAGTATTGGATATATAAATAACTATATAATACTACTATATAATATATACTATATATATTAACATATTAAATAGTATTAAATATATATATTAATATTATTACAATAATATATACAATAATATTATATAAGTATACACTAGATATAATATAATATATTAGTATATATAATATAATATATAATAACATACGAATATATATTATAATATTATATACTATATAATACGTATATAATATACGTATATAATATAGTATACTATATTATTATATACTATATAATATAGGTTTCAATAATACGTATATAACACTATATACATATTAAAACTACATACTATATAACACTATATAGTATACACTATATAGAACATAAGTGTAATATACTATATACTATATAGTATAACACTATATACTATATAGTATACACTATATACACGTATAACAGTATATAGTATATGCTATATACACGTATAACACTATATAATATATCATATACGTATACTATACGTATATAATATTATACATTATATAATATATAATATATAATATTACACATTATATAATGTATAATATTATATATCATATTATATAGTAATATATAGGTAATATAATATATATTATATTATATATATTATATAATATATATATAATATAATATATAGTGTAAAAACGTTCGAATGTTATGACCAAAACGTTCGGACGTTTTGATTGACGTCCGAACATAATAGACGCACGTTCGCATGTATACGTGACGTCCGAACGTAAAAGTTATACGTTCGCACGTATGCTTTTAAGTCCGAACGTAATCTACATAACGTTCGCATGTGGAGTTAACGTCCGAACGTTAATTAATTAACGTTCGGACGTTAACTGTATATAAGGCCAGGCACGACGGTTTCCAGGCCATAACTTGTACGAAACCGGTTATAAAACTCAAACTCTCTCATCCTCTCCGCCACGCACGCCGCCGCAACCGTCGCCATCCGCCACCGCAACCGTCACTAAAAGGTAATGTACCCTCTCCCTCTTCTATTTCCTTGCTTTTAATCGGTGGGTTTCAAAAATTCGAAACCCACCGTAGCCCGGTTATAAACTTGCATTTCCGGCCACCATTCGCAGTAAAATGATAGAATAGGACCGTAGAAACATTTCCCATCTTTTGAAATGCATATTTTGGTTGTTTGTGGCTTCAAAACATGCGTTTCGAAGCTTTCGGTAATGGCTGAGTTGACTCAGCGATTCCGTGTCGTAACGTTCGGACGTCACGACACAACGTCCGAACGTGTGACCTTTTGTATTCTTTACGTTCGCACGTTATATTGTTACATGCGAACGTATTAGTTTTACGTGCGAACGTTTTTATCCAACGCTTTAACGTAACGTTGGATAAAACGTTCGAACGTAAACCGTTGATCTTCTTCGGCTAATAAGAACGTCCGAACGTATGACGGTTCAAATTCATTACGTCCGAACGTTTAGGTAATACGTTCGGACGTAATGAACTTATTCTCACGTTTTTATCGAACGTTTGAATGAAACGTTCGATAAGAACGTCCGAACGTAGCATCTTTGTATATTTGGACCTATTTTAACGTGCGAACGTACATTGTATTAACGTTCGAACGTTTCCTATTAAAATTTTTTTATATTGTTTCTTTTAGGTATTATTATTTTATATATTGAAAAAGTGAGTTTCTTTAAAAGTTTTACTCACAAAATTATGTAAATTTATAAGGATGATATTTTAATTTTTAGTATAATCTATATATGTCATAATACGTATGTATCTGTGATTATAATCATTTTGTTTAAATGTTATAACTTATATATATTTTTTAATTTTCAGGATATGGCTCAGTATATGACGACAAGGAAGCGAGGGAGGGATGGAGGCAATCCGGACATCGCTCGACTGGGGGCACGAACTGTTATGGGGGAACGAGAAATCCTCATTAATGAGTTTGATGAGCTCAGCTGGGAGCAAAAGACGCTGAGAGACGTCTTCGTCACCAGAGGCTGGGGCCCCATATGCACATTGAGGGGAAAGATTTACCCCACAATGGTTCGAGAGTTTTACATTGGGATGGCCACCATGCCTAACGATGCATCATCCCATACTCTCAGTGTACGCGGTGTACAGTTTCAGTTCTCGGCGGATGTTCTCGCCGACTTGCTCCAGATTCCGCGTATGCTACCTGAGTCGACAGCTACTCAGGCTGATGACATAGCAGCTGCATTTTCCCCGGGCATATTCGAGGCAGATCCAGCAGCTTCTGCTTCATCTTCGGGCCCTGTTGAGTTTATGCCCAGTCATGAAGAAGATCGACCCGAGGGCGATCCTATTGCTGCTGAGGTTGGTGAGGATGAGCGGGACCAGGATTTCTACATCCTCACTGGCACGGACTGCACAAAGCTCGATAGGCCGAACTCCTTCAGCCAGAATCAGCTGCTGCCTTTCTTTCGCATGTTGCACATTTTTGTTGCAACAAATGTAGACCCGGTGGCACATAAGAGCACATTCAATCGGGCTCGTGCACAGTTCCTGATTGGCTTGGCATGTGGTGAGTCCATTGACTTGCCCCTTGTTATATTTGAGCGGATCCGTTACGAGGCCAGCATCGTTACCACGGATAATCTCCCGTACGGAGTCATCATCAGCCGCTTATTACTAGCCCGAGGAGTGCCACGACAGGTGGAGGAGATGGTGATAAACCAGATGAGCCCTATCGACATAACCACACACCGTCGGAGCATTGGACAGGGGAGAGGCTCAGCTCGGTGTCAGTCTGGTCCTACGCCAAATCTTGTTCCCCCGACTGAGTCTGGGGCCGATGTTGCTCACCCGTCGGCGAGTACTAGTCAGCAGCCGGGAGTTACATCTGCTGGGGATGTGCGACCTGCTTGGGTTGATACAATGTTGACAGATATGAAGGCGCATATAGACCGACAGATCGATAGATAGATTGCACATATAGATCAGGCTGTCGCACATCTTGCACATCATGTAGATGTGCTAAACAATAAGGTTGAGACATTGACTGAGGAGTTTCGATCTTTTGTAAACCAGTAGTTCTGAAAGTGATTTGTAAAAATTTATCATTCGATCATTTTTTATTTTCGACATATGTAATGGACACACATATTTAATGTATGTATTGTGTAGCTTAATTTCTACTCTTAATTTTTTTTAATATCACGTTACTCAACCTTACTATTAAAAAAATATATATTATGGTTAATTTATGTAATTTAACATATAACGTTCGAATTTTATCACATTAACGTTCGAACATTGGCGCTAATATATTCACGTTCGCACGTAAATAGTTAAAATGTTCGAACGTTCGCGCTAATTTTTTTTACTTTCGCACGTAATTTATACATAACATTCGAACGTTACTGTGACGTGCGAACTTATTATGTGAAACGTCCGAACGTTTTGAAATTCTTGCCCAACATTTAGTGACAGTTCTCATAAACCGTCACAGTAAATACGTTTTAGTCACAGTTTGGAAACCGTCACTATTTATAATCTGTCACTAAAAGCCATATTTGTTGTAGTGACGTACGTATGTATAGATGAACGAAATAATCGAAAACTAATCATAATTATAATCTTAAGAACGTAGAATATCCTACTGACTCTAATTAATTAAAACCCTAATCGCCAAATCCGGTCAATATTTAAAAAAGAAATGATATAAAATTAGAGAATCAATTCAAGCAGAAGAGAGGAACACATGTCAATGATCTAGATTTTCCTTTACTTAAGTAAACGCGTGACTCTTCCCATCCCCTCCTCGAAGCATGCACGTTAGTAGGCCCCAAATCAACACCCTCGAAAGATAATCTTCAAAAACCAACCCCCACATGTTACTACGACCGACCATGCATATTGTTCTTATTGCCCATTTATTCCCTCTTCCTAAAAAAAGGAAAAAAAAAAAAAAAAAACACATTTTCCTTCAGAGAAACAAACCATATATGTCGATGTCATGTCCTATATATCTATTTATTATTGATACAAACTATGGGCGTTACCAACTTATAAATACCAAGCACTTTCCTTCCCAAACGAAACCACCAATGGAGTAAACATAGCTGCAATCCCATGATCATCATATCATCATAGCAATCTAATTAATCTACTTGCCCAGACCCATTTTAAAAACCTAAACAAGCTTATAAGACTTATCATCATGTATATATATACGTCTATATATATATATATATATATATCTTTAGCGCACAAAGCATCGTATTTAATTATCTTCGCAACTCATAGCTGTATACAACATGTGTGTGTATATATATATATGGCAGATTTAGTGTGTATCTTCTTCATCATCATCATCTTCTTCTTCGTGATCTTCTGATCTCCTTTTCTTAATGATCATGCATCGTCTCTACTTTTATCTTATTTTAAACTAAGGCGTTGATCAAACACTGCTTTTGGGTCTTTAGAAACCATGATTTCAGAAGCAGACCATAGCCGTTCAGCTTCGGCTGAGTTGGATCCCAGTTCCGACGTGGAAGCTTCGTTGCAGTCCACAAAGTACTTCCCCGACACGTTTAGCAGCCTCGGATGAGTCCCAACGTAACAAGCGGTAGCAGCAGCCTATAATTATATTAATTATACATCGCAGTCCGGTCGCTAGCTAATCATAGATATATGCGAGCATGGTTTTCCCAAAAACCATAGGAAAGTAAATGAAAACTATGGAAAATTATCTATCATCACATATCCAATAATTTAGCTAGCCAACTTATAAATTACAAGACATACCTGAGGAATTGTCTTCAGGAGCTTTGAAGCCAAGAAGAAACTCAAATCTGCATAATATATATATATAAAAAAAAAAAAAAACCATAAAAAATTCAGAACTAAACCTAAAAGTAGAGGTCCCAACGTCTGGAGCATGCAGTTATTATTATTAGTAGTTTAGAATTATTTACGTTAATGGTGTGATAATTAACTCGTTTTTTTTAATCCTGATATGATCATCAGAAGAAAACAGTACATATAGTTTCTTGTGTTTGGATTTAAAAGGATCGAGACTGACTGATCTCTTAATTTTAACCTGTGAAAAGGCTGCCTTCAAGTTCTCTAGTAAGTCTGGTTCTCGCTATTCCAGGATGAACACAATTCACTGTCACGTTGGCCTCCATTTTCTGCAAAGTATTAAGTACCATTGTTATTATCGAAGAACAGTTCGTTACAGTATGGTCAACGAGAAGAGAATTAAGATAGAAACGAACAGATTCTCACTTTTCTTTTTGTTTTATTTTGTCTTTAATTAATAAAATTGTTCTAGATCGAGTAGGGTCTGTACATAATACCTCCAGTCTCCGAGCAAGTTCCTTGGTGTGCAAAACGTTGGCGAGCTTCGAAAGCGCATAAGCACGTGTCGCGTCGTAACGGCTGAAGAGACCGAGGCAAATTACACATGAGAGAGTCAAAAGCATAGTACGTACTGTATTATCCGATCGATTAGTGTAATCCGTCTTATTACTACAGTTCCCGATATGTCATTTTTTCTTCCATTCTTTTCTTCTTCTTCTTTTTTTTTTTTTTTTTTTTTTCATGTTCTTCACCTTTTGTTTCCGGTTATCAGGCCAAGATATCCGATCGTGTCACCGGAAAACCAGCCGTGAATGCCCGAGGACACGTTCACTATCCGGCCTTGAACGCCGGTCTTCTTCGCCGTCTCTATCATCCTGTTCAGCAACAGCTTTGTCAACAGAAAATGACCTATTAATTCATCGAGAAAATTCTCATTTTGTTAGCTATATATAGTTCATTAATGCCAAAATCAACAATGTTCATTATATTTTTAAATAGCTTACCTAAATAATTTGTGGCGAATGTAATTTCAATTCCGTCTTCAGAAATTGCGTGCTCGTGAGCAAACTTGCCTGCGTTGTTTCTGAGATCAAATACAAAACTGGGTTACGCCAGTTCAGTATCGATCCTTGTGTTTGGCTGAGAAACTTTTAAAAAAAAATGTGATGAAGCCCCAAAGAAAAATACAAAGAGAGTTGCTTTCCGCTCTTTCTGTTTCCTCGGCAAGCATAACAATACACAAAGGATAAGAAAAGGAAAAAAGAAGGTTCTGGGGTCTTACACGAGGAGATTGAGAGGCAAATCGAGGGACTCAAACTCGGAGACAAAGTTTCGGACAGAACCAAGAGAGCTAAGATCGAGAGACATGACAACGATCTCGGACTCGGGACATTCCGACACGATACGGGCCTTGACGTCCTCGGCAGCCTCGAGGTTCCGCGCTGGGAGGACCAGCCTCGCCCCTCGCTTGGCCAGAACACGAGCCGTCTCGGCTCCGATCCCAGACGTAGAGCCTGGTGAAAGTTGAAAAAACCCATACAAATCAGAAAAAACCCACGTCAGACGCGCGCGCCCACGTACACACATGTATATATATGCCCAGTACATGAGTAGAGGTCGTGAAGATTTATCGTTCATGATTGCGGCATGCAGAAGTAAAAGCATTACCTGTGACGATGGCCGTGATGGAGCGCAGATCGGGGCAGCTCTCAGTAACTTGGTCGGCAGTGGACTTGGAGCCGTAGCCGCTCTCCCCGACGGTGCCAATGAGGTATTTCACGGTCTCAAGCATCTTAATAATTTTTCCCCTAGCTAGTTTCTCAAAGTTTTACTTTGCTGATGCTCTTCTTGGACCTTGCTTGACAAGTGAAAGGCCAGAACTCTAGCATGTGAACTGCAAACAAATCGTTGAACTATGACAAAAACCCAGTACGTGTTGAGCTCATTCTGCACTAGTTTGCAGCACAGAGAGAGAGAGAGAGAGAGAGAGAGAGAGTACCAGAGATGATCAGATCAATTTCACATATTTGTCAGCGATTGAGTGAGTGAAGATTGATGGATGATTAGGTTTATATTTGTTTATTAGTGGGGTCTAATCCAGCACTTAATCCAAGGAGTTTAATTTTTAGAAAACCGAGGAGTTTTCCTTTCTTTTTTCAAATTCTCATCTCCTTGTCATTGGAGCGTGGTGGTGGAAAATGACGGGTCGTGATGAAATGTCGGGTCGGCATTGTCTCTTTGGTGTTTGCGAGGATGCCTCTGCACCACATGAATGTCCGCTAAAAACCACTTCATTTGGGCCATCCCTTTGAGAGACTGTCTGTCTCGATTTATATGCAGATTCGTATGACTTATAGTTTAATAACACTAAGCACAATAATCTTGTAGGTTTCAATAGTCAAAACATCGTATGATAAAGTAAAATTAAATAAAAAAATAGAAAAAAAATATTTTAATCACAAAATAATTATATAAAAATAAATTTAAAAATTAATATGATTTAATATGGTACAATTTAAAATTTCACATAACAAGCATGAAATGGGAATAATTTGCTAGTATGGACTATATGACATGACTTTAATTATTGGAGGGTAATTATCCTTAGAATATCCGAACAAAAGAAAATCCAATATCAAAGATTCATAGAATTATATATAAAGATGTTAATTATAAGTAATTGTCGTAATATGTAATAGTTTGGAGAAAAGGTACGTAGAAGGGTATTTATTAGGAGCCAAAAAGTATAGATATAAAGAGGAAAAAAAGGTGACGAAATGTCAGCTTTTTGTAGCACTTCTGCCATGCCCGTGCCCCCAAGGGGGACCCTCTAGAGTCTGTGTGACATGATATTCCTTCTTCCATGACTGTGTATTTTATTTTATCTGGACATGTTTGGTCCCATTTTGATGCATGGTTTCTCTACATGATTTATGAATAATATTTCTCGATGACATGATAGGCTTGTTTTATTTGATCTATTCAAATTTGATAAATTCTAGGTTTAAACTATGATACGTACCCATGTCATAAAGATAAATATACGTTATATATGAAATTCCACATTGTTTAGAAATAAAAAATTCTTACTCTTTATAAGATTTTAATGAAATTTCAATTATATCATTAACTAATCATTTTGAAGTATAGGTTATATAGTTTAGATTTTCTATTAGAGCATTACACAAACTGAGAGGGATCATGATAAATTTTCATGGCAATCACAAGGCTAAGAAACCATGCTTCGTCGCTCTGGGAAAATATGTGCTAATGACGGTTAGGTCTGGTAACTAAGTTTAAATATAAAATTTTTATTTCATCTTATCTTATTATTATAATTTTCTCAAATTTTCATACAAAATATAATAAACAATTTAACTTTTTCAAATCTTAATTTAAAATTTTTAAATTTCAAAATAATAATAATATTAAAATATACTATTTTAAACTTTTATCTAAAATAAAAAATTCTTTATCTCACTTCCCAAACCTAACAACGTCTGTGAATCCAAAGTACATATAAATGCATGCCACGAAATTTCTTTTCAAGCAGCACATGGGAAAGATGTGTGTGTATAACCAGATAGAACCTCAAGATTCCGCCAGACAAGTTCATCATATCCCTAACATTGTCTGTCTTTCTTTGGTCTTCTATTTTGTTCTCTAAGTGTTTCGATTTGTACGTACACACCCTCACATGAACAGTAAATTTACTGTTCACATGATAGACGGTAAATATTCTCAATACTGTTCATGTGAGGGGCCAAGCACTTTGCTTCTTAATTTAGCCTTTCACTGTAAACTAGTGTTGTTATCCTTCTCACACTGACACCCTTCCCGCGCCTTCTGTCTTCATATCTGTCCTTTGTTTATCTTGTTGCTTGGGATCGATAAAGATAGAACCCTGATCTAGTCCTTCATATTGCTTTCATCACTACTTTATTCCTTTATATATTTCGTAGAAAAATAAAAGAAAAAAAGGAACATATACTGTGATTGAAAATTATCAACATTTTTTGTCTTTTTATTTGCTCTCATCGTGGGAAAAGAAGTAAAGGCTACTTTTAGTTTCTGTTAGGGTTTTCAAAGGGTCGAGTATTCAACAAATTTTCATGATCATCTCCATTATACTCTTGCCATTGATGCAAGGCACCATTGGCAGAGAATGGTGTTGGGACATGAAGCATTAATTTGAGAACACCTAGGCCTTTGAAATGATTTTGCTATAGATTAAGTATTTTTATAGCCCACTAAAAACAATCATTATCATGTTTTGATCCATATTAGCAAGCTTAGGTCACTCAACATGTGTTACCACCAAGTGGGAAAATTGCTTGATCGAGCACAAAGAGTAGTTAATGGTAATACTTTCAGCTTTAATTAACAATGTTAATCGATGGAGTTGGTATATATATATAGTGTAAGTTAAACCTAGATCAACTCGAATAAGTTGTCCTTAGATACACCTTGTAGCCTTAAAGTTCTTTCATTTTAATTTGTCTCCAATACATGATACACACCCCACCATATCAAATCTTGGATTTTGTACGTACATCATTATCTTAAACAAAACACACTCTTTTGCTCTGATCATTTGGGTGTTTGGCTGGCCAACTCTTATTTGACTGATAATAAATTAAGAATCAGAGTAAATTATTAGAAAATTTGAACATCTAGTCATACTTTCCTTAACCCATCTCCAGATCTGTTAATTATAAAACCCATTTTGTTAATATATATATATATATATATGTGAAAAAAATTAGGTGGGATTGAATACTGGGGTTAATCTTTAATGATTGCCACTCTTTTCTGTTGGAGTTAGCCGGCTTCAATCTTCCAGGTGGGCCCTTTCCCTTAAATTAGGGTTTATGGATTCCAATCTTTTATTCTAAACTAATTTTGGATTGATGAGATTAACCATCTTTCCACCTCCTTGATTTGTATATCTGTTCAGTGAATACACAATTAATGGGACCATGGCATTTCTTAATGCTTTTTTCATGGAACAAGGTTGTCAGCCTCACATTATGATCAATACTTTAGCACCAAATTAAAGACCCAGTAGTTCTCTTTGATATATAGAAGGTTTCTATATGCGCCTGATCTCTTTAGTTTCATAAATTCGCTTATTCAATTGGGCATTTTAAATAATGATAATAATACCAATAATAATAATAATAATAAATTTCTCATATAAAACAAAGGAGGCATGCCAAACTCGCTGCAAAATAGGCTTTTAAGAGAATGGTCTTAATCATCCGAAAGAGGATCTGTCAATGGCTTAGAAAAAGAAAGGGATCGATATATCATGACGCACCACAACCCACTAATTATTAAGAAAAACCGAATCTTTTTGTTAAGTAATATTGAAACCAGAAAGATGCAAATGGATTGGAGGATGCAACTGTGCATGAATAATGTGATATCTGGTTTGAATTCATAAGGATTTAGTTTTCTTTCTGTTCATTGGTCAAGGTGTTCGCAAGATTAACTTCCCCAGCCCTGGGCATTGACTGTGCAATCATAGCTCGTAACTAATCATCTTGTGAAAAATAAAAAAACCTGAACTAAAAACAAGAAGTTATTGAGAAGTAAGTTTAAATTGATATTTTTTTTAAAGTTATTTTTAGGCAGTTCTCGTAATCTCTCAGGCCTGCCATTTGGTTTTTATCCTAACTGGGTCCATTTTGAACTAGTCTGGAGCAAATTTAGATATGGTAAAAAAGTACCGTTAACAATGTGAATAGAATACTAATACTGGAATCAAATTTGGAAATCATGAATTTGAATTTTCCACTGTCAGTGATTCTCCGCTGGAATAAGGAGTTTCATGAATGAATTTTGTTGAGTTTCCTCTGTAGACTAGCATATACATATCTTCAGTTTCAAGGTTATGAGAAACAAATCACTGGTATTTGTTTCTATGATTTTATCTGCAGGCGAGCTCGCTATAAAAGCCTCGTTATTTAAAAATAATATGCTAGATGAGGCCATTAGCAATCTACCTCTGGCATTGTGCAAACTCCGAGATCATCAGCAATGTATCGTCCGGTCTTGAGGCCATCCAAACTCATCCAGAAATGCCAAAACAACTCCATTTGACCAGCCAAAACCAGTCTGCAATGCAACATACCCACCAATCATTTAGATCAGAAGGAAAAAACAGATGGATCATCTCCTATGAAAGAAAAAGTATTCAGAGTGATAGATTATCCACATCTATCAAAACAAATATTATTCTAAAAAAGTTTAAGATATACCTGGGGTACATATTCACCACCACCTCCAAATTCTCCACACTTTTCCACATCATATTTTTCGTGCATTGTGCCCGTTTTCTTGTAGGCAGCATAATTGGTTCTTATCCATCTCTCAGCAATGTCCTCGGCCACTGACCTTGCTTCTTTTGATCCAGATCTAGTTAGACCCTCGACTATCATGTGTTGAACCGGGGGCCAACCATTTGGGAAGTCCCTATTGTACGAGTTTATAAGATCATGCATTAATAAACTAAAGAAAAGGTATGGTATATGCAAATGAGCCTAAATTTTGTCCAGCATGGAGATACTGTCAAGCTGAGTTTAAAACTAGTTGCTAACCATTGTTCTCCTGAATTTTTCAAAGAAGTTGCTATCCCAAAAGCATGAAGCAGGCCTGAACTTTGGAAGCTTTTCATGGCTTTCTCCACCAGGGGAGTATCTTCATACATTTACACAACAAAAGCATTCTTAGTATTACCAACGTGCAAGCACAAACTAGTAGATGTTGCAAACGTAATCTCCAATTAAAGTTCCAACCACAGTATGTTTTATTTGTTTATATCCAAGAAATACACTCTCAGTGAACAGTCTGTAATATTTCCAGTATTGTGTCCAATTATCCTTTTATTTTGCCTTGTCTTTTTTAGCATCTCAGGCCAGCATAACCTCGTTCCAAGGAAATACTATTTTTTGCAAATTGAGGAAAGAGTGCACCTGTTTCCTCTCCATGATTGCACTCACATCAATTCTATTACTTAGGACAAATGCTAGAAATATATTAAGCAATTGAATCTGAATTAGGATGGACTTGGAATGTCTAACAGAAAAAAAAGTTATTCCCTTCATGGTATCACCACAGTCAACGAAAATGGTTCAGAAAAACCAAACCACTCATGAACAGCTCCAGCTGGCACATTCACTAGCCTAAGCATTGTGACCTGAGCTAATGGTGTAATAGTAGCCATCCTATTACCAAGATATAGGCCTTCAGCAAAGAACAGAACAACTTTAAATGGCTTGCCAAAACCTGACACTAATAAATTCACCTACCACCTTCCATGTTATTGGTTTGTGGACGTGGATAATTTTGAGGATATGGAAGCAAGAAATTATAATTGTGACTTGAAATCTAAATGATTTATATTTTTATTTGTTGGGGGAATTTCTATGGACTGGGACAGCTGATCTTATTTGGAGCCAAGCTTGCATATAAAAGTTCAACCAGGTCCTCAACCCAAGCCTCATTAGCCATGCTTGAACAGCCAATAACACTATTTGGCCTTTTCCCTTTGTAATCTTATCCATGGTGGACATTAAGAGTCACAAACCTGAGTAGAATGACTCAATCCACAAAGGAATGAAGTTTGAAGCGTATACATTCTGATTCTGGTTACTGGCTTCCCAAGTTTGAGGTTCCTAACAGTATCAAAGTAAAGAATCAGGACAACTGGTGAAGAACTAGCTAGTGTCAAACACCAGAAGCTTTTGCATTGAGAAATTACCTGGCATGTGTGATCACTAAGCCAGTAATCAAGCCATTGTCCCTTCTTAGAATTCCAGAGAACAGATTTGATTGCTTTCACTCTGGCTTGAGAAGCGTTTGAAAATGTCATTGCAATGCTATCTTCTCCTGTAACTTTTGCTAAGAAGGCAATGTCTAGTTCCATCTGAACCAACAAGTCATAGACAGTCATGTTAACGGGTTACAAATTTCAAGGACTCTGTGAAAGTGTTTTGAGTCATACCCTGAGTATGAAGGCATTTAAATCAACAGGTAAAATTGATGTTGTGGCCAATGTTGTGAGATCTGAATGATTCCTGCAATGAGAAAATTAATCAATTACAACTTCATCAATCAAGTTGTAAACACCCTAAAGGATGCATTTGACAAGCCCTAAGCATTTCAAAATTTGGGCAGTGGAGCATATGATTCTGATATTTGAATCATATAAGATATTCAACTGAACTTGGGTGGTTTTTTTTATAAAGTCTCATTGGTCATTGTCGTTTCCCTCTCTCGTTTTTTCTTCATAGATAAATGCATGTGAGGCTTTCAGCTACAAGTCATAACAATGAACATGAATATGAACCCCTTTTCCTTTGCCCATTGCTTTCACAACCTCCTAATAAGACTTTTTAATCGATGGGGCACAGCCGCTTGATGGAAATCCCTATCTGCAAATTAGGATGTCCATTGTATTCAGAACCTCCCCTTATCAGATGTGCTGGTACAAACTCTTGTCTACAAATTAATTCGATAGTTGCTGGAATTCAACCGTCTGGGAAGAGGGCACGTGCACGAAACCAATTTCATACACTTCTCAAAATAGACATAACATAGCTTACACATATTTTGTAGACAATTAAATATAATCAGGACAGTGAATTATAAGACAGACTGATTCTCAAGGACAAATTACTACCTCATCCACCTCGTGCTGAAGTCCCAACCAGATTCAGCAGTTGAAGCCAGTTCGCGGTAGAGATTCTGTTTCTCAGAAACATTTGAGATCTTGGAAGCAGTTTGCTTGTCCTGTGAGATAAAATAGGTCATAGATCAATACTCTAATGTTATCTAACATTTTATACATACAATGTATCTTATGCTAAGATGTCTAAGCTGGAGAGGAGGACACACAATGGTTGAAGATTCAGGCCTGGGTTTGTTCCACTTTGCATAGTACCGATTTAAAGTGTGATTGCAAGATTGAGCATCTTGAATGGTCACCTTATGTATTCCTGCGACAGCAGAAAAAAGAAAGAGTGAAAGAAGTTTAGGCCAGGGAGAGTAAAGCTAATAGGAAATTAAAACACAATTCCATGCTGAACAACATAGAAAGGTACCTGAACTCCAAAAGTGATGCTCTTTGACCAGTGCAGGGAGAGATTTTTTAACAAATTGCATATCACCCGTCCTAGCGTATATTGCATGAATCATAGCACTTAGAAGGGGAGGCTGGCTGCAAAAGGTAGCCCCAAGTTTGTAGTCGTGTTTCAATTATATAAACAATTACAAAACTTATGTAAAGACGATTTGCATAAATGAGATTTATGCAACGAAATATTGAAGAACATCGTTGGGAACTTGAAGAAGAACAGAAGAACAAAACTCGAGCATCAGATAGTTAATCCAGAAATTGTTATATCAAAGCTGAAAACATTGATGCCAATGTTACGGAATGAAAATCTATAAGACAAAAATCAAAATGCTAGGTAAAAGTTGATAAAATGTTATATTTCCAGTTAGGAAAAGAAAATCAGCAATGTGGAATACAGAAGCAACAGAGATACAATAAAACGACAGAAGCATTTAAAAGAAAAATTACCTTCTGTTAGTGTAATAAGCCCTTGCACCATTAAGGACATGACCATATTCTTCTATCAAGTGAACAAGATTTGTCACAATTCCTTTTGCAGTCTCATACATCTTACTTGCTAGCAATCCCCTGCACCACATATACAAAGCAATCTTGACCTCTTCAAGGGATGATCGATATAGCGAATTTCTAACGCAACAATTGAATGGAAGGTGAAAAATTACCAGCTAAAGAAAAGAAGATTGAGTTTCTAAATTGGAAAAATTCCCAGAAACGAAAAAAAATACACTTCAGTCAACTTAACTAAGCATATGCCTCAAACAAATGCAGCGAGTTTCTAACACAACAATTGAATGGAAGGTAAAAGAATTTCCAGCTAAAGAAAAGAAGATTGGGTTTCTAAATTGGACAGAAGTCCCAGAAACGGAAAAAAAAAAAAAAGAAAAAAACTTCGGTCAACTTAATTAAGCATGGGCCTCAAACAAATGCAGAATCTAACCCACCAAAACTCAGAAACATATAGAAATGTGTGTTGGAAAGTAAAACCAAAACCCGCACACGCACACACACACACACAAAAGGAAAACTAACCTAATTACCCAGTAAGAATCCCAGTAATAGACCTCTCTAAATCGTGAACCCGGAATGATGACCGGCTGAGGCAGAGGGAGCAGAGTATACAACTCTGGCCGCTTTAGGACTCCGTTAGAGACTTTCCTACTCAGATTCTTCCACAAAGCATGGACCTCCAGGGCCCAGGCCCTCACCTCCGGATTCTTCACCTTTGGCAAGAACCCTTCCGGCTCTGGGACAAAATCCACTGGCTCAGAGTACACCATATCATCCCCTGCACCCCGCAAGTACTTCCCTAGAAACCCATTTAGATCCTCAATCGAAACCGATCCATTTGAGGACCTTGGAAGCTTATCAAAAGCAGCCTCAATCGTCGATAAGTTGAACTTCAGCGACATGTCAACATAAAGCTTAGGGTCAAACTTTGATCCACCGAAGGTGCTCAGGGCCGTCCCTTGGACACGTTCGAGGAAGATAAGCAAAGGGTTTGTCGGGGTCACAGGGCCATCACTGTTGGAATTGCAATGCGACAAAGCTTCTGCGACGCTCATGGTTATTAGAACCACGGAAAAAAATGCAAAACATATCACACATAATTTTCTAACGTTAAGGGCTCGAAATTCCATCATGGTAGGAGAAGAGCCAAGGTTTAGGAATCGAGGGCGAGGAAAGCGGTAGGGACGGGGCTGATTATAAGAACGAGAAAGAAGTCGGAGTTTGGGAAAGGCCGGCATAATTTTAGCGTTCTGGTTTGGAACTGTTGGCATCTATCCGAGGCAGAGCTGGCATGGCATAGGGGTCAAACGTCAACGGTCAATGTTACCATAATTATATCAGTAGTTTCATGGGACGTGCTAAACCCACAGAGAATCCTCACCGAACACCAAAAGGAATTGGGGCACAACTTTTCAATACTCTACATTCTATTTTTTTAAATTTTTTAATATTATTTTAATATTTTTTTTAAATTTATTATTTTTAAATTAATTTAATTCTTTTATTCGTTATTTATATATTAAATATTTAATAAAAGATAAAATAATAAAAATTAAAAAAAAAAATATGTAGTATAGAGTGTTAAGAGATTATGAAGATTTTTTCAAAGAAATTACGAATTCATTTAAAAACAATTTCTTAATCATAAATTAAAAATAAAATAAAATAAAATTTGGTAAGAAATTTCTTTTTTACTGAAATTTCTGTGGGAATAGTATTTCCTTAATGTCATTCACATTAAAATCTATACTTTATTGAAAAAAACACATTAAAAAAAAGTAGACTTTAAGGACACAGTCTTTCAATCTTATTCATCTTATTATAATAATTTTTACTTAAAATATAATAAATTTTTAATTTTTAAAATTAAAAAATAATATTTTATTTAATTTTTAAATTTTATTTAAAGTCATCTAAATATTCAAACCACAGCTAAGAAATAGTCACCAATGAAAAAAGTCCACTACACAGTATCTTGGAGATTCGAGTGCAAACTATTTTTTGTAGTTATTTATTTTTGTCTTAAATTCTCATTTTAAATTTAAAAAGAAAAAATGAATTCTTTAACATGTGATGTTTTCCAAATATTTATCAAAAAAAAAAAAACATGCGATGTTTTCTTTTCGTTTTTCGTGGAAAAACAGTATTGGATTTAACGTTTTAATGATTAAAAAACGTGCTTGCCCAATTATCACTTTTCTAGAAGGTTTCCTTGTACCCGAGGAGACATTTCGGCCATTAATTTATACCGGTCGGAAGTCGCTTATACCTACAGTGTAGGAGAAATTATTAATCATATTATTTTTTTTTATAAAAATGATAATATGCCGCCAATTATATTGGTCTAAATGACTGTTCATTAATTTAATTTTTTTTATTTTTTATTCAATAATTACATAGTTGACTTTTAATATATTAATGTATTGTTTATTTTTTAAATATATTTAAATATATATAAAAATAAAAATTTAAAATTATGCTAGCGGCAACCTAACGTAACCGTTTTTTGATTGCGGGGGCCGTTGCATTCTTTGACTACAGATGGTAGAAAAAATACTTCTCTAAAATAAAATATAGGAATTGGTTTGAATTTTTCAAATTTAAAAATTTATATAAAATATCAATTGATACAAGTTTTCAAATTCATCTCAAAAATTAGTTTAAGATTGGATGACGTGAGAAAAACTGACAGATAATGATAGACTTATTATTTTTTATTGTTTTTTTATTATCTTCTTTATTTTTTGTATTTTTTATTATTATTTTCTTTTACTTAATAGTTAAGAAAGTGACTATTAATAAAATTGTATATTATTTTAATTTTTTCTTAATGATTAAGATTGGATGCGTGGGTCTGGGTCATGGCTAAAAGCTTATACAGGCTAAAGGTACTTCTTTTCTTGCATCCAAAGAGACATTACAATTATTAAGTTATGATTTTGTTGTCTTTGTTCCATCAGATGGTTGAAGTGTTACAAAAGCCTTGCAGCATGTCATTTAGTTATTACAAGAACCCTTTCAATAACGTGTGGAAATAGATGAAGTCTAGTAGATTATCCAGCGACCAACGAATAAACATCATCTACAGCTGACGCCAAGATAAAAAAACAAATAGAACAAGTTTAGGCAGCCTTCATTACTAAGGACAATGCAAGAAGTTTCATTGGTCCCACCATAGATTACACAACAAGCAAGAGTAAAACATCATTTGCAGTTCATTCCAATCCAAATGTAGAGTGGAAGCAACATGGGAACCCCATTATATTTTACATTGCCCACGTGTAGAGCCCACTATCAGAATGAACCCAGCAACTGTCTCTTTCTCTCTTAATTACACTAATTAATTTTGAAGGAAAATTACAAGGAACTTGGATCTTCTGATCTCACTATCAGCTTGTTGATGAGTTAGTCTCAAACATGGAAAAGTTCTGTAGTGTAGCCCTCGTACCATAAGGGAGCTTGAATCAGCAGCATATAACTAAAATCAGAAACAAGACTGGCTTCTGGTTTAAAATTTGAGAAAATGCATTCTTAATCTCTTAAATTTCTTCGGTGGCGTGTCCTCAGTTATGAGATTCGGACAAAATCGCTGCTAGTCCTGGTGCTCTACTATCTGCTGGCTTGGTGCCCGCAGGGGAGGGGTAGGAATCTCTGTACTGACGTTCTAGTAGTGAAGGCGTCAGCAATCTATCTTCTGATCTCAAGGCCTTTCAAAGTCCTCGAAAAAGTCAAAACAACTCCCTTTGAACAGCCAGAACCAGTCTGCAATTTAACATTCACCAACAGATTAGATTAAATGGAATAGGCTTGTCTATTGTGTAGGCGGTAATTTTATAGAAGCAAAATATTTATCACCCTAAAAATTGTTAATATTTTAACCAAAGTTGTGAAGGTATATCCAGGATACATACCAGCATCCACAACTCCAAATTCCCCTCACTTTTCCACCATATTTTTTGTCCAATTTCCCTTTTTTCTTGTAGGCATAGTTGGTTCTGATCCACCTCCCAGCAATGTATTTGGCCACTGACCTTGTTTCTTTATATTCCAGATCTTGACATTCATTCAACTATCACATCTTGAAGTGGCATCCGACCATTGGGAAAGTCCCAGTTGTACAAATTCCATTCGGTCATAGATAGCCAAAAAAGAAAAAAAAAATGA
Organism: Carya illinoinensis; assembly: GCF_018687715.1. Taxonomy (NCBI): domain Eukaryota; kingdom Viridiplantae; phylum Streptophyta; class Magnoliopsida; order Fagales; family Juglandaceae; genus Carya; species Carya illinoinensis. The sequence goes on from NC_056763.1 coordinate 25,383,398, forward strand.
AGAAAGTATTTAGCATTCAAACATTTCCTCCCCCTTACACACATGATAGAATGCTTGGAAGATGTAACCGTAACCATAACCAAACCTCTGTTACCGGTGGTTGATACACAGGCTTGACTTGCAACAAAGTCTTCCTTGAAAGTGTAATATGAGTGGTCATATAGATCTGATCACATTGTTGAGAACGAATAAAAAGGAAATGCTGCTAGAACTGCAAGGCACAATATCTTTAACAAGACATTCATTCCAAATGGCTTGATGAGTTGGTGGTTCACAGCACACTACATTGTACAGAGCTCTAGTGATCAAGTAAGAACCTAATCAAGAAGAAAATGTTCAAAACATACTAATATTTGGTCATAGTAAGCTAAGGTGCAACTATCATGGAGCACAGTGAAGAAGACATCTGAATTAACTTGCTATACAATCACAGTTATGTCCGATTGTTGAATTTTCACTTTGTCTCTGCTTATTCAAACTCATAGCCAAGGTGTCTAACTGAACACCTCTATTGTTTGGTCATGACTTGTAAATCAATTTAATAACATTTGCTTCCCCTAAAATAATTAACAAAGGAACATCATGATAGCCAAAACACCATAATCAGAAACTAACCTCTTATTTTTTCCTTCCAAAGAACATGCTTTGGACAAATAAACTGAATAACTGTTTTTGGTTTCCCCCCTTTTAATACACGTTACCGTTAAAAGGGATATGAAAATAGTTATGTTATTAAGTGGATACATACTTCCATACAAATTTAACAAACAAACTGCAAAATCCGAAGAGGTTGTTAGTAATAAAATAGTTAAATCCCTCATATATGGGTTTCTAGTTTCTACAAATAGCATAGAAACCAATTAATTAAATTACGAATGATAGGTGCATATCCAGCTATTATGGTCATTCGTGAAGTTGGATGCTTTATCTTTGTCCTCCATTCCAAAGCAGTTCATTGAGTATTTTGCCACAAGCACTGCTGGTGTTTCCTCATCAATTAAGGTACTAGAAAATGGTAGGGTTTTAAAGGGACATTAAACCTCTTCAGGTTTTTAATGGAATCACAAAAAACCCATCATTTTTTCTTTTTGCAAAATATGCGTCGGCAATTTATTAACGAAATGTGGTGTTTATATAGGTTTACAGTAAGACTTCCAGCTAAATATAAATACTAAAGGATAAGCTTTAGACTTCTATTAAAATAAAAACAGCTTAATTGATGAGGATGCCTAACCCTATTTACTAACAAGATGAATATTCAAATCTTAAATTTACCTTTAATTATTGCCTTAATCAGCTAGACTCCCAGGCTGCTCCATCTTCTCAGGCTGATCAGCAATCTTCAAGTCACTCAAGTCTTAAACTCTTAGCAAGTTTTCTAATTTCAAGTTTTCAATCCTTATCCCACATCCCAACTATTATAGATTGAGTTTCGACATTTCAAACAAGAAACATTCCAAATACGTAATATACATCACATGAAAAATCATACAACGGGAAAAATTTCCAAACACAATCTGTGTGTGAAACACATCAGAGTGAAACAGCTAAATAGTAAAGATGCTCAAAGATTCCGACTTGAAGCCTCATTATGAGCCATAAGGGTAAGGTAAAAATCTTCAAGTGGGTTACTTTCTCGGCACTGAGAAAATTATCCAAGAAGTCTTCCACAATAATAGTTGCTAATTTTCACGAGTAAATTACGAAATCTTAAACCATTACCCTTACTGCCTATCACCATGAACCACAACAACCAAAAAGCTACTTAAATTGAAAAAAATTAGCACGAAACTCTCTACAACCACTGAACCGCAACAACCAAAAAGCTACTTAAATTGAAAAAAATTAGCACGAAACTCTCTACAACCACAGAACCACACTCATAGAGTTAGCAATATATTTTTCACAACAATGGAATCATAAACTATGCTAATATATTTATGGTCTTTTACAGCTCCTCAGTTGTCCCTTCAGTTCCACACGGTAAAGCTTTAACTTTGATAAAGCTTTCAGAAATTGGAACGATATAAAGGCATCTGATAAAATCATCACCGGAGCAGTCTCTCATGGTATGTCCAATAACTGTGACAAAGAGAACCAGGAAAGAAATAAAATTACCGAAAACAAATCTTTCAAGACCAAGCAGTTCTCAGCTAAGACTCTGCCGGCGGACCAGTAAACCATACAACCATGAAGGCCAACTTCTTTTCGGTCGACATAGATACTGAAATGTTAGCTTTTATAGCCAGGGTTTCTCGAGGAGGCCTGCGCCGCAAAAGGACGACGTGGATTGCTTTTTATTTTTTCTTTTTTTTTTCGGCATAATTTTACTGTGAAATATTAACATCTCAATTATTACATTAAAAGTTCTACTCTTTATTCTTATATCGCAAGTCATATATAATTTTTTTAATTTTTTTCTCTAACTAAATATATGGTATGCGGATAATAGATAGAAGAAATTAATTAATTTAAAATAATAATAATAATAAATATAAGTATGATATGTAAAAATGATGTGTATCTAATCTCAAAAAGATTAGGATGGTAATAAGTCCACGGACATGTGTTTCGATAAGTGCATTTTACTTTTGTTTTTCATGCATTTTTCTAATACTCATAATTTTTTAAAAAGAATCACAATATAATTAAAAATATATTTCCTTAATCATTAAATAAAAAAATAAAAACAGATTTTCCAAAAATATTGTTTCAAATTTTATTATTCTCAATTATTATCTTCATGAAGTTGTTTTAAACTTCAAACCCCCAAACTAAAGGCCTTATTTGTTTATACAGATGAGATGAAATTTAAAATTTAAATAAAATGTTATTAAAATATAATTTTTTAATATTATTTAGATTTTAAAATTTAAAAAAATTGAATTATTTATTATATTTTATGTAAAAGTTTTAAAAAGTTATGATGATTAGATAAGATGAGATAGTTTGTAAAAACAAACAAAGCTTTAAAATTTCTACATAAATTATCCTACTAACACACCTTAGAGCATTGGCAATGTGCCCAATGCAAGTCCAAAATAAAAATAAATCTGAGAGAAATCATCTGCAATGGCCTAGCTAAGGTTGATAAGTTTTACATAACCGCTACAGTATTTCTTAGCAGCTCTTAATGTATGGCGAGGGACTATACAAGAAGCAAATAATATTTTATCATTTTTTTCACTACTTGCCGCTCTTTCTTTCCCTCAATTTGTTGTTGTCTTCATCCCCAAAACCCTCAATTTCTCTTTCTTTTATTTCTTTCTCCCGAAACTCCCTTCTCTGTCTTTATCCCCTTATCTCAATCGTATTTGATATTAGAACCTACAAGCTCTTTTCGTCTTCAACCTGTCGCAAAATAATTAGCTCATAAGCATCCCTTTCTCTCTAGCAGTTGTCGTCCTATTCGAGCTCTCCAAAGTAGTCTTTCTTCCTCACTCTTCTCTCCCTCTTCTTTGTTGAAGCCACTGTATCGTCGTTATGGATCTTTCTTTTCTCCCTCTTCTCTAATTCTAACTTTAGTTTTGTTTTCTCGAACTCTCAGTTCGGCTGGTAAGAGTTAAGTCTCATTCCGGTTTGAAAAGTTCATTTTACGCTGATTGCATCAGATACCATCGCCCTAGTTCCTCATTATCAAGTAAAGAATTCGCTGGAAACTCAATGTATGTTCCCTATTTAGTTGGTTTGGTTTTGTTTTCTATGAAGTTTTTGGATTAAGTTTTGTTTTTTGTTCGATGAAAGAAAACAAAAATGAAAAATATGGGCGTTGTTGTTGTTTTGGCTTGGCTTTTGAGGTATGAGAAATCCAGCTCAACCGCGTGTGTTTTCTATATGAGTTTTCTTCTGAATATTGTTTAATTCGGGCAAAAATTGGGATGGAAAAAAAAGGTCTTGAAGAACGTGCGTAATGTTTTTGTGCGGTCGCTGATGGATGGGAAGATCAACTTAGCTTGTTTTGGTTTCCTTTATTAGATGTTTCGTTACGGGTTTTGTATGGTCTTCAAGAAAGTTGAGGGAGAGAACAATTCTAAATATAAAAATTAGATAGAAGAAATGTTGGTATGTTTATATATATGATTATTGGATGAATAGTTGGCAAAATATATTTATTAAATAATTAGATTGAGCAAAAAAATAGTTGAAAAATAATAATCTGTAATTAAATAGTTAGATAATAATTTATTTAATAAAATTATTAACTAATATGTGAAGTGTATTTGTAAAATATTAAAAAAATTCAAATATTATTAAAATATATAATATTTTATTATTATTTAAATTTTAAGATAGTTAGTCAAATGTGGACTAATCTATCTAGAAGTCCATATTAGAGCCAAAAATTAACATTCTAACTAAATTATAGACTTGACAATGGCTAATGCTCATACACTTTCCTTTAATTCTAGCTATTAAGATGGATGAAAAAATTAGCAATGTTGGTCAAGTCTTAATAGAAAATATAGAATATCATATTTTGATATTTAGAGTTCAATATATCAATTTTAATAATTAGAGTATAAAATATAAAATTTTTAAAGAAATTGAAGATACACCTTTGTAATACATACATACCATCCCGAATATGAAAGGCTGTACATATAAGTTCTCTCACATGCTTCGACGAATGAAAGGCTGTACATATAACTCCCATGAACACGATTCTCATGTTTAAAAAGTACAAAAAATATTAAATCACTAACAAATTTTCCAGTTGAGTCTTATGCATATGACATATCAGATTGGTCGTGTGTCCTCCTTTTCTTTTCGAGAAATGTTGTACGAAATCTATAATAGACAAACCCCAAGAATAAGGTGTGATGTATATGAGTAATGTAACCCGAACAAAAAGAAGATTATGAAACCATTTGGATTCAAAAACTCTCTCATCTTGTCTCATTATTATAATTTTTCTAAATGCTCACTAAAAATATAATAAATAATTATATTTTTTAAAATTTCAATTCAACTTTTTCAAATCACAAAATAATAATAATATTAAAAAATAATATTCTAACAATATTTTATTTAACTTTCAACTTTCATCTAAAACCATCTCATTTCATCTCATCTCACTATCCAAACAAATTTTGATAGTATTGGTGATTGAATTTTAAAGAAGAATTACAAGACGAGTTATATATCAGGAAATAAAGAGACCATTTCGACATAATGGTAATCATATTTCAATGTAAATAAATAAAAGTTTGAATGGATAAAAGTTTTGAGGGGATAAAATTTTATTTTTCAAACTGTACTAAGTAGTAACTCCTACAAATGACTGGGTACAGGCAAGACAGTCTCCAACATTCAACACAAGCGAGGTTCAAACAAGAAGAGAATCAACCAAGGCCGCGGAGTTATATACTGGTAAATTCATGCTGCTTTGTTGGGGGCAGCACGAAGATTAACAATCCTGGTAAAGTTCCCTTTCCATGGCTGGAGCTCTTCTCAAGCAATGTTTCTAAGAAATAGCAGTTGGAAGTGAGCTTTCCTTTGATAATAGATTAAAGTAAGAGTGCATTAGATACATACACAAACGTGTGTATGTGTCTGTGTGTGAAGAAGAACATTTTACTTTCTGGGAAGAGTTATAGCTATCCTAGAAAGTTTCAGGTGCCATTTAAATCTTGGAAGTTTATCAAAACTGGAAATTTCTCGATTTTTTCACTATCCGAAACAGAGGCAGAAAGCCTCAGCTTCCCAATGTCGTTATTACATTGAAGAGGGATAAGAACATTAGTTATCCTAGGCTGTTCAGGAAAGAGATGAGATGTGCAACGAGGCCTCATGAATTATGCCAGCATTCCTCCTCAACACTGACATCATACAATCATTCATTCAATTTCGTTACTTCTCACAACTATTACAATCAACTGTATATCGGAATTTCATTCTAACGACTAACGCATCCAAGGCCGAAGAACCAAACCAATCATTGACAAGTAAAAGACTCTGAGCCAGACAACAAAAAGGCAATTGAATTCCGCTTAGCTTAGCAGGAGAGATGGATCACAAATAACAATACCCAATTTTAGAGCTAACAAGTGAAATCATTAAAAAAAAAAAAAAACTAGGGTTGTGCAGCTTTTGCTTCTCAAATTATTCAATCAAAGCATTAACCATCACCGAACAAAGAATAAAAAAACTAACAAATAGAAAGAAAAAAAAAATCAAACCTTTTTATAAGCAACAATCCGACTATGTCCTTTGGAAATACATGACAATAGGCTATAATTCACGCACGCAAACACCACAAAACACATCAGCGACGATTCTCGCGTTGAAAAAAGGGGAAAACCCTAATTTTACATCAAAACAGAGGGAATTGGAATACCGCAAAGGGAAAGAGGAGGGGATCAGACGGGGAGATCGGCGACGTCATTTTGGGAGTCCTGGTGGTGGAGGGCGAGAGGGCGGTCCATTGGAACGTCGTCTTCGTCGTCGTCGGGGTCGGTGGTGGTGACATTGAGGCAGGAGAAGCGCTCGAGGGAGGAGAAGAAGGCAGAGACCACTGTGGAGCCCACCCAGCTCGCCACCTGGTCCAGCGTCTCTCTCGATATGATGCTGTTGCTATTCTCCTCCATTTTCTCTCTCTTCTTCCTCTTTTGGGTCCAACTTCAAACTGCTGCAATCTGAAATCGAACTCCGTTAAAAAAAAGATGTACGTGATCATTGGTCAAATTTCGGGTCGAGATATTCAATTCTCGGTCGGGTGTTTACCATTCAAATAAAATTTAGGATAAGATTTAAATTTTAAAATTTATTTTTATTTTTTAAATTAAATTACAATCTATTTGATACTTTTAACTTCATAATATAATTTTTTTTAAATATAAATTAAATAAAAAATTTAGAATATTCATCATAATTTTTTCATTCTTAAAAACAGAGGAGCTATAATGTATGTGGAAGTAAATTTCAAATATATTAATTAAAATATGCTATCATTAAATATAAAACACGAATTTTGACGAGATTGTTTCCCTTTTCTACGTTATATATCTTTTTTGGTTCACATCCATAATTAATATTATAGGTTTTAAAATGTTCAACCAAATATTTTTGAAAATTGAGCTAAAATCTTGAAATATATTCTTTTTCACTTTGGATTTATAGGTGTAACTAGTTCAGTTTTGGTCGGTTTTGAATATATTTTATAACCAAATCGATATATACCGATTTTGAGATTTAAAAAATAAATACCGCACCGATTACACCTCTAAATCAGTACTTTTAATTAGGGGGGAAAACGGTCCGGTCTGGTCGGGTTCGGTCCGGTCCGATTCGGTCCATCATTTTTTCGGTCTATCATTTTTCCCGGACCGGACCGGACCAAACATCTAGTCGGTCCGTTCGGTCAGGTCCGCATTCGGTCGGGTCCCATTTGGTCGGTCCATTCGGTCCGATCCAATTATTCTTTTTTATTCTTTTTTTTTTCTAAATAAATCAATTAAACATTTTATTTAAATTACTAAATTAAAATTAAGTAAATTATTAATGTAGATTATGTAACTAACTCATTAAAAAGAAATTTTATATGGTCAATGATACATATTATAAATTATATATACATACATAATACACATTCTAAATTATAAATTATATTTATATATAAATTATAATATATATACTATATACATATATACATAACGGGGAACTAGTATTAGGTTAGTTAATTTATAATTTACCAATTGTTTTATATTTACTTATAATTTAGGTATTTTACAAAATATTTATCTAATAACTTTAATTAGATATAGATGTAGATGTTAGTAATTAGTTAATGGTGAATTGGTTATAATTAATTGATAATATACACTACTTAATTAATAGAATATTATTTTGTAATTGCATATTTAAAATTTTATATTATAAATGGGAATAGGTTAGATGAAAATTACATAATTAATTATATAAAATAATATATATAAAATAAAAATATATATTTTTAATTCAGTCGGTCCGGTCCACTTCGGTCCGTGGAATCATGGACCGTGGACCGGACCGAACTAGTTCGGTCCAAGGAATCATGGACCGAACCCTAACCCTATATTTTTCGGTCCGGTCCGGACCGGACCAAATCGATCAGTCCGGTCGGTTTTTCTGGTCCGGACCGACCGTTTTACAGCCCTACTTTTAATTTTATCAATTCCAGTCTGGTTTGATCTGGCATATTATATATATAGTATATACAATATGCTATATATATTATAGTATATAATAATATATCATTATAGCTTATAATATAATTATAATATACTACAATATATTATCATTACATTATTATATACTATATAATATATTGAAAAAATTGAACTGGAACTGGTAAAATCGGAAGTAGCGGTTTAAATGTGTAATCGATGTGATATCGGTTCTTCAAATTTTAAAATCGATATGTACCGATTCAATTCTAAAATATGTCCAAAATCAAACCAAATCGGACCTGCTACACCCCTATCGACCGTACTGTTGTGGTGGGATGCTGAGTTTGATCGTGCTATTATGGCGTGAGGCGGAGTTCGCTCGCCCTTAGAGGGTTTCACTAAAAACCAAATAGGTAAATATAATACAAATTACAAGTTTTAGATTTGTAAACTTAGGCTATTTCGTTAGAGTGTGATAAAAGTCTGGAGTGTCCGCGATATTGAGCAGCCTATTTTGATGACAACAAATTGAGATGCTCGAGTGGTGCCGAAGATAGGCTTTGTAATCGGTGTTCCACGTCATGGGAGTTATTTCCAATGAAGTATAATCCCAAGATGTTCAACCACTAGGTGTCTCGTGGAATCTTAAGGAGTTTCAATGGAGAAAATCTCCATAAACAAAATTTGTTAGTAAAAATAAAATAAAAATAGAAAGTTTGAAAGAGACAAACCAGAGCAATTTGGAGAAAATCTCCATAAACAAAATTTGTTAGTAAAAATAAAATAAAAATATAAAGTTTGAAAGAGACAAACCAGAGCAATTTGGCTGATATGTTCAATTCTCCCCCTACTGCTAGTGTTGGCTACTAAATGATTTTGACCTTTTTTTTTCTTTTTTCCCTTTTTGTGTTGGACATTGTAGCTCCAAATAGGTGAATTAGAAAATGTGTTGCAACTTGACCACACCAGCAATGCAACTCTGTCGTAGGGTCGCACAAGTTTTTGTTTGAGATCTATCTGCAAGGAGTTCCATCTGCTCGTTTGGGGATGATTTCGTATGCCAAAAAATATTCTTTCTCCCACTTCCGATGTAGAGAATAATCGGATCACACAGAAGATACCAACTGTTAATACGAGAATTTGCATAACAAACCAGAAGAGAGGAAATGATTATTCTCAACCCACGATAATGACTCAGGCTTCGATACGATGCTCTTCGCATTCATCAATGCCTATATCTACTGGTTGTTTGAGGGCAAAATCTACTATAATGACGATTTTATAATCTCTCGTGGTTTCACATATCTCTTAATACAATTGAGAAATTTAAGATTTCGGGAGGTTGAAAATAATGTCTCCCTTGAGGAAAGATCCTTTAGAGTCTGTGTAGTGGAGTTTGTATTTAAGGAATTCGTGTGAGGAGCCTCTCAGATTTGTGGAGATTTTTGGCTTATATAGAAGTCTATTTCATTTGAGTGATTGAATCCAACTTGTTTTGTGAGACTCATTCCTTTTGGGAGTCCAGTCTTTTTTCTTTTGGGAGTCCAAGTCTTTTTCATTTTAGAAGTATGAGTTTATTTCATTTTAGGAGGCTAAATCTCTTTCATCTTAAGAGTCTGAGTCTATTTCCTTCTAGGAAACTGAGTCTCTTTCCTCTTAGGAGTCTGAGTTTCTTTCCTTATATCTTATTAACTTGACTTCGGGTTTTATCTCTTCCTTTATTTTTAGCGATGGGCTAGATCGGGTCAATTTTATCCCAACAAAAATAATAGTATTCTAATATTGGAAGTGGTGAAAACCTTGCATTTTTTTTTTTTTTTTTGGGATAACAGTGTTCTTGGGATCAACTTGGTTATCACTCATTCAACAATTTTAATTCCAAGGGTCACTAGAGCGACATCCAGGAAAATAATATTTGCATTCAGAATGCAACAAGCACATTGTCAATTCTGCCCATATTTTCCAGCTACTCTCTCTTCAGCAATGTTAGTACCACTTAATAGATAATAGGGTTGTGCATTCGGATCCCTTTTTTTAAAAGCGGGTAAATATCCGCCTGGGTAAACTGGATTCAAATTCAGGTGGATATCCGAATTTAGATTCCGGTATCTGGGTTTATACCATGTTTTTTTTAAAAAGAAATCAAACTAAAAAGGAAGGAAAAAAAAATCAAATCCAAATTTGGAAATCAGCATACACGATACATAAAAAGCATATATGAAATCTTATAAATCTAACGGGGAAAAAAAAAAGAAAAACTTTCGGTCGAAGGACTTTAGAGACAAAGGATAGATCTGAAATCATACCCATATACATTGAATTTGTGTAGGTTCAGCAAAACCATTCTACCCATATAGACAAAAGCAAGGCAGATGCAAACACAATCATTTGAAATTTGATTTAAATAAGAGAAAAATCTAATATAGTGTAGATCTAAAGAAGAGAAAACCCATCTGACAGCAACTAACAACAACCATTGAGAAAGAAGCCTTGAAAAAAGAATTGTGTTTTGAAGCCGAGAAATGGGACATACGAAAAAAGAGAGAGCGACAAAGAGGGGAGTTGGGGGTTGGATCTCATGGTGAGGGCTGCTGTGTGGGTGATGTCGATGCTGTCTATGACTCTATGGTGGTCGAAGGCAAAACCCCCAGTCTTCCTTTTTAGCCCCAGTGGCAATTTCCCACCCACTTTCAAACGAGCTTGACGAATCAATGAAAAAAAAAAAACAGAGAAAGATACACCATGCCCTACAAAGAAAGTTTCAACCCATTGACTAATGATACTGTCTACCTTTTCCAAAGGAATTGTGGTTATGGTATTTCTTTATTCCTTGTAAGACAGGTTTGTTGGGGGAGAGTTGAGGGAAGAGGGCTCTGAGGGACAAGAGTAAAGTTTAGATTTAAAAAAAAAAAACTGGTTCTGGATATTTGGTTTAAAAGCCATATCCGAATTTGGGCAAATATTTTTTTTTAAACAAAAAATTACACGCCAGGATTTTCGTGTTTCAGACTGGACAGGTAAACATATGGGGCCCGGTTCTACACCTCTAATAGATAACCTACTTGCAAGCATAATAACAGAAGATGAAAGTGGTACCTTTTGGTTCTTCACCGCCCACTCCACTCAATATACTTCCATGTATAACAGCACTATAAGCATGTGCCTCAAATGGTTTTATACCATTGTTCGATTTCTTTCCATCAAAGTAATCCTTAAGAAACTGTTGCATCTTTGGAATCTTGGTGCTTCCACCAACAAGAACAATTTCATTGATCTAGTTCTTATCCATTCCAGCATTTTCCATAACTTTTTTCACAAATCCCATGGTTTTTCTAAACAAATCATTGTTTAGCTTCTCAAACCGAGCTCATATCTTGTTATGAACCACACAATTTGTATATAAAGATGGCAATGCAAAATGAATAAAAAATATGAAATTATATTGATAACTGAGAAATAGTTCAAGGCAAATGCCAACCTCCAGATGAACAGAGTTCTTACAAGCAAATTCATAATCATTCTTTCATTCCCATTGTCCCCTTCTTATGCTCTCCAGGAAATAACAAACTAAACTAATTAACACAAGACACATATATTGTGAAATACTGAACTATTTAGGAGAAACTGACAATTGAATAACACTTTGAAAGTAACAAATTATATTATATAAAACTTGACCAAAACAAAATGTTTCATCCTTCTCCACATGTTCTTTCTCTTCTTCACTTCAACGATGCGCTTTGACTCCAAAGCTGTAATGAAATGGATTGGACTAGTGGCATAACGCTTGGACTCCCATGTGATCTGCTTGTTCCAATTGGGCTTCATTACATTCATGGTTCAGAAAAGTCAGTGTAAGGGAGATTTTCCCCCAGGCCAAGGGTCCAAAGTATGAGCCCAATACCACGAGAGGCCCAGGCCGATCAAACAATCCATCGGCCCAATCAAAGGGTCCCAAGCCCTGGAACATGAACCAATCTATGATTTTGAATGCGCAAAAAACCCACCATAACGAAAATGAGAAGCCTCACGTCATGCATCTCCTAGCAGAAGAGGGCAAAGAGCCACACCGCATTTAATGCACCACCTCAGAGAACCATGCTACATTAAAAGGGAGTGACGAGAGAAACTGTTGAGTGGGCACATCCCCCTGGCGCTTAGCATGGGTGTCTGACCTCAAAAATTAAGTATATAAGCCAATCCTTAGGTACTAGGAACGCTCTTTGGACTCTTTACTTACTTATACTCTGCTCTAAGATGATACCAACTTTGGCATCAGAGACTCTCCGACCACCATCACGACCCCTGTATGGCGGTGTTTTATGTCTGTCTGCATGTCCAAAATCGAAGACCCGAGTTGCTTAGAGCTCAGTCCAAAGGCGTGTAAAACACAATGTTAACAGTCAGTATCATTAACAATGGACTGTAATGAACGCAAGCTCAGAATTTGGTAATAATGAATGTGACTCTTAAGCCAGATTTTTGTGAAAAAGAAAAATGTTAATATAATTATATCTATTCATATATTTTAATTTTTTTAATAGTTAAGGAAGTGATTATTAATAAATTTTTATTTTTTATTAATTTTCTTAATAATTAAAAATGTTAAAAAATTACCTTAAAAAAAAAAAAACTATTTACACTAGTATACATTTTGGAAAGCATGTTTGATGTACAATTTAGCATTGAGCCTGCGAAAAAGGCTGAAATATACCGGCTGTGGCAAAAACAGAGGAGGGAACGAATATTTTAAAATTTGAACTTTGCATCAGTAACATATTTCAAACCGTTGGATATATAACAACGGTCTTGATTCTGGAATTTCAGGATCCACAATTTGAGAAAAATTGCAGAGGATCTAAATCTGACAGTAAGACGCGGACCACAACTCCCCCCCACAGCAACGAAGCGCGTAGTTTCTCATACAACCAATCATACAATCCCCTCTACAGATCGAAGCTCACAATTCGACATGGCCCCACAACTCTGATCAATCCTACCCCTCACTGACCACCACGCGAATACGGGCCAGAGTTTCGCGTGTTCGAACCTGAAGACCAATTAGGAAATCAGATATAGTTATTTTTTGTAAATCCGAGCTTTACATTGGCGTCTGTGCTTTTCCCAGACTCTCTGCTAGGGTTCCAGAGTCGCCGCTTCATCATCCTCCTCCTCCTCCTCCACCTCCTCTCATCGTATTGACCACTCGCTCGCCGAGTCCACTCGCCAACTCGGTATGAACTTTCTTCAACCTCATCCAATGGCTCGTGTGCTCTGATGACAGTATGAAATTCCTGATCTGAACAAGTTTGATCTGGGATTTATCTGTGTGGTTTTGCATTGAGTTGTTTTATTTTTGTGATCAGAATCCGTAAATCAGTGTTTCACAGCTTGTTTTGAATCGATTTTTCATGCTGCCGCTCTTGTATATGTCACGTGTAAATGGGCTATGCCCATCTTTCTCATCAGTAAAATTTCTGTCTACCGATCAAAAAGAAAAGTTTGGGGAAAGTACCGAATTTGGAAACTTAGATATCTGATTTCTTGTTCAGGGAACTCAGAGAAACAAAATAGATACGAAATTTTGCGGTTTGCCTTTTTGTATTTTTTTGTTCTTTTGGGGACGCTACCGTGTCCTAGTGCTTGCCTAGCGCAGTGTTTTACTTGTGGAGAAATTAGACAGGTATAATAAGATGTGTTTACTTTGCATCTGATTGGTTACTAGTAAACAGACGGAATGATGGATCTAGGGTCCTGTTAAATTTTGATCGCGTTGATTTACTGGAGCGTTCTCTTTTTTCGATGACGACTCCGTTGATCGTCACTGGAGGCATATAAAGGGAAACTGATTGATATGATTTTATTTGGGTATCATTTTTCTGTTTATCACGCATGTTAGATTACTTATGCAGTAATTTTCTCCAAACTTTATTCATATCGGATGAGTGTTGTTCCGCGGGGGGGAATTAACAATTTTGTTAGTGTATGCTTTGGACTTCTACTTTCTTGCCACTTTGTATGGACCGGTTTATAGGTCTTGGTTTGCGTTTCTTTGGCCATAGGTGTCTTTTTTGTCTTCTTCTTTCTATTCTTCAGCAATAGCTTTTTCCTAACATAGGTTGTTCTGTCTTGGGTCTTGGCTTCTCAAATTTTTTTTGGCCATAATTATTTTAGCATTTGAAAGTCATATTGGTTAACCAGTTTAGGGTTTAGAATTACTTTGTGAGTCACTTCAAATGTGGGGGTTTTGATGCATATATAAAAGCTGGTATTTGATTCTATAACATATATTCCAATGTTGTCTTATTAGCTGATTCAAATTGTTGATCCCAGGTTCAAATGGCAATGGAGGTCACTCAAATTCTTTTAAATGCACAAGCAGTAGATAGCACCGTGCGCAAGCAGGCAGAAGAAAATCTAAAACAATTCCAGGAGCAAAATCTCCCAAGTTTCTTGCTCTCTCTTGCTGGGGAATTATCCAATGATGATAAGCCTGTTGAGAGCCGTAAATTAGCTGGTTTAATCCTCAAGAATGCCTTGGATGCCAAGGAACAGCATAGGAAACTTGAGCTTGTGCAGAGATGGTTGTCATTGGACACCTCTGTGAAGGTCCAGATCAAAACATGTCTGTTAAAGACCATCTCCTCTCATGCTCCTGATGCTCGATCAACTGCATCTCAAGTTATTGCAAAGGTTGCAGGTATTGAGTTGCCTCATAAACAATGGCCTGAACTTATTGGAACACTCTTGTCTAATATTCACCAGCTTCCGGCTCATACCAGGCAGGCAACACTGGAAACTCTTGGTTATATCTGTGAAGAAGTTTCCCCTGATTTGGTGGATCAGGATCAAGTAAACAAGATACTTACTGCTGTAGTTCAGGGTATGAACTCTTCTGAGAGTAACAATGATGTCAAGTTTGCTGCTACTCGAGCATTGTTCAATGCACTAGGTTTTGCTCAGGCAAACTTTTCTAATGATATGGAACGAGATTACATCATGAGAGTTGTCTGTGAGGCTACTCTTTCTCCAGAGCTGAAGATTCGACAGGCTGCTTTTGAGTGTTTGGTTGCAATATCTTCAACCTACTATGAAAAGTTGGCTCCTTATATTCAAGATATCTTTAACATCACTGCTAAGGCTGTGAAGGAAGACGAGGAGCCAGTTGCACTTCAAGCCATTGAGTTTTGGAGTTCAGTCTGTGATGAGGAGATAGATATTTTAGAGGAATATGGAGGTGAATTTAGTGGGGAATCTGACATTCCCTGCTTTTACTTTGTTAAGCAGGCACTGCCTGTTCTTATCCCCATGTTGTTAGAGACACTACTGAAGCAGGAGGAGGATCAGGATCAAGATGAAGGGGCTTGGAACATTGCGATGGCTGGAGGCACTTGTTTGGGTCTGGTTGCACGCACCGTTGGAGATGATGTTGTTCCACTTGTAGTGCCATTCATTGAAGAGAACTTAACAAAACCAGATTGGAGGCAAAGGGAGGCTGCCACTTATGCCTTTGGTTCCATTCTGGAAGGACCTTCCCCTGACAAGCTCATCCCTCTTGTTAACATAGCCTTGAATTTTATGCTTACTGCCCTAATGCAAGATCCAAATAACCATGTGAAGGACACTACTGCCTGGACTCTTGGAAGAATGTTTGAATTTCTTCACGGGTCAGCTTTGGAGACACCCATAATTACCCAAACAAATATTCAACAGATTATAACTGTTCTCATTCAGAGCATGAAAGATGTACCAAATGTTGCTGAGAAAGCCTGTGGTGCTCTCTATTTCTTGGCTCAGGGTTATGAGGATGCGGGATCTGCATCTTCTCCATTGACTCCCTTCTTCCAGGAAATTGTTCAAGCTCTACTGACTGTTACCCATCGAGAAGATGCTGGAGACTCACGCCTCCGCACTGCAGCATATGAGACTTTAAATGAAGTTGTGAGGTGTTCCACTGATGAGACAGCCCCAATGGTAATGCAACTAGTTCCTCTCATAATGATGGAGCTCCACCAGACTCTCGAGGCACAGAAGCTTTCATCCGATGAGAGGGAGAAGCAGAATGAATTGCAAGGGTTGCTCTGTGGTTGCTTGCAGGTCATTATACAGAAGCTGGGGTCATCGGAGCCAACAAAATATGTCTTCATGCAGTATGCTGACCAGATGATGGCCCTCTTCTTGAGAGTATTTGCTTCCCGAAGTGCCACAGCTCATGAGGAGGCTATGCTTGCCATTGGAGCTCTTGCCTATGCAGCAGGTTCTGATTTTGCAAAATACATGCCAGAATTTTATAGGTATTTGGAAATGGGTCTTCAAAATTTTGAGGATTACCAAGTTTGTGCCATTACAGTTGGTGTTGTCGGGGATATATGTCGGGCACTGGAGGATAAGATATTGCCTTACTGTGATGGAATAATGACTCAGCTCCTAAAGGATTTGTCAAGCAATCAGTTACATCGATCTGTGAAGCCTCCTATTTTTTCATGCTTTGGTGACATTGCTTTGGCAATTGGGGAAAACTTTGAGAAGTACTTGATGTATGCTATGCCCATGCTTCAGAGTGCAGCAGAACTATCTGCCCATGTATCAGGTGCTGATGATGACATGCTAGAGTACACCAACTCTCTGAGAAATGGAATTCTAGAGGCATACTCTGGGATTCTTCAGGGATTCAAGGGCTCGTCAAAGACTCAGATATTGATGCCTTATGCACCTCATGTTCTCCAGTTCTTGGATAGTTTGTATATGGAGAAGGACATGTAAGCTATGCTGGAATCTTTACTAACCTGTTTTTTTTTCCTCTTTTTTTAAAATCATCTTTATCTGTGGATTCCATCCTTTCCATTACCCATAAAAAAAAAGAAAAGTTTCTGACCTTATTTGTTTTCTTTTTAGGGATGATGCGGTGTCTAAGACAGCAATTGGGGTCCTTGGAGATCTAGCTGATACCCTGGGTAGTAATGCAGGTCCCTTGATTCAGCAATCTGTGTCAAGCAGAGACTTTTTAAATGAATGCTTGTCAACTGATGACCATATGATCAGGGAATCTGCTGAATGGGCCAAGTTGGCCATTAGTCGAGCCATTTCTTTTTGAGGCAACTGCTACTTCATATACTCTACTTCCTTGCATGCAGTTGGGTGTTTTGAGTGCATACATACAATGAGTCAGGTCTACACCATTTTTGGGAGCAGGTCTTTGGGTCGTTCAGGTGGCAGTATCTCTCTCAGCATTGTGGCGTCGGTGTTTTTGTAATTTTTCATTATAGTTTTGCATCGCCATTGAGGAAGTCAGCGGTGACAACCCCCCATACATTTCTGCTACCTTGGCAGAAAAAAACTTGAACCATAATTTACAGAAATTGAACGTGTTTTAATGGTATGGGAGGAATGTGATACGAGAGACCCAATCTCACCCTGCCTCATCTAATGGGTTAGTGGTAGTAGTTCCATTTGTTTGGAGTCTATTTTGCTGAAGAGTTGGTCAGGAGTTGGGGTTGGAGCACTTCAGCAGCAATGTAGAAGCCTGCATTCATTTTTTTTTAAATCCTTTGGCCTTTTTTTCCTTCTTCCCTCACCAAAAATTCGGTGTCTTAAAAGTATTGCATTGTTACAATTTTCATAGAGTTGGGCATCTTGCCTGTTGTACTCATGTATACACTTGGTCATTATGTGGGATTGGTGAGAACAGCATGATATTAGGTTCATATCATGAGTTGGTCATTTTTCATCATCATTATATTTACTGTGGTTGTTTATTTAGTCGGTGTTGTTCAATAGCATGCTGTTTATTTTGCTCCTTTTTTCTGCTTTATTATGTCCATTCTTCTTGTATAGCTCTTTTTCAGTTGCATTTTGCTTGGTTACAGAGTGCGTATAAAGATTTTTTCTTGTTCTTTTTTCTTTTATAAATTTGGAGTTCCAGTTATGTATTCCTGAACATTAATCATGTAATGTCTCTTCACGAAGATTTTTTCCCTTTGGATATTATTCCTTGAATATAAAGATATACACTTCCCTGCATTTGTCAAATTGGACTATTTCCCAATGGAGGTTGACGTTTCTTCCTTTGTTTTGTCGAGGTGCGTTCATTCCTCTGTTCGTGTACGTTTTATAGCAAAAGAAAAAGATCTATTGCAGTGAATGAATGATCTGATACACTATAGCTGGGCCAGGCATAATGCATGTCTGCAGTCATGCTTGGCTTTGAAATTATCTGCTTATTGCTTATGGTTTTATTTTATTTTTTCTTTTCAATTCCCAAATATTTTTCGTTAATTTAAAAAACATCAATAAATATTTTAAGGTTTTTACATTAGATCTTTCTTTTTAAAATCTAGGTTAAAATTTAATGCTGAAATTCTGGGAAATATAAGTATAATTGTATTAAATTCCTTTTAATTAAATATTAAATCTTATTTATTGCTCTTTATTAAAAATAAAATTTCAAAACAAGGGATTAATGCTTAGATAAGATTTATCCATTGCCAAAAGATAAGATAATAACATTTACTGTGAGCGACTCACTCGCCACCTATAATAGCGTCTGGCAATTAAATTGATAAATTCTACCTAGAACGGCGAAGATCATTCTCCAAAGGGATAACAGACTTTGGTGTGGATACACCCGTCACCCGACTAACACTGTAACTTCATTTCGACTCTCTCTCGCAGACACGTTTCTGGGAGAAGTTCCAATATTTCTTGAATCCCTAACTGTAAAATCCTTCAATGGCGATGGCATCCCCGTCTACACCAAGTTTTTCGGCCTCCTGCTGCTGCGCTCGGACCAATTCGCCTCCTTTTGCTCGTTTCCCTTTTGTTTCATTCAATCACCGGGTGGTCCAACCCCACCCTTTAAGTCGTCGACTTGCCGTCTCGTCCCGGCTCAACTCGTTCGATGCCTCCCCCGGTGGGTCCATCTCACCAGACAACGGGGACTACGAACTGTACCACAAGTTCTCCCGGCAGCGTCGAAGGGGAGGGTCGCCGGTGTTCGTCATGCTCCCAGTAGACGCGGTGAATTTACGAAGGCTAAAGGCCATGCCGCAGTCGTTGCGGGCGCTCGCGGCAGCCGGAGTCGAGGGCGTTGTCATGGAGGTCTGGTGGGGCCTGGTGGAAAGCAAAGAGCCTGGGGCTTACGATTGGCAAGGGTACTTGGAGCTTGTGGCGCTCGCGGGGCTGTTCGGTCTGAAGGTTCGGGCTGTCATGGCTTTTCACGAGTGCGGCACTGGCCCCGGCGATCCTCACTGGTCAGTCTCATTCTGATTAATAATTATCTTTGGTTGACTTCAGGCATGTTCTTGAATTTAGTTTCTTTTTCAACTACCAATCTATTGTTTAATTAATTGATAAATTTGTTGAAGGTAGTGTTTTCTTTGCATGGATTAGATTATACAATTTTAAGGGCATCTTTGAGACTGGGTAATATAGCTTTTAGCTTATGTTATAGTTGTACTTGATCTTAACTAATAAGCTCTACTATTAAAAAGTTATTTATAATTTGGTAACCATATGTCTAAAACACTTTAAAACATGTTACTTTTGTTACTCTCTTTTAGAAACAATGTAAAAAATTGCTTTTTGAGGAAATGACATAAAATGTCATTTAAAAGTTGTAGTGTCATGCCTGTGATAATATCAAATGGCAAATCTGTAATTATCTAATAGTGGTATGGATATTTTCATCTACTGACAATCTTTTTTAAAATTGAAATTACGTTCTGCATTATTTGAATCCTCAAACGTAATTTTTAGTTTATTTGAGATTGAAAAGTACTTTAATATGTAACACCCAAACAACCTAATTTGATCATTATGGAGCTTTTAAGGCTATTTAAACAGGCCCTAAGCAGATTCGGATCTACATTAGGATCTACATTTTCTTGAATCAAGTTCTTGAAATTCTAAACATAATTTATAGGAATGCCACTCTTCACACTAAGTCACACCGATTGATGTGGTGCTTCTTAGGTCAATCATGACTTGAAATATGCCATATTAGCCACAGTGACTCTTTGATTTTAACGTTTCTTTATTGTAATGTAACGTTTCTTTGATTTTTAATAAATGGATTCAGATTTTGCGACCTCAGCATACAACTTACTGTTATTAATTTGAAGACTTTATATATTCATCCCCTTGCTTGCTTATGCATCAAGAGGCCTTCAATGGTGCATTTGTTGCTGAACACAAAGTAGAGAACTTCTTGTTTGATGTCTAACAGTATTTCAGTATGGCACATATTGTCATATACCAGAATTATATATCATCCCAAGATTACTTGTAAAAAAAAAGTATATATCATCCCAAGTTTACTTATAAAAAAAAAGTATATATCATCCAAAGATTCAAAATTTTTTTTATACAGCTCTCGATGCAAAACGTGCATTTCATAGCCTAACACCCTTGATCCATACGATCTTCTCCTCATTCTTGTTGACGGCTGTGATACAAGGAATAAATATTTTGGTATCTCTAGCATGTAAAACTGTAGTAGCTAGAATGGTGCCTTGTGATTTTAACATGGTCAAATAAGGAATACAGGGCATTGGTTGCTCTATGTATTGGAGTCTTTTGAGGCATTGCATGAACTTAAGAACCTAAAAGGCATTGATCTAGTAATCAATACAGGGGATGTATACCCTATCTTCTTTCTTTCCAGCATAACACTGGTTCTATTTGGCTCATGTTATGTGAATCGCGTTTTAAATTTGAGATCTACATATTTTTTTCATCAGTCTTTCATACTGATAGGAAGTCCTTGAAGCGTGAGTTGTTGATCGTTTCATCAGCTTTTATTCAATAGTAGATGCTAATATGATGATTTCTAGTTGTCATTTTCCCATTTGGATTCATTGTCTGCCCTTATTTGATGTTTGGTTGATATTCTTTAATTTTTTGGTTGTCTTTTTATTGAGTTTTTCCTTCAAATGCTGTTGTATATGGCTACTGACTCTAAAACTTGTCCTTATATCAAAGGATTCCTCTTCCTCTATGGGTAATTGAAGAGATTTATAAAGATCCCAATTTAGCATATGCTGACAGATTTGGAAGAAGAAACACGGAGTGTATTTCCCTTGGGTGTGACAATCTTCCTGTTCTGCTAGGGCGATCACCAATACAAGCATATTCAGATTTTATGAGGAACTTCAGAGAAACATTTAGACCGTTTCTTGGGGTTATCATTACTGTAAGATGATATAGCATGGAAATTTGGCTTAGTCATAGATTTACCTCAATAGACAAAGATAATCAACGTATTGACTGTTCACTTGGCAGGGAATTCAAGTTGGGATGGGTCCTGCTGGTGAACTAAGATACCCTTCATGCCCTTCCTCGAAGCTAATGTCAGCTTGGCGCTCACGTGAACTTGGAGAATTTCAGTGCTATGATAAGGTAGGTAGAATGTTTAGTTTTTTCTTTTCTTTTTAATAAGTTCCACTTTAGTTAAAAGCTTGTTCTTGAGACCTCTAGCCGTAACTGGAGAATCTTGGACAGATGACCAATATATAATGTTGTAATATTTTATCATTATGAATTAAAAAATTATATTTTATAATCAGCTGTCGGATTGATTTCATTCCATTTTCCTTTTTTTCCCCCAAATTGCTTTTGCCAGTATATGCTTGCATCTCTAAAAGCTTGTGCACGAGAGACTGGGATGAATGCATGGGGAAATGGGGGCCCCATAGGCGCAGCCGACCTAATGCAGAATCCTGACCACACAAAGTTTTTCAGAAGCGATGATGGCTCTTGGAACACAACATATGGTAATTTTTTTCTTGAATGGTACTCAGGAATGCTACTGCTGCATGGAGAGAGGATGTGTAGAGAAGCTGAAACCATTTTCAGGGGTACTGAAGTTAATACCTCGGCAAAAGTGGCTGGTATCCACTGGCATCATGGGACCCAATCCCATCCATCAGAGTTAACAGCTGGCTATTACAAGACTTCGACCAGAGATGGATATCTACCAATTGCTCGCATGTTTGGTAGGTATCAATTCAGCATGAGTTGCGCATGTGTTGAAATGCAAGATGTGGAAGAGAAACAGATGAACCCAAACAGTAGCCCGGAAAGTTTTCTAGGAAAGCTTCTCTTGGAAACCAGGGATTGTGATATACACTTAGAAGGTGAAAACTCTGGAGTCAGTTGGGATGATGATTCGTTTCAACGCATGCTAAAGACCTTGAAGTTTTTTCCAACTGGTCTAGAAAAGCCCTCCTCATTTACCTTCACGAGGATGGACAAAAACATGTTTGAATATGGGAACTGGGTTCGTTTCACTCGTTTTGTGAGACAAATGTCTGATGCCAATATTTTTAAAGCCAAGCAACGTTCGGGAGGTGATGCAAATCAGTCTTCCATGTCGTATAAAGCTGGATTGACACTTACATATTCTTAAACAAGCTTCATCCACTTGCACTGTCAGGGCGGAAAAAAGAATATACTTCTACCCACATTTGATGTGAGTAACTTATACATGATGTTGTGAAATGTGTAGTGATGCCTGATTTTTCTAATTGATTATTTTCCTTGTTTTCTCTGAAAGGGCTATTTTGCTGTATCATAATACAATTCTGCCTTCCCAGTATTTTTGAAATGGTGGGCTTATTGTCAACTTATGCTTCTTTCTACTGGACTGTGACACCCAGATGGTGATTTTTGTTGCTTTCAAATTTCAATAATATTATGCTTTGGACAGTTAACGAATATTACTAATTTGCTAGTATGGGTAATTACTTAGATGACAAGTTAGAGCTCATTTCATGTAGAAAGTCATTAGGAACCAATCAATTGATCTCTGTTAACGAATTCATGATGGTTTCCTGCACCGCCTATTACTGGGGCAATGGTGGGATCCTAATCCCATAATTTTATTTATTTTTAGCTCAAGTGCTTTTTAAAATAGGAGTTTTTTTTAATTAAAATTGAAAATACTGTCAACAGTTCGAAATGTTTTAAATACCTATAGCTATCTGAGATGATATTGTTGCCCATTATCAACACTGCTTAATCGTGAGGTTGCCCACGCTGGTATGTAATTCTACCTCATAAATACCCAACCATATCCTGCATGTGTTTTAGAGACTCCAACCTACTTTGTAGGCCCAGACGGAAATGATACTGCTTTGCCATTTGTATCCAAATATCCTTTTGGATTACAGTCGCAGACACATATGGTTTGTACTTATTATGCTTTTTGTCCATATTTTAGGTGAAGATAAGCTCAGTGCTAATAAATCAAGCCATACAGATAAAAGCAAGTTGATCTCATTATCTTAATGGATGCATGAACAGAATAAAATTCAGCTATAATCAATGAAAGAGGTCATCTTTATCCCAAACGACACCGCTGAAGTGACATTTTAAGGGATAAAGCAAATTGAACATATCCCTTCCATGTTTGAAGAAGTACGCACAATTAAGATATTTTTTCTTTTGACCACTTAGGATGATCTCATTATCTAGAAGCTTGTCTCATACGATATTGTTAAAACGTAAGCACCTAAAATGAACAGAAAACAACACGATGCAGTTAATTCTCTAGTGATTTGACTATGGGTAAGTGAGCCTTTACATCATGTTTTATCCAACATTTTTAACATACCCTATTCAAGGGACAGCCTAGCTAGTGAGCTTCAATCCTGATGTTCTGCATGCATGTTTATGAGAAACAGGTGCCTTCTTTAATTGTTTGATGGTTGAATTTGTATATTTTTCTTAATTAAAGTTCCACTAACAATATAATTTTATATATGAAAAAAAGGTGGAAATAGTAAGGGAAGCAAAGTTACGATAGCAAGCTCATGGTTCAATCTCAGTAGATTGCTGCAACAAGGTTATTCTGCCACGTACCCGGGTGGTGCATTGGTGCTAAACATCTAGTACTATTCAGAAAATTAACAGCTCTAGTTAGGCAGGAAGATGCATGATCATCTGCATTTAAGTCATGTAACAGCTCGGACTATTCAGTATGTAATTCTGTTTGCTCTGTTTCAAATTACTCCTACAAGTGAGAAAACATGTAATGAAAGGTGGGTTACAACTTGTAAAGTGTCATGGCTCATATCAAATGATTATTTTGCCTATGTACTGTGGGAGAAGCTAAGATTCGTTAATTAATGGGCATGTGGACAGGCGAGATTAAAGGATGGCTGAATTCTGAGACACGCAAGTAAACCTTCAAAAACAAAGCAGAATACGAAAGCTCATGAGATCATTGCAAGCATTGACAGCTATTTCCATCCAAATCAAGAGTTGCTTTCGATGGATTAAAAGTCAATTTTAGGTTTAATATCACAAAAGTTTGTCTGGTTGATTTTGTTTGGTGATCATAGGAATCTGATCTAAAATCCATACCTCCCCCACCTTCTCAATCGACGACAGCACATCCACTACCATGATTCCTAAGATCAGAACTTTTGTTCTTATCCTCCCAAATATTCTTCATTGACATGTCTCAAGGTCAGCACTTTCTCGTGAAGATTCAGCTTAAAATAACTATCTCCAACGTATTTAGGAGGTAAAAAGGTCAGTATGATACACTAGGGAGTGAAACAGATGAGCTTATGTTATTGACAGTATGATTTTGAAGGTCATAGTCCAAATAACTACATGGAAGTTAACCCCTGACCTGCTTGTAATTCTCATCTTTATGATGCAAGAAAAGATGAATTTGCGTCACTAAGATGGTTCCTTTCATGTATCTACTTCTATTACATTAATTCTTCTCGTTTTGCCATAAATGTTATGATAGTGAAATACACAATAATATAATACAAATTATACTGGGATTAACATTTAGATGAAACCAGTTTGAACTATGGCACGAAAATCTCGCTATCTTTAAGAAGATTCAAGCTCTCTATAGTGTACAAAGTCTCAAATTAACTGGTATAGTAGAACTTTTCTTAACTTGACTTCTCTAAGATATAACAGTACAACTGATTGTCGTATAATCTAAACTAACTCTATACAAGTGGTTGAACTTAAAGCTCTACCAAAAGAACACATTTCTTTTATATGGAAATACTCTCAAAAAAATAAACTCACTAAGATTATTTTTCTTATCTCACTTTTCCAAGATATATTTTTTCTCACTCGTACAATAGGAATAACCAAATAAACAAACATGTAGATAACCTATTGGACAAAAAACCGATCCTGGACATAAACGGGAAAAACAATTAAACCAACCATCTTCTAATAACCCTCTTTAACAACCCTTCAAAGCCATCGTTCTTCCAAAAGAAATAAACGGTAACTTTTCATGCCAGTTAAAAACAACGTTGAAGATATCTATCTTTTGCACTTGAATGCTGCCATTTATGTGAAGGAAAGCAACGGTAAAAAGAAATTATACTATTATTAAAAAAAATATCAACATGTTAAGCAAGCTATTTTAACTAGACATGATGATAAAAGATGAGTTTCCCATAGTAATTGTTGTAATATGCAAAGTGCTTTTGCCATGGAGGATTAGGCATCAAAAGCTGAATTAGTGATTTGAAGGAACTGCAATTATACTCCATAGAGTTTGAAAAGTTTGGGATGTCAACTTTAGAACCAGTATACTAGACCCAAGAGTGCAACCATCACCATACCGGGCATCTCAATTCTGTCTACAAACATAGTGAGAGAAGAAAAGATTTAGGAATAGCAACAGACCATGAATATACTGTAAACCAAACACTTTGATCTGAAAACAAGTAAAACGAAAACTGATAGGAATAGCAACAGACCATGAATATACTGTATACACATCATAAATTCTCTTAGTCATGATGAAGAGCCTTATTGATCCTAATCTTATATCAGAGAAACGAATGTGAACTAAAAAAGAACTCTCGGTCTGTTTCTCAAGAACTGTGGGCGAGTGCCTTGGTTTTTCCTCTGACAGCCTCTATGTCGTAGAAAGCGGTGAGTAGGCCTTATCCATTATGTCTGCCCACAACCTCATGTTGCACAACCATAGGAAGGGAATCTTCATCATTTAGATTTAGAATAGTCTTTTCAACTTTTTTTCCCCTGCACAACAGTAACATCCACAGGCAATTAGCCAGCTGGAAGTGAGTTTTTTTTTGAAAGGAAAAGTGAGTTAATTAACGTGTGTCAAATATATATATATATATATATTCTATAACTAGAATCCACTACTTTTTGTTTGTCTTTCACGTTGTTTTCGAGTGTGTTTTCTACTGTATTTGGTGATCAAGGGGAGTGCATGACCTATGAATGGAATGGTACCTAACAAGATAAACTGGCCCCCATGGAAATTGCAAGGAGATCATTGAAAGAAGACATCGAAGTGCCATTGTTTTTGGTATTTGAATTCCAAAAGTGTGAACAGAATTGTCCGGCGTTCACGTTGCTTGATGCTATCGCTTGCAGATTAAAGGAGATGCTGAAGTTTTGAAGTAAAATATACTTTAGTTTAGTACAGTTGACTTTGAGTTTGTGGACACTGGGCGTGTTGTAATTTGCCAACCATTTCCACAAAGCTTTTAGGGAGGTTCATCATGACAGGCTCTTTTGGCTGCATTCTCTCCTACTGAGGATATAACCACACATATACTTCAAAATCCCCTCACAAACACTAACTCACATCTCAATCAACAATGGAGAAACCAGCAGTATTGCGTCTTTGGGTCAAGACCTTTATCCTCATTATTCTCCTACACCTGATCTGCTCATCTTCAGGTAAGCCCAAGATTCACAGCCTAAATTAATTCCAAAAACTAAAGATTTGGGGGCAACATAGATCTTGTTTAATTATTTCTTGTAGTCAGAGTCAATGGCCTCGAGGATGCCATGGAGCGAAGATCACGCTCTGAGGTAACATGCATATAAGAAACCGCTGCTTTATATTTTATTAACACATGCTTTTTTGTGTTGTTTCTATCCACCACATCACATGAAGGCCATACCTTTTGATTTATGAAGGTGATGATCCAAATGAACAAGGTGAGAAAGCTTATGGGAGTTGAGGGACTGTTGGATTATGAAGATCCATCAGCCAATCCAACACATGACCCCAAGAAAGGAAGCCCTGGTGGTAAAGGAGGCAACAATCCTTGAGTAATTACTCCAGTCTTGCTCGTCTTGCAGCCTTTTAATCTCTTTTGAGAATGATGTTTAGTTAATACTGATCAGAGGGAGACTGAGAGTCGTGATCGAGCAAACTTGATGGGTTTATTAGATATCATCTGTAGTTGTGAACAGAATGAAACTGAAGTTTTCTTGCCGTAAAACATGGTGGCCATAGAGTGATTGCTTAATAGTCTTCTAATTAACCTCATCCACACATTGAAAAATAATCACAAACCAGAAATGTCTGCTCCTCAGAATCCCAGTCTCCAGTTGAGACACACTGAACATCTTATTGTTTCTTTTATTCGCACTTGGTATCCGAGAACAACGTCCGGCTTATTTAACTCAATTATCTCAGCAATGATATAGACAGCTTCTTTTACAACTCAATTATCAATGAAGTTATATAAAAAAATCGTTAATTTAAAGTAAAATATTAAAAAAAATGGGAAAAAAAACAAAACAATTGCGTCTCTGTCATTTTCCCTATGAGTATTAGCTGGAAACCCTTATAATAAGCAGGTGAGACATCATCCATCATTGCATGCACGAACCAGCCATCTCATCAATGCCTTGGATGCCAACAGAAAAATGAATGAAGATTATTCTAAGAAATGTTACAGATAAGTCTTACGCCACGTATCTCTATTTAAATAAAAGGATAATAATGATAAATTACATGTTAATTAAATATAGTGTACGGCTTTCTTATAACATTTTTCTTATTATTAATTACATCCTCCTTAATTATAATTATTATAGCTTGCTTCAACCGATGTTCTCTCTAAATATTATTGGTTCATTGTGTCGTGTATACCATGAACTGGACATTGCTTTTATTAATTATATATGATAATCTCAGCTGGAGACCAGAGACATCTTTTTTGTAATATATATATATATATATATATATATTTATATATTAATATAAATATATATTTCGAGAGAAATGATTGTGGTATTTGACCTCTCTTTCAAATCCCATTTAACAACTTTTTATCATGTTGGCATCATTATTATGGTCGTATAATTTTAAAATATACAAATTTCACACATGCATAGGGGTGAATTTGGTCTCGTCTGGTCAGTGAGGAGTGTGTTTTTTGGACTGAACTGGATCCTCAAAGGGACTGACCTTTGGTCCATTCTTTTCTCCTTTTTGCCATAAATTAATAAAAAAAAAAATTATTTAAATTAGTAAAATTAAAATTAAATAAACTATTTAATGTGAATTATGTAATTAACTATTTAAATCATCAAGAAAATTAATTATAAGTATATTTATTATGCTAATTGCTAATTTGTTACTAACTTAGAATATGTAAATGTATTATGATAGTTCTTGTAATAAAAAAAGAAAATATATTATGATAATTAATTCATAATGAGCTATATTAAACTTTTTACATTTTGTATATTATTCATAAATAATTGTCAATTTGCCATTAAACTTTATCACATTATTTATGATATATTATTAATTGATACTATATATTATTTAATATTTTATGTGGTTAATTATAATAAATTAAATAAAAATTACATTAAATTATATAATTATTACATAAAAATAATATATTAAATTATTAAAAATATATAGAGATATAGTTTAGTTAGGTCTATTCGGTTTTTTCGATCCAAACCGAATTCTATATCGGCTGCTATTCTTTTAAAAGAAAATTTACAAAGTTAAGATGGACATGACAAAATATTTTATTGATAGACGTAACTTTTTTCTTTATTGGCACGAGACTTAGTACCGTTTGGTTAATTAAAATAAAAAATTTCATCTCATCTTAATTTATTATTATAATATTTTTAAATTTCTATATAAAATATAATAAATAATTTAATTTTTTTAAATTTTAATACAAAATTAATATTAAAAAATTATATTATAATAATATTTTATTTATTATTATTCAAAACATCTCATCTCATTTTATCTATATAATCAAACGGAACTTATACGATTTATGATTGTACCTGAAATTATTTTTTTTTAACACAATTTTACTAATCTACTAAAGTTGAATGATAATAATTTTGAAAATTCAATATTAAAACGATACCATAAACTTAAATCGCTTTTGTCCAATGGCATAAGTTATAACTGAAATTGACACTTCATCATGTCTGCAAATACTTACTGTATAATTTGTTCGTCATCTTTGTAGTTTTAAATGATTCGTCCCGTAAAAAACGTACGGATAGAATCCCAAAATAAGAACGTAGAGGCGGACAGAGCTTGGGAGTGCACAGTAACAGTCACGCCACCCTCAATCCCAACTCCTCCTTCATCTCCATCTTCATCTTAATCTTCAAGGCTAATGTACCTTTTGACTTTGATCGAAACCTCTCTCTCGCTTTGCGTTGCGAGCAGAGAGAGACATCTGATCTTCTTCCCTTCCGAAATATATTCTCATCACTGCTCAAGGTAATATGTTCTAATCCTTCCTTTTCCATTCTTCATTACTAGTTACCACGCCCCATACGACCTCCTCTCATTCACGATGCCGGGCCTAGTCTCCGTTAAGTCCCCGCCGGACTCTGCGCCGCTCCAGGTTTCAGTCCCTGATGCCCAAAGATCCGAGCCCGTCAACTCTAAACCTCCCTCCCCGCTCCCTAAGAAACTTCCTTCTCCTTCCTCCTCCCGATCCAAATTCTCTCCCAGGAAGCCCCCGCCAGAGACCCCCACCCTGGATCTCAACCCCAACTCCGACTCTGCACTTGAAAACCCGGATCTCGGCCCTTTCCTCCTCAAGCTTGCCCGTGACGCTATCGCTTCCGGCGAGGGCCCCACCAGGGCTTTGGACTACGCGCTCCGTGCTTCCCAGTCGTTCGAGCGGTGCGCTCCGGCCGACGGCGAGCCTAGCCTGGACCTTGCGATGAGCCTTCACGTTCTGGCCGCGATATACTGCAGCCTTGGCCGCTTCGAGGAGGCGGTCCCCGTCCTGGAGAGGGCGATTCGGGTTCCCGACCCTCCGAGAGGTGCGGATCACGCGCTCGCCGCGTTCTCGGGTTTCATGCAGCTCGGGGACACGTACTCGATGCTCGGACAGGTCGATAAATCCATTGTCTCCTACGAAGAAGGGCTTAAGATCCAGATCGAGGCCTTGGGGGAGTCGGATCCGAGAGTCGGAGAGACTTGCAGGTGCGTAATATACGTGTTATCATGTTAGAAACCAGATGACTGATACTATTTTTACTATTATATTTTCGGTTAAACTCTTTTCAAGCCAACTTGCTAATTAGGTGCTACAATTACCGAAATTTAAGATCTTTCTGATCGTAAATGCATCCAATATTAGATAGAAATTTCCATTTAAGCTAATCTTCAGTGGAATTTCGCGGCAAATTTTCCAGAGAAACAGTGAAAGCTGTCGGTACTTGGCTTCTTGTCGTTTTCTAATTTTGTAGGCTCATTTCTACGAATTTTAATTTTCTGATAAATCTTAATTCTCTAGGAAAAAAAACTTTGGGGAGCTATGAATTTTGTTTCGCTAATTGCTACAAGACGAACGTCAGCTTCCCTAGATTTAGGTCTGAGATTTTACTGTAGTGGATATTTGATAAGTGAAGAAAATAGCTGTGAAATTAAGGAAGCAGGAGTTATTTAAATATATATATATATTTTTTTTGTGTCATTGCGAAAGAAACTTCAATCTTCTTCAGCGGCCGGATTCAGGGATCGCTGCAGGTTGCCGAAGATGAATAGTTTGGCCATTAGGCCTTTTCAGATTGTGTTATATCTGATTTCTGACTAACAATCAACCAAATCCCATGTGTATGAAGCTTTTTGTCAATGATGGAACTATAAACTAGAACGAGGACTTCAATACTCTTTAAGATAACTGGGGAGACGACTTAAAGAAGGTTTCCTTTAGAGAATCTGGCCTTCCCGCCTGCTGTTCATGAAATATAACTGCTGGAAGTTCATTCAAAATGAATTTTTCTCAAGTATTTGGAGATGAGTGTAATATAGATGGGACTCTTTTCTTTGATTGGGAGGTTCTTAAGGGATGTAGTGAAGTCTTATGCATTGTGAAACGCATTATGTTACCCCTTCAGAGATTTTGAATGGTAGATTGCTTTCTCAAATTTTGGGTTTCTGTAAAAGTATTGCTGTCCCCAATAGTCTTAGATTGGTGTATGAACTCATTATAAGTTATTAGTTGATATTACTTAGAAAAAGTTATCAGTTGATATTGAAAATGCAGGTACTTATCAGAGGCCCACGTTCAAGCAATGGAGTTTGATAGAGCAGAAGAGTTGTGCAAGAAAACTCTTGAAATTCATCACGTGCACAGTGAACCAGCATCTCTTGCAGAAGCAGCTGATCGTCGGCTGATGGCTCTCATATGTGAGGCAAAAGGAGACTATGAAACAGCCCTTGAGCACCTTGTCCTTGCCAGCATGGCAATGATTGCAAACGGACAAGACACTGAGGTTGCTGCTATTGATGTCAGCATTGGCAGCATTTACATGTCTCTCTGTCGCTATGATGAGGCTCTATTTTCCTACCAGAAGGCCCTTACCGTTTTCAAATCATCAAAGGGTGAGAACCACCCTTCTGTTGCCTCTGTTTTTGCACATCTTGCTGACCTATATCACAGAACCGGAAAGCTCCGAGACTCCAAATCCTACTGTGAAAATGCCCTGAAGATATATGCAAAGCCTGTGCCTGGAGCTACAGCAGAAGACATTGCTGGCGGGTTGACTGAGATATCTGCCATTTATGAGTCTGTGGATGAGCCTGAGGAGGCTCTGAAGCTTCTGCAGAAGGCAATGAAAATGTTGGAGGATAAACCAGGACAGCAAAGCACAATTGCGGGAATAGAAGCACGAATGGGAGTGATGTTTTACATGGTTGGGAGTTATGAAGAAGCAAGGAACTCTTTTGAGAGTGCTATAGCAAAACTTAGAGCCTGTGGGGAGAGGAAGTCAGCCTTCTTTGGGGTTGTCTTGAACCAAATGGGATTGGCTTCTGTACAGTTGTTCAAGATAGACGAGGCGGCTGAGTTGTTCGAAGAAGCAAGGGGGATTCTGGAACAGGAGTGTGGCCCGTTCCATCAAGATACCATTGGAGTATATGGCAATCTTGCGGCAACTTATGATGCCATGGGGAGGTAACAGACCATTTTAATTTATTCTCCCTGTATTTTGGTGTAAGCTTCTTGCTTTGGCTGATAAGCCTGATTCTCTGAGCCAAAAATTCGGTTGACCCTGCCTTTTAGGGGTCATCTCACTGCAACTGAGAAATCTCCAACCCTTATGAATTGCTAGCTGTAATTAATGTTAATAACATCATGGTAAGAATTGTGTCATGCCAGCTGTCATTTCACCAAAAGTGGCAGTCCTACATAGCTGGGTGCCAACATCTATCCAGAAAAAGAAACACAGTTAGTACTTTGAAGTTAATTTATTTTCATGTGGATTGTAGAAATTCCACACTTTCTTCTTATCATTTTAGAGTTGTTGAACCCAGCATATCTTTTTTTCTTTTCCATATTTCTCAATTCCTATGCACTACATGCTTATAACTTGGAACTGTAACTTTATGATGAATCAGATTTTCTTGATTGCTCCTCTATTTTGTGAAAAAAAAAAGTTTTCCAATTGTAAACTGACAGTTATGCCCATGGCTCATAACTGAGACTATCATAATTAACAGTTTGAATGTATTATCGTGATAGTAATCTGGTAGTGTTTAAAACAAGAGCGTGAATATATCCTCCTATGGTAATTTTTCTATTTTTCACATCTACTAGCAAAATATTTCCAGGGTAAATGATGCAATTGAGATTCTGGAGTATGTCCTTAAGCTAAGAGAAGAAAAGCTTGGAATTGCAAATCCCGACTTTGAAGAAGAGAAGAAAAGGCTAGCCGAGCTCCTGAAAGAAGCAGGCAGGACGCGAGACAGGAAAGCGAAATCTCTGGAAAATCTCATTGATCCCAACTCCAAGAAGACGAAGAAAGAAGTGATGAAGAAGTGGCCTAGCTTGGGTTTTCGAATTTGAGAAAAAAACTGATCGTTCTTCCCGATTCCCATGTCTTATTGCTCTTTTACACATGCACATTCTGTAGCTTAGAGGATCATGTAAAGGGGTTGAAGTTGTAATTTGGTGAGGTTTTCTGTTTATTGATCTTTGAAATCCCCACTTGTTTTGATATGTTAATTGTTTTGTTCTTTGAGCCTTTTAAGCTGTCTACCGTAAGGAAATTTGCCCATTTGAGTGAATAAATTTGTTAACAATGTTTGCTCCTCATCATTTATGTCTTATTCTTTAATCAAACATCATTGAACACACACACTATTCAAATTCTAACCATGACACCTGTCCACAATCACGATGACCTCAATCAATATTTGAATCCAACAGCTGATACCAGTTCTCTGTACTAGAATGTTGGGCAGGAAAACCCATTAGAGATATATGCAAATGCCTTGTGGTGTTTTGTGTTACTACAAACATATCTATACTTGCACTAAATCTTATTTGACTTGCGAATGCCTGATGACATATGAGAGTTCCATTCCATGACTTATTCTCAATGCAATAGAGGGGAATCTTGATGACATATGTTCATAAATCTTGAAGGGCAGAACAGTTGTCCAAAATGGGAGCCAGATAATTCATAGTGCATGAGGTCTGATCCCCCCAAAAAACTCAACTTCAATGATTTGGATAAGTTAGACTTGAATTCAGGGTAAGTGGCATTAGCAGGAATGCCAAATGGCCTTTCTTTTTTCCTTTTTCTTTTAATTTTATCTAACAACCACCCCTGAGGACATCAATAATTCACTTCTGATATCTGCAAGGCTCGGGTGGTCATGTGAATCTCGAAGGCAGTGTCCAGTTTCTCTCACCCTCAGATTTGGGATGCCATTTTTTCTCAACCGCCCTTCAATCAAAGGGAGTCCCTTCCATGTGTTGCTTCATGTTGCAGGACCCAATACATGTCATTCAAGTGACCTACCTATCAGTTTTGGGTACCATCCAAAACATACGCTTAATATGAGATAAGACTCTCAGCGAACAACCGTCTATATTAATTCCTATTTGAGTTATACATAGATACATAGAGCTTGTAACTTTTAACTTGAAAATCCACTGTTCTTTTAGCTTTGTCATTCTCTTCCTCTTCTTCAGCTCCAGTAATGGTTTCTGCAGATGCTGCTCGAACTGTAGTTGGTATCCTAGGTGGGTTAGTTTTATCTGCTGAAATGAATTTATACTTCATGAGTTCATGTTGTTCAGCTCCATTGATTCTAAACTGATGATGTGAGTTTTCTATTTTTTTTCAGGAAACATTATCTCACTCTTCTTGTTCTTATCCCCAGTGTAAGCTTGCTTTCCATGTCTACAAATGGCAATGGTTTTGGCATTCCCAATTTCCCAGCATTTTTCCCTTTATATAACAAGACTATACAATTCTTTTACATCAGTTATTATTATTACTATCAGTTTCATTATCAATTATGACTTCAAATTTTCAGGAAAACATTTATTGAAATATGGAAGGAAGGTTCAGTGCAGAACTACTCACCAGCACCATACCTTGCAACACTGATGAACTGCATGGCCTGGACCTTGTACGGCCTTCCCATGGTGCACAGCCATAGCACACTATTGGTGACCATTAACGGGTCGGGTTCTGCCATTCAGCTCGCATACATAATCCTCTTCTTGATTTTCTCGGACAGGCAAAAGAGGCTGAGAGTTTTTCTGGTGTTGCTACTTGAACTGTTCTTTATCAGTCTTCTCACGGTTTTAGTTCTAACTCGTGTCCATACGCCCAAAGACCGATGTATGATTGTCGGTATCATAAGCATTTTGTTCAGCGTCATGATGTATGCTTCTCCATTGGTTGTCATGGTTAGTCTACTCTATATTACCATGCAAATATGGTTACTAATTTTGGTATTACTCGGTCGTTTAAACTTCTTTTTTTTTTTCCAATCAGAACTGGAGTTTTATGTTTAATGGAATCTCATGATATTATTAATTTCTTTATTTTTTTTTATAATGAATTGATCATTGTGGAACAGAAATTGGTGATTACCACCAGAAGCGTGGAGTTTATGCCATTTTTCCTCTCCTTCACTTCCTTTGCCAATGGACTTGTCTGGAGTGCTTATTCTCTTATCCCTTTCGACCCTTTCATCGCTGTAATTCAAATCTCTCTCTCTCTCTCTCTCTCTCTCTCTCTCTCTCTCTCTCTCTCTCTCTCTCTCTCTCTCTCTCTCATGGCTGTGCAAATGGTGCTGTACATACAATTTGGTTTGTGGGTTTGGCCTCAGGTACCAAATGCTGTGGGATCAATGTTTGGGCTGGCACAGTTGATTCTCTATGCCACGTTCTACAGATCCACAAAGCGACTGATCGGAGAAAGAAAACACAAAAGCGAGGTGGGTTTGTCAGAGGTGGTGGTGGTGATTGCTGCAGAAGACTCTAGGAAGGCAGACAGTGCACCTCGGAAGTCACGGTGGTGCTTCTGAAACAAATGGTACATGAGAGATTCTCTTATCACCAGTACCATCATCGGATGACTCGACCCCAATTCCAAGATGTTAGCCTAGTCCGATGA
The DNA here is from genome assembly GCF_018687715.1 of Carya illinoinensis. NCBI lineage: Eukaryota > Viridiplantae > Streptophyta > Magnoliopsida > Fagales > Juglandaceae > Carya > Carya illinoinensis. The sequence goes on from NC_056763.1 coordinate 25,419,229, forward strand.
CATGTCAAATTATGTCCTTATCTCTTTTCACCTGTGTTCACCTGTACCTCCACATGTTACAATATAGAGGCATGTCAGCCAACTACGACATTGCCTCGTCAGCTATTTCTGTTTTGCAAAGTCCTCTATGGTTTTCCTGTCTTCGTTTTTTTTCTTAAAAAAAAAAATGTTTGATGGCAAAATAACCAAAAAAGTCATAATTTCTTGCCCCTAATTTTAGATGTTTCGATAATCTCTCTCTTGGCACTTGGCAGTATAGTCTACTGAGAAGAACTTTTACATACTTTGAGGGAGGGTTCCTGAGTGGCATAGGGTTTTTGTCAGTAGACGAGCACCATAAAATAAAAAAAATAAAAAGAAACGATATTTATGATTGTAAGTATATAGACACCACATAATTATTTAAACAAATATATAAAATTTATATAAAAAAAATTAATTATTTTTTTAATAATAGACGACTGCACGACGCTTCCACAACTATATATAGTAATACTCTGAAATAAAAGAATCTCAGTTAGAAGCACAATTCTTTAATTGAATCGAATATTTTCTTACAGCTTGACAAAGACCTGAAAACAATATCTACAACTTACACAGCATCCTGACACTACAAGAATGAGACTCTAAACTATATAATATATACAGTCTAATCCTCAATCCCAAGAGCTCTCACAGGAGCTCCCCAAATTGGAGATCGTATCTTGAACCAAAAGCCTGATTATATTGCTGCCAGACGATCTTGGAATATCCATGCACTCCTGCAGGTCTGCATCGCAGGCTATCAATACCCACTCGTGATCATCATCCAGATACTTGATATCAAATGTGCCCACCTCCAGTTTCAACCTCTTTGCCACTTCTTCTTGCAACTCCAAAATACCCGAACTTAAAGAGATCCTAAACCTAATAATATCTTCCTTATATGTTGCTTTTATTGTCACACTCTTCATCTCTTTCCTTGCTGTAACATGTGGGGTTATAGGAGCAAGAGTAGGCATAGATTGGTTAGGAGCCATATCAAGACAAGGAGGGTTAGGCAAACAGAATTCTGGGGTCTGCTCATCCAATACAGCATCTGCTACTGAAGGACACAGATTTCTCAAGTCTTTTGAACTTCCAGCATCCTCAATCAGCATTCCTCTAAATCTTTCTTGAGGTTCTGTCATCAAAAGAGCATCGGGTAATGAATATGCAGCAGATGTATTCAGCAGACCTGTGGGTGGATATGCCAATTCAGGGGAGTCCCCGGCTTTAACACATTGGTCATTGATGGAAGAAACATATAGATGTTTTGCCAGTGTTGTGCTTGCAACTGGGGGGCTACCTTGGCATGAACCATGTGAAGTAGGGGTCCCAGCACTTTCTTCACATGATCCACTCCTTGCTTTGGACCCGTTTGAGCCTTTACCAACCTCTGGTGGAGACCTAATATGATCATGAACAAGTTTCTCTGGACTAGAGTTTCTTCTTCCTTGCAAGAGATCTTCCATGCCATCGTGTTCATCGCTTTTTAGTGTTATTCTGGTGGGTGAATCGTTCTTTTCGTGAGGTTCAGAGTGCTTAAAGCATGGTGATGTTTGTTGATTGGATCTGACAGGAAGTGGACTGGGGTTGAGTGAATTCAAACTAAATGCTCCTTCAGCACCTTGAACAGATTCAATTACACGCTTTAGTTTAGTGAGGGAACGGTTGACCTTGTTGATCTTGCGAGACGGCCATCGGGAGATTCCATGCTGCCTACAGATGCGCTTCATTGTAGTAGGGCAAACTGTAAAGCAAGAGTATTCATAACAATAACACATTTTAATTGCTCTTGTAAATAAACAATCCATTTTTTAAGTATAACAAATTCAGCACCACCCAAATAGAGAAAGATAAAACGCAAGTAACTATTTGCTAGAATATAAGCATACCACCAAGGCTCTTTGCAGCATCCTTAAGACTGCCAGCAAAATATTGTTGGAGAACTTCAAGGCTAATTGATTTCTCAGTTTTGCCACGTTTTCTCTGTGACTTATTTTTCATCTCCTTAATATCTAAAGAAGAAAAATTATTGATGCTTCCACCACCATTTTTAACATCAGTGCCCTTATCATTTATGTCATCCAAGGACACCATTAATTGCTGTTTGGGTGAATCCTGCACCATATCTCCCATATCCGGCAAGTCATCAGGCCTAGGTGTTAGTTTTGTAGATAGGGGTATTCGTATTGATTCAAGTCTTGAATCAACTCCAGCCTCAGAAACTTGAACGATCTCGACAGATACTTCCTCTTCAAGTTCGATATCTGAAGCAACCTTAAGACTCTGGAAATGCTGCTCCATGGTTGCCAACAAGGAGCCCAATAATATCTGTTGTTCATAGAAATCTGTAATGCGAGGGGGCAGAAAAAATTCTAGAATATAATCATCATCTCCAGTATGAGTGCTACGTAAGCATATTGCAAAACAGCCAGCCAACCCAAACATGCGTGCATAGTGGACTAAGGGGTAGTTAGTTTTGCAGAAGCGAGTAATGTTTCCACAGAAACATGAGCTACGGGACAAAAATGCTCTCCCTGCAACTCCCTGACCCTTTTTCAAGTGATGCTGAACACAGGCCTCCCGGAAACGCCACATTTGAGAATCTACTACATAGAGTGCCACATCAGGGGTGGACATGCATATTTGTGCCATGCAACTACCATCAAAGCTACTACAGCTCTTCTTCAGACCACCACCATAGGCCAGGATATTACGATGCCTACATGGAACCCAAGTCTGAGCCAAAGGTAATTTATGAGTTTCACACACTGCTGTCAATATCCCCAAAATTTCAGCCAATGCAATCTGGCGACCTTCATTGCAGATCTGGTTTAAAGCATTGCCAAATGTATATCCATGTTAGAAAAAGGAAAAGACAATGAAAGAAACCGGATTTTATCTTCCTGATTTCTAGAAGTTTCAGATTTGACATGCATGATTGTTGCATCTCACCTGTGTGTTTGGATGATCCAAGATCTGGGAACTTTTCAGATTTACTGCCTGCAGAAGAACTGAAATTATGTGAAAGAGAAATCCTGAAATGTTGAAGTATGCAATATTTTCCAAGGTTAACAATGTATAGGCAACAACATTTTCCTTGAAAGACATATGAAGTGTGGAATCATCATATGACAGGCGCCTAATAAGATCACAGCAAAAAATTTGACATACACCGCAAGGGGAAAAGAGACCAACCTCAAGTGCTTTGCAGACTTTATCAACCTCGGGTGCATAGTTGATCTTTGCTGAAGTCAAGATGAGCTCAAGTACACCAACACAGGACTGGCCAGAAGGCTCAAATATAGGCAATGCCAAACTTCCCTGAACATTAAAATTCTGGGCATGATTACGACGTTGATATTCCAGCATGGAGTAATACTGCACATTTGGAGTCCATTCTGGTACCCTTTGGCAGAAAACACGGCCAGGAAGCCCAAGGAGTCCATCATTATCATCATCCACAGGAAACTCATACATCTGAGAGACCATCCTATACTGATTAAGTCCATTGCTATGTGGATCAAGCACAAAAGGCTGCCCTGAAGTTGTGAGCACATACCGACTCCCATTCTTTATGGGTACCCAAAACTGCGCTAGAACATTTTGTTCAGTCAAATCTTTGAAGTACCGAAGTGCTACTGTCATTCTCTCCTTGATTACAAAACTCCCCTCTTGATTTTCTTGGGGTGTCAGTCCCATAAGTAGAGATGGGAGTCTACTGTTGTCGAAATTATTCACCACTGGCCTTTCAGCTACTGGAATGGTAGTGCCTGCATATAGTGAAACTTCAAGGTCAGAACCCAACTGAGTGCACCTTTGAGTGAAGCCAAAATATATCATTTTTGTTATTGGATGACATAGACCGATTCAGTCAGATATAATCCAAACTATCGCAGATGGTGATAAAGTCTCAAACGAAAAGGCACCAGTAACAAAACTTCAATTCCTACATTTGCGTTCTATACATACATGTGTGTATTTAGCTAATTGATCGGATTTTTAGATTATAGTTTTTATTTCCTTATGATTTCAAGGGCTTTTTATGGTAAAACATATGTCCTAGAAAGATACTCCATAGAATATGGGACTTGCAACATGCTTCTTGATCTACGTTTGCATGCCAAGAACTGTAATTAAGGTAGGGTACAATTGCAACATGATCTTGATTTCCTTTTCTTTTTTTTTTTTTTTGGTTCCTCAACATGTTCTTGATTTCAATGATAGCACATGATTTTTTGTATGATGTCGTAGAGTTTATTTTTATGCATTTTTATTTAATTTTAAATTTTGATAATTTACTAATTTTTTAAACGTTTATGTGATTTTTGGATTTTTAGGCTTTTGTTCCCTTGTTTGTTTGTTTGTTTTGATTTTTTTTTTTTTTTTTTTTTCCAGGCTTGTATTCTGGTCTTCCTTTTTGTTAGTAATTACAATAAATTAAAGTCCTTTTTGTGATAATCTTCTAGCTTACGATTAGCGAGGATGAGATATAGCCCAACTATACTTTCCTAGAAGATATTGTTTTGTGTTAATTCCTAAGAGAATGATCAACTCAGCTAGATAAATGAATCTGGCAATGAGAAAATAATTCCTTGAGTTTGATCTTGGTTTTTCTTTTTACTTTGGGATTTTCGTGTTTCATTTTCTTCGACTTCTCCCCCACCTTCTCAGCAACCAAACGAAGCTTAAAGTACCAGAAAAGAAAAAGCACCAACCAATGACGAAACTTCTACACTTCCAATCTCAGCTGAATATCCGAAATCGAAGAAAGGAAGCATTATCGGCATAACAATCGATTCTAATTAACACCCCCAAAACCGCAAAAAGGAGGATGTAATCTTTTTACCGCAACATTTCCGATCCAAACAAAGTTAAAACTAGAGTAACCCAATCCAATAAAGATACAAAAAAGCCAAACTCACCGGGGAGCAAGGCAGAGCAGACCGGGGGAGCTGAGGTGTCATACGATACGTCGTCGTTTCCGTCAAGGACAGCCCAGAGAGGAGAGAAGCCCTGGTCAGAGCAGGAGAGGTAAAGCGGTGACATGGGGTACTGGTTATTGTTCTTATCATCGTCGTTGTGATTGGAGACAGAGGAGACCTGATCCAACGGCCAGGAACCATCGAGATCATCGAAGTCCATGATCAACGCTTCCACCACTCTCTCTTCTTCCGCCTCCGCCTCCGCCTCCTCCTCATCTCCTTCCTTTGCCTTCTTTACTACCTGTGGTCCCTTTGACTTGGGAAGTAAGCCGCCGGAGTTCGGTTCCTCCGGTCCGAACATTTTGCTCGCACTTTGTATTACCGGGATATGGTTTGTCGGAGACTGAGAGATAATCCGAATCGGACAGTGTGGTTCCATTGCCTTAACCAAAATGGAACCCAACAGACAGCTTGTCCAAGTTGGTTGACCCAGATTAAAATAACGGCGGGGGGTTATATCCAATGTTGCACTTCCTTCCTACGTCCCCAGAGTATGAGAAATGCTTCACGGATCATGCAAAATGACACATCAGTTTGTATAGTAATATGAAATTTGGAACCATTTTAATGAAATGAAAATGTGAGCAATGAAATGATTTCATCATATTATGTTGTACCATAAAATCCTGTTAAACTTTTCCCATTTTAAGAATTATATCATATTGGAATTCCAAAATCTTATACTCTATAAGGTAGTGGGTAAGTCATGATGTCCATTATAGCTAATGTGATGCTTAATAAAAGCTAATGATCTTACTTTACACTAACAAAATATTTTATATATGATTCACCTCTCCAACTTGCATGTTGAACCACTGATTGAGTGATTGTGTCCATTAGGAACAAAATAATGTAAAAACAGCAAAATAACAACATGGTTGCTGCACACTGTAGTTCCTTAGACAAAACAAAATAGTTTGTTGTCTTGACTCCAATATGACTTGGTTTGGATACTAAGTTTGTTTCAACTCATCTTACTCACGTCATTATTACAATTTTATCAAATTTCTATCTAAAATATAATAAATAATTTAATTTTTTCAAATCTCAAAATAATAAGTATATTAAAAAATAATATTATAACAATATTTTATTCAATTTTCATATAAAATCCATCCAAACCTCACCTTAATCAACAAATAAATTAGTAATGTTAGATAAAATCTTAGAATATATGAGTTTTACGTTTTTCTTTTAAGAAAAATAATGAGCTCATTATTAAAAATGAAGTTTTTTTAAAAAAAAATTATTCATCATTCTTATACTACACACTATATTTGATTTTTTTTATCTTTTCTCTTACTAAATATACAGTGTATAGATGATGAACATAAGAATTCTTTTAATTTAAATAAAATTAAATATAGTGTATGGTGTAAAAATAATGACTATAATGACTTTTTTTTTATATATATATATATATTATGTAAGTCCTAAATCTGCCCTTCTATTCAAAAGTAATGCGCTTAATTAACAATTATTCTGTCCACGTTGCGACCAATAAGATTCTTCCAAAAAAATCCATTTTACAACGAGAAAATTGTATATTTTTTTAACAATCACCTCAAAATAATAATTTATTTTTATATCTCTAAAGATATAAGTGTTTGCTTAATAATGGATTGTAATCATCGGGATTTAATTAGCGTTATTAATTAAATTGGGGAGGGGCATAATAAAAAGTTGGACTTATACCAACTACTACTTTATTTTATTTTTTAAAATGATTCCAATAGAAGAAGTTTGTCATTTTGATTGCATTTCTGCCTTTAACTTGAATATTTAAGGTAGTGCTATCTTTATGATTTTGGAAAAGATTAGCAACGCAAATAGATAATGAATAATATTAGATATAGTTTTAAGATGTGTAAGTCAATTTTCTGTATTTAAAAAAAAATCCTCTATTAAAAATATGATTTTTTTATATATATCTTATATTTATTTAATATTTTTTTTAAAAATACGCAGCACTTGTATATTTTCAAATTGCAAATATCATTTATTATAAATAATTATTTTCTTATTATTTTGTCAATGCGCAAGATAGGATCTGGATGTTAATGTTGAAAGTAAAATTTATATATTTATTTGGATAATATCGACACGGTTAGGTTATTTGTGATATCGACAGATTAATTTAACCTGTTCAAGAGATATATAAAAAATTAAATTAAATTAATTTATCATTTTTAATATATAAGTTAATGTGTCACATTCGAATAGATATTTTTATTTTTATAATCTAAAGTGGGAATTAGCCATATCCTATCTTTTCTTCGAGAGGAGACAAATCTGCATTTTATTTGGTTGAATTAGTTATATATTGCTCGAATATTTATGGGCAGTGACACGATGGATGAAGTGGTGGTGTTAAATTTGCCACTTGGAAATTCCTAAACCAATCGTCAAACCCATGCAATAGGCCAAAATTGCCACATCAGTATCTGGATATAGACGGACCTGTAAACGCCTCATCGGGTAATATCTTCACCTTAAATTTTTTTATTATTTTTTTAATCACGTGAAAATTTGAAGAAATTCAACTTATTGATGAACCCAATATTCTATAACCGACAGATAGAACTAGCAGTCAAAATTTATTCTTTAATTCATTATAATTTATAATAATTAGGAAATTGGGATTTGAGGACTCTTTGGACTTCCGTTTTTTTTTTTTTTTTTTTTTTACAAATCATCTATGCTGGTATTTTTTTTAAAATAAATAATATTTATTATTAACATTTATATTATTACCGTACCCTTGTCATTAAGCTTCTTGTCAATTTTTTATTATTATTTGATTTTAAGTTTTTCTATATACAAGAACAGTCGTGTACTAATCTGTATATTAATATTGATTTATTCATACTTAAAATTTAAATTAATATTATTTTCAATAAAATCTACATTTTAACCAATCACATTACGTTGATACACAGATTAATATATAATTATACTTATAACTATATTTTTTCTTTAAACAATAAAGAATAGAAAGTGGTTGGGATCAGATGTTATTCTTACGTTTACATTTTCAACTTTAAAGGCTTGCAATCAAGAGTCGGGTTGTACCATAAGTTTTAAAATGCTCAAGTAGAAATAAAATCTGGGTGGTTCTTTCTCACTAGGAAGTTGGCTGCCAGTTGTTTTGATTGCTTACGACCCTTAGTTTCTAGTATTTAACTTTGATGTGTCTTTTTCACATGAGATAGAGAGAAGATAAACGAACGTCTGTAGATAATTTTGAGAGTATTTTTCATATAAAAGAGATGTGTTATTTCAGTAGAGTTTTGAGCTCAACTACTTGTATAGAGTTGATTTGGGTTATATAATGATCAGTTTGATTGTTGTATCTTGGAAGAGTCAAGTCAAGATGAATTCTGTTGTACCGGTTAATCTGAGATTTTGTATACCGTAAAGAGTTTGAATTTCCTTAAAGAGAGCGATATTTCCGTATCTCAGTCTAAACTGGTTTTGTTTAAGTGTTAATTTCATTGTAATTTTTATTATATTATTGTATATTTTATTAACAATCTTATCTTATATCATATAATTATTACAATTTTTTCAAATTTTCACATAAAATATAATAAGCAATTCAACTCCAAAACAAAAATTATATTAAAAATTTTATATTTTAATAATGTTTTATTCAACTTTGATCACATTTCATTTGTCTAAACAAACTAGGCCTAAAATTCTTGGACATGAAATTGGGATTCGGGGACTCTAATATCATACCCACAAAAAACTATTAATTAGGTGGGAAAGGATTAATATATAACATGTAGAGGCTCACTTCTACTAGATATATTTATTGTTTGTTAGATATTATTATTATTATATATGTACATATATCCATATATGAAATACACAAGTACTGTAGATAAGTTTAGATTATGAATGATATGAATCAGGTTCTGCTTGGCCACTAAGAATTTTCAGATAAAAATTTTGAGTTTTAAGATAAAATATTAAAATATTATATTTTAATATTATTATTATTTTAGAATTTGAAAAAGTTAAGAAAAAATTGAATTATTTATTATATTTTATATTGAAATTTGGAAAAGTTGTAATGATGAGATGAGAATTTTGAGTTTGAGATGAAAATTTTAAGTGACCAAACACAACCTTAATCTACGTACTTGGTAACAATGTAAAAGATGGGGATTAGAGAGAGTGAAGTAGTTAAGCATGTGTGATTGAGTAATGATTTAATGATTTGTACAGTTTTAATGTGAGCAAGTCTCGTGCATATATACCCTTTAAAAAGATTAGATAAATTTGATACCCATATAATAAAATTAAAAAAAAAAATCTTTCAAAGAGAGTGGAGTTTTGTACGTCCTAAGATAATGAGAAATCATTCACAAAGAGATTTTACGTAAACTTACAAATCGACGTGACTTAATTTAGTACGTTAGATTATAAAATTATTTTTATTATAAAATAAATCTAACGTATTACATTAAATTATATTAATTTATTATACTTTTGTAAAATTTCTTTATAACAATAGTCTATACTTACAATATATAGTATTAACCAGATTTGTGTAATATTACTCTTGAATAAATAATATTAGATATAATTTTAAAATACGTAAATTTCACACTCATTTAAAAAAAAACGTACAACTTATACATCTTTTACACTGTAAATATCATTTATATATTTATATATAGTAGCCAACGTCAGACTATCATTTACACATTGTTCATTCCGATCGGTTAGAGAATATTTGTTTTAGCTCTCTTGTCACAAGCAAGCTGTAAACCTTTCCAACGAAGCAACTTTACGGATAAACATGATCAAATAATTGTATATGTAAAGCTGACCTCAGAAAATATTCATATTCTCATCTTATGGTTAAGAATTTCAAAAACTTTTATATTATTTTATTTAAAAGCCTTTTTATCCGGCTGCCTACCTCGCATATTATTATTATTTTCATGTTTTTATTCCAGTTAATCTATTGAATTATTTTACTCATTATCTTTATATTATATATTTATTATGAAAAAAATAAAATATATATATATATAATATAAAAATATGATTATGGGGGACCAAAACATCATTTTCTTTAGATTAAATATATATATATATATATATATATATATATTTAGTTGGAGTTTAAATCCAAGGTCTTTAATTTTTTTTATAGAAAAATAATTTAATCACAAAGAGATTAAATAAAAATAAAACTGTAAAATAGTATGACTTAATGTGAAACGTAAAGTTACTTTGATTGGAAAATAAATTTAACAGATCACGTGAAATCACATTATTACATATTTCAAGATTTTAGATTAATAAAATAAATAAAATTAATTATTTAAATTATATTCTAATATATGAGACTCTGGTTAGAAGGAAAGAAAATTAAGTTTTCAATTGCTTAACAATATAACAATAAAAATAGATTCTGACTTTAAACAATATATTGGAAAAGTTATTACCACGCTACTCAATTCCGTAGGAAATATGATGTTCAATAAGTAAAATGATAAGATAACTCTTAAATATTTTTGTATTTTTTTAATGATTACGGAAATGATTATTAGTGAATTTATATTTATATATTTTTTGAATGATTAAAGATGTTTAAAAATATTTAAAAAAAATTAAAAAAACTAATTTAAACTATTGTGCATATTTGGAATGCAGCATTGTCCATCCAAGAATATATCAAAACAGCGGGAAGAATTACCAGATAGAGAGAATAACTTTTACTATTATGGGCACAGCGCCACTTGCATTGAGGAGTTGCTATATCGATCCACAGTGAAATAAAAAGAAAGAAAGGGAAAACAAAAAGGGATTTTAGTATATTAAATATAATAGAAAAAGAGCACTCGTCCACAAAGACAAGAAGAACGAGAAAAAGAGAAACAACGCGGGTAATCAAAGACAGAGACATTTCTTAACATTTTTATTAGAGTAAAAATTTAATTGCAATTATTTTTATATATTCTTTTACGTATTTTATAAATGTGATTAATTACGTATTAAAAAAATTAATATAATTAATCACATAAGTGGAATGTACAAAAATGACTGTACGTAATATTACTCATTTTGACTTGTGGTAAATATAAGTCGATGTTTTGATTCAATCAGGATTATATAAAGCGTTAAAGGGCAGATTAATCCCTGAAGTCAGTAGTGATACTAGTAATTGATGAAACGACTTATATAATAAACAATTTCGACAAGTGACTCCAAGCCAGTAAATAAAGATATAGTCCACAAGTTTGCACACAAAAATTAGTTTGACATTGATGCAAGGTGTATGGTGGAAATTCATGTCAATAGTTAATGAACTTTCAGGAAAACTAAACGTGGAAGTTACACCATAATTTTCAGCAAAGTTATTTTCGATGTTGGCTGAAGTAAAATACTTAGAATTGATTTATTCTGAATGGATATATTTTTATGGTGAAGCATGATAGTGAAAATTATGGAGATTTTCATTAAAGTGGAGCGTGGCTATAGGATGAGCTAAAGTTGTAAGGTGAAGATTGTTGGGTTTTACTCTTTTGGCATTTGTCCCACATTAGTGGTGAAGAAAGGAGGAGCAAGACTCAAAATCTATAAAAGGAGGATTAGTCTCATTGGCTAAATGCACAAGTCAAATATTTAGCTAATAACTTGTGACTTTAGTAAAATTTCTCTATTGTCAATTTTTATAAAATGAGAAGAGATGGAGAGTTAAAGTTTTGCTAGTCGATAAGTTATGTGGGTGTATTTGAGGCGATGAGAAAAATTATGTTATTGTAATAATTTTTTACATAGTAAATTTTTTTCTCCAGGTCTTTATGATTTTTTCTCTTTTTTGAGAATTTTTCACGTAAAATATTGTGTTATATTATTTCTCTATTTTTCTTGATAATTCTGCAAATGATAGATCCTAATGGGTGAATTTGAGATGTCCAAATTTTCAATAATTCGATCCAGTTCAATTGGTCTATAGTGAGTTTTTTGAATTAGATTGAACCTCTTCAGTCTAGGACTTTCTCACCTTGGACTAAATTGAATACCCATATAGACTGGGAGAGATCATTAGTTATTAATCCATTTGGTCCAGCCCAATAGTAAATAAATAAATTAATATTTATTATTTTGATAGATAAATTAATAAAAAATTATTAAAATTAAAATTAAGTTAATTCTTAATATGGATTATGATATATTATTAATTGATAACATATATTATTTAATATTTTATATTGTCGATGATAATAAAATAGATAAAAATTATATCATTATTATATAAAATCAAGGCTGGCTCTGGTAAGGCCATTGCCTAATGCCCCCACCTATGTAAGGCTTCCAAAATTAAAAATATTGTTTTTTTTTGTTAAATTTTTTTGAAAGAAAAAAACAACCATTTCAATAAATAAAATTTTAAATGATTTTAATATTTTTCAATGTGTGTAATGCTCCATAATATTAAATTTAATATTTAATATAATGAATTATTTATATTTTAAATATTTTTTAAAATTTTGTTAAATTGAGGTACAAAATTTACTTTGAGACCTTATTTGAAGTTGTTGTATTAAATATAAATTAAAACAAATTTTATTTAAAGATTTTAAATAAATTTGTTTAAAATTTTAAAAATATTCTATATAATAATTTATATTTTATTATATTATAATTATAAATGACTAACTTAAATTTTATCTTAATCTCAATTTGTATTGAGCCTCCCATGTATAAAATAATATACTTATATATAATATTTTAAATATATATAATTCGGTTGGTTTCGGTCGGTTCCAAAAATATCCGACGTGGTTGCTATTACAGGTCAAAACCGAAAATCTTACCGTCCCAATTGCGCCTACAACATTTATTAAATTTAATATTACTCAAAATATTATACATTAATAATAATAAATGATACTTTATAAGTCTATCTTCCACCTCTTAAATTAAGACTATAAGAAGTCTGAAGATTTAAAAAAAAAGAAAAAAGACAATAATAAATAGCCTATAGCTAGGCACTTGATAAACAGAAGACCCAATAATATTTGATTTAAGGGATTTACTAGGGAGCAACCACTATTTATGTTGCACACCACACACTTATAGGTTTTTATAGGGTGTATAGATGCTTTTCATAGGATATATAGATATTTTTTATAGAATGTGTGGTGTGCAGTGATAAATAATAGTTGTTCTTAATATTTTCTCTTGATTTAATTGGTGTTGGTAATGGTATCACTGCTATTAATGCCGAACACGTCAACATAAGTTTTTTTTAATCAAAATCTTCGAAACAACGTTAAGAAATGGGGGAAATCTTCTGGGTAGCAAATCGATATAGAATCATAAGTTTTACTACGTATAAATAAATCTGTATACCGATTTGCATATCAATGTCATTATCTGTATATTTAAAATTTAAATTGACATAATTTTTATTAAAGCCTAACTTTCTAACCAATCACGTTAGATGTGCGCACGTATTAATGTGCAAAATCGTTTATAATCAAATTTTTTCATGTTTATGTATATATTAATTCGATTTCTTTGCCATGAAAATATATGAATTTTTTAAAAAAGAATTTAAAAAAATCATAATAATTAGATAAGATTAGAATGGTTGGAAGTGCAAACAAGCCCATGCTCACTGCCATGCAGATTAAATGATATGATGACGCTTCCGCTTTTGTTTTAAAAAAAGGTTAACAAATATACTATTTTGTTGAGTCAATCGCTCTAATAGGGTGCTCAGCATATTGTCACACTGTTCATTTGCAACCATCCGAAACACTGTTCTGCAATTATCTTCGACTGGTACAGAGAAACCCACAGGAAACTCAACATATCACCACTGCAGAGACAACGTTGAGATCAGATTTCAGGTTAAGACATGGAATAGAGGGACAACAGTCACAGTATAGGTATAAAGATGGAATAGGTTAAGACATTGATTTGCAAGTGCAAGTTTTATGTTATGAAGTCACTATTTATGTGGAAAGATCGGGAATATACAATATCGGGACAGCAAAACCACTCGTTGCATAGAAATAATGTGAAAACGTTATAGGCGCTGAAATTGTTCAAGTTATGATTTAAATTCTAAAATCATTCATAACCTCCAACGCAGCATCTTATTCACTAAAATTGCAAATTCAGAAAATAGTACTCCCTTGAGGAAAAGAAAATGTATCGAAAGCTGGGCAATGATGAATGCCAATGGTAAGAAACATGGTGAAAATATGTCCCACTTACAAAAGATAACAATTTTTAAAGCTTAGAACTGAATTGGGAAGCAGAAATTTTCAAACAACAGAATCGGCATCAGTTGTGGGGATATTGGAATCCAAAGCAGACTATCAACCGTTGCCGGTTTGGATCTCTTTTACACAATACGCTCCAACTCTCTCGCATAACTGAGTGTCTGGTTGATCAATTGCAGAGAAGGTATTTCCTTGCACGGTGCAGATTCTTTTGCCTTCTGGAAAAATACAGAACTATTCTTCATCTCCCACTCAGGATGATCCTGCATTCAAGCAAAGGATTAAAAAGGAATATAGTGAAATAAAATAATTACATTTAATTGCTGGTACGAAGAGTGTCGTGTGGTGCGTGTGTGCACTGGTGTCTATATATATATACATAAGGTAGTGCTACCTGGCATACCAAAATGGGCCGAATGGTTTACCGAACATTTTTTAATTTTTTTTTTTTCTTTTTCATCATTTGTTTAACTAAAACAGTTAATAAATAAACATTTGGTACACTATTCAGTCCTATTTGGTATGCTAACTAGACATTTCCACACACACGCGTATAAGCAACTTGTTTAGGGGCATTGAGCCCCAGCTGTGGGGAAGCAAATCCCAGATCAGAACCCCTACGGTCTAGATGGTATGGGGGGGAGTTCCATGAACCTAAATAATTGATCATCCGACGGCCCTTTTTTTTTTTTTTTTTATAATTAACCTAAATCTAGAAAACTATATCTAAGAAACATTTGAGTCATATACACTATTTCAGTGTAACACTCCAATGGCCTAACCACATGGCCTATACTCCAAAATGGCTAGTCAATAATACAATTGGAGCCTCATTGGAACATTATAAAAAACAAGAACTTCTCATTCCCAAGCAATGTGAGATCCCATACACCACTTATCCTTATCATATGAGGTATCAAATTCAGATATCACATATCCAAGGCCAATGACTTGGGCTAGGGCCCCACTCATCCCAAACTACCGACAGCTCCAAACACTCCACTTTGAGGTGCGCATTCCCACCTTTAAACAAAGGACTTGTGGCGAGATTTTGGACATGGTATTCCAACCTAAAGTGAAAGGTCTTCACCACAAACCAGATAATTGTAGGAACAAGAGATCAACTATATTACTTCCAGAATGGTCAGTAATTTGAATCGTTGAGGAAAAAAAAATCAACACATTACAAGATTGAGCACCTCCTTGATGTATTCCAACAGTTCTTGGTCAGAAGAGAACAGCAGCATCTGTCGTGCATCATTAATTGAAAGATAATCATATGCCTTCTCACTACATCCAGCTATTTCATCTCTGAAAGTGACAGAAAAGATATAAATTTAAACATATTTTAGAGAGTAAATACAAACCTACAAATTAGAAACTATTTTGAATAAAAGCCTAAGGACTTCCACCAATCACATCTTCCCAGGAGTCCAAAGATTGATTTTCAAGTAATAGTTTACAGATACAAAGTTATGTTGCCATATTCAGAATGAGCTCTTAACTTGCTTGTTTACAGTTTCTTTGTCTCTTACTGCTTTCGATTCATCTAAGACATTGTAAGCATTACTAAAGATTGGAATTGACTAAATTACCTGACTGTCTTTGCCAGAAGATCCATGAAGTAGACATAAGTCTCATGTGGCACCTTCTGCCGAGCACTCAACACACGGTTGTAAGCCCCTTCCATGAAGGATTGCTCCAACTCCACTGCATGCTTGATGCAAGGATTCTCCAAAGCAGTTGATGAAAGAAGTTCCAGTTCAGTGTGGAATTCAGCAATTCTATTTTGCACAAGGAGTCTCAATAAGTTGAGACCTAAGATTGGATACTCCTGAGGCGATGGTGGTAGGAGGTTGCTGCTCCAAAGGAAAAATACATAATAAATGAAACAGCAAAAGTATTGTTCATATCATTGTCATATTGATCAGAGACGTAATCTTTTACAATTCATAATGGTATTCGTTTCATTATGGGTTAAGGGTATCTATCTACGAAACATGTTTGTTGCTTTGCCTTTTTTAATGTCAAGGAACCTCTCCAAGGCAAGGCCCTTCAGACCGCCCTGCAAAGTAAACTCCGGTCCTGTGCCCCGCACTCTCGGAAGTTTCCCTACACGGAACTGGTTAACTCACTGGCTTTTCACCAGGGGATGTGGCCCCAAAGCATTGTTTACACCCATGAGGTGTTGAACCTTGGATCTTGAAGGGACAGGTACCCCAAGACCTTGAAGAAAATATATACTTACCCAACATCAGTGTAATAAGGCTTCAACTGAAAGAAATCCCTCTCAAATGCATCTTGATCCTCGATCTTCACACTGAGAATAACAGCATGCTCATATATATCCCCTGAAAGTCCTCGTATATAATAAATCATGAGAAAATAATTCAGAAACAAAAAAATGATAACATCTACACCAACTTCAAATGATATCTAATATGTCTAATTATGTGGTTTAATAAATTTCTTACTTGTAAAAAAAAATCTCTAATATAATGGACTCATCAGATGCAAGATAATGAGAAGCTTTTTTAAAAAAAAAAAAAATACAATACATCTTTTTAATAATATTGTTTCTTGACTTAGTAGTAAGACTTTGGACCATATGCTCATTTCAATCATTTGCACTAATGTATAGTTCTTGTTCGGTACATTATGTACTCCACATTTTCAAACACACTTGAGGTTCTAATCCACATATCATAATTAAGAGCTTGAATAAGTATTTGTGTAGAAAATGAACGCCAAAAGATTGAACTGCAGACCAATTCATAATTGCATAAAAGGAAATGCTCATCAACAAAACTCCTAGGACAGTGAAACCACCGCAATACCATTGGAAAGAGAAAAAAAGGAAAAGAACACATAGCATTAAGTGATATGAAGAAAGAATTTTACTTGCTAAGCTTAGTTCATGGATCGCATTAGGCGTGCCTTCAAACAGAGGTGGGAGGCTTCTGAATTGTGTCAGCAAGACCTGATAAATGGAAAAAAAAAATCCATCGGAAAAAGGCTTCATTTCAAGTGTGTGCATCATAAACCACACCAATTTTAGCATGCTCTCTCTCATCATAAATCAGATCCAACAGGCTTCCAGAAGCTCAAAACTAAGCGCTATTGGTACTCCCATCTAACACTCTAGCAATGATCCACAAAGAAATCTGATCGAAATTACTCAATGCCTCTACTCTAGCAACCATAAACTGAAACACAAATATGCCAGCCAAATCAACAATACGTTAGGTTAAGTCCCAAATCCAGGGTTCACTAAACCATAGATAAAACTGTAGACTACCGTGACAACTATTATCCCACGTCATTCAATCAAACCAAACACAGCGACTAATTCATGCAATACCAAACTAAAAATTAGCCAAAAGACTTTCTTTCCCAATCCCGAATCAAAACCCTAATTATATACCAAAATTCGAAAATTCACTATATAAATTCGGATCCAGATTGAGAAAACCCACTATAACCCTTACTATCCCCAGCTACTCGTAAACTGTGGCTTACAACCGAAAAAAAAAAAGAGGAAAAAACGGCAGGACATTAAGGGACTCATGAGAGTATTCGGAAAGAAAAACTAGGGCATTTCGGGATGGTGTACCTTGAGTTGGGAGAGGAGTCTGCTGCAGGTATCGAAGTCGTGCCTGACGAACGCGGCTTTGAAGCGCTCGAAGAACTGCGAGACCTCTGTGAGCTTCGGATCCATCGACTTTGTCTTCTCTCACGTCAATGTGCGTAAAATCGATCACTTTCTTCGGCCTTTGCTCTTGCTTATTGCTGAAGAGGAAGTCGGAACAGAATTTCGCCTTTAGGGTTTTTTCCAATTTTATTTTTTGGAAAAAAAAGATAAGACACACACATTGGGCCCGGGTCGTGTATTCAGATCCAACTTGTAAAGGTGGGAAACGGGATTGAATAATAAGGGCCCAGGACTTGTAATGGGCCAAGTGATAGGCCTAGGCATTTCTTAATTTTGAGTGTGTTTTTGTAGTCTATTGACTATGAAAATACAATTCTTCTATGGATAGTCGAGAGATGCAACCATGAGAGTTGTCTAATATATTATGCCATATCAGTCGAATTATTATAAATAAATAAATAAAAAATGACCAAAATAGAAATAGAAGAGAAACACATAGCAAAGGTCGTCTTTTTCGTTGTCTTCGTTGGTGGATGTTTCCCTCTTTCTTCTTTCTTTATTTCCTCCATTTCCCTCCCTCTTTCTTCTTCCCTCTGTTTTTTCTACATAATTTCTGTATTTTTGTACTATTTCCAAATCTTCTCAATGAATCACCAATTTTAAACACTCTTTTTAATTTTTTTTTTTAATTTTTAGGACAATGTTGTAGTCTATTGACTATGGAAATATAGGATTGAAGCTGTATTGCTAGTTTCACTTTTTTCTTTTAATGTGTATTTTTTCAGTTGGTTAGTTAGCACTTTGATCATCAAAATGCTTTGAATTGATGGTCGGGATTCTTAACTCCCAATGTTTACATAAAACATATATTATCGTGCTCGAGTTGAAATATACAGTGACTTTCATAACAAGCAAATACGAGAAAGCTAAAGCTCGAGTTGTGTGAACTATTTAATTCAGCTAAAGCTCGTCAAGTGATCAAATCAGTATATAATGAGTGGAAATTGCTTGTGTTGTAGTAAGAATACTGATTGTACAATGGAAATTAAGACTAGTGACTGTAAAAGCTCGGGAGGACTTTAAATGTCAACTTTCTCTATAGCTTAAGATCAAGATCATTCATATGGATAAGTCGATAGATGTTAATCCATATCTTTGGCTTTGCTTTTTTGGGTTGTCTTTGTTTTGATGATTACTGGGAATAAAAAAGCATAACAGCACTTTGTTCATGAGTTAAAACAGATGTACTGTGAACTTGGGCATGAGAAGAAGTTCTAAATTAAAGAGCTGGAGAATCTGATTCATTGCTAAAGTCTGATCTCATGCATGCCCACCTTGTGATGGAAGAGGTAGAGAGCTTGCTTCATATTCCACCAACAACAGTGAGATCTGATCATCTCAACTGGGATTATAAGCAAAAGCACCCTCCATCCTAGAAAAGGATAATCTAAAGATCAGGACAAAGTTGCATGGACCACTAAAGATAACTATAAATACATTAAAAATAATGCAAATCTGTGACAAAAGTAAATTATTGTGCATTTCACTGATGTGATTGATCAAAACTATTATTTTATATTAAAAAAATAATACAGTTAAGTATATTAATAAAGTGTACAAAAAATATATAAATGTAACTACATATAGAGTTTCTATTTATTAAATAATTATTATTTGTAGCGGATAAATTCCGTGATAACAATTTGATTTAAACTTAAATAGAATAACGCTTTTAATGGTTTTTTTTTTTTGGCTAATGGTTGAGTGGTTGATTATTTATGCTGAAAAATGAACTAAATAAAAGGAAGGTATTAGGAGTACGCATGAAAAACCCGTTGATCATGCTTTATTCGGTCAGTGCCTGATCTGGTATTTATGTAATGATGATATATAATAAAAATATTCTGTATAGTCATTTATGCATATTCGTTGTGTATTTTTTATATATTTTATTAATATGATTGATTACGTTATTTTTTATTAATATAAAATAATTATTTTAATCAATCATATTAATAAAATATATAAAAAATAAATAAAATTGACTATATATAGTAGCACTCGATAGCTGACCAAAGGTAAAACACCATCACTTTGCAATGAATCGCCGAATATTTCCTTTCATTTTCAGGAAGAATAAATTCTTCCATTATATTATCATAGTGAAGACTAAAGAGGAAAAGGCGTGGCCCCTAATACCACTCAAATGTGTGGAACACCTCTCTTGCCCTATCTTTCCTCTCATCATTAACTTAACTTTGATAATATCTTATAAGAAATTTATTCTCATAGTATTTTTGTTTTTATCTAATTTTATTTTCCAAATATTGAATTGGGTTTACAGTAAAATAAAAACTTTTAAATACATAAGAAAAATATATTTACCACTAAGGCAATAGTCCAGTTTACAAGCTGATATTTCATTACTTCGAGATCAAGACTCAAGAGTTCGAGTCAAAATATAAGTTGACGGGTTTTGGATCAACTGGATACTCTAGGAGTGCTGTAATGATGGGCTTGCCTTTGGGACAATAGTTATAGTTCAAACCAAACATTCTATAATGAAGAATGGCTCCTATAGTCACGCTCAGAAAGAATTGCTATACTGTTATCCCTGCCTCTCTTATTGCTTAGAATATATATATATATCTATCAATCGATATAAAAAGGGCATACAAAATTTAATTTATAACTTTTCTTATAAAACCCTACCATGCCAATGGATGGATATTGATATATATATAAGATCTTATATACGATGAAATCAACTCATGTCGATCTAGGAACATACACGTCAAAATAATTTTCTTTTGCTTAATAATTAGTTGCTCTTAAATGGACAAAACATAAGGAGGTGTCAATTTCTTGAAGTTGAGAGTTAAACTCACATTGGCTAAATCCAGGATGCCAAACTTGAATAAGATCAACCAACAGTAGTTAGAAGAATAATTAATCCATCCACGAATGATCTTTGTTGACCAAAAGCAGGACAGGCCTACCACATTCACAAACATCTTTGCAAGTGAGAGCCCTTTTCCAATTATCTCCCGGCAAGAAACTCAAACAAATCTGCGCAACTTCGATAGTCAGCAATTCCTTAATTTCTCTTATCTCATATATATTCCTTTTTCTTTGTCTCATCAGCCAGTGCACTAAAGGTTAGTTTGGATTTAGAAATAAAATGAGATAGTTTTAAATAAAAAATAAAAATTAAATAAAATATTATTATTATTTTAAAATTTAAAAAAATTAAATTATTTATTATATTTTATATAAAAATTTAAAAATATTATAATAATAAAATAACATAAAATACTTTTCAAATTCAAACGGCACATGAGTTTCATAATTATATTGGGCTCATGCAACAGATGGGCTTTGGTCTGAGGACCCAGAATTTAGTGGAGTGTCATTGGCTCCGTCCCATAATGGAAAAGGGAGAATCTATACCACCATATGTAAAAACAAATAATAATACAAAAAGATCATCGATTTGCTTATATTTTATTAACAAAGGTTTCGTTTGCTAATCATCTCTCTCTCTCTCTCTCCGAGTGTGCAAACACAGTGATCAGAAAGACCATTTTTCTCCATAAATACACTCAACAAGATCTTTTTAGCTCTGCCAAAACTAGGACTCCATCATGAGTCTTCCTCAACCTCCAAACCCTCCGCACCTTTCTCCGGCAGTTCAACTTAAACTTTATCAGTCTTTCATATTCTCAATTCCTATCCTTTTTTCCATCATCCTCCTCCTACTTTTTTACTTGTTCTACCTCAAGAGGAGGGCTTCCACTCTCTCTTTTCCTCCACCATTAGAATTTCCAATTACTTCTAATCCAACCAGTCCATATCTCGCCTCAGTAAGTCCTCTCTCTCTCTCTCTCTCTCTCTCTCTCTCCACAAAGACGTGCAGAAAGGAAAACGATTAGAGCATAAAACTGTGTTGCTTTGTTTTGTGTGTGTTTGTCTTTGCTTTTCCTTGTTGATTTTAAGAAGGCTGGAAGCTTTTCCTGTGTCACTGAGTTGTGCTCTTTTGTTGAGTCGATCTTCAACACTGTTTCACTGTATTACCCAAAAAGTAAGAAAGTTACTGGACATGCACAGCATCAACGTGAATTTAATCATACACAGTACAGTTTTGCAGTAGTGCTCTGCCTAATCTTTTTCCAAAGTTTTCACAGATTATATGACAGCTTGTACATATCAATCTAATAAATATTTATCTAGTTCTCTATTTTCTACAGCCATGTCCGGTGGATTTGAAGGGGTATATCAAGGATAAGCTTCCAGTAATCTTATTCGACGAGGAATTAAGAACAAGGGAGTCACAGTATGTACTTTTTTTCGTTCCCTCTCTTCTTTTTATTCCAATATGTACATAATTTTTCTCCTGGTTTTTTTCGTTCCCTCTCTTCTTTTTATTCCTATATGTACGTAATTTTTCTCCTGGTTTTTATCTTAAGAAGAGGAGCTAAGTTCTTGCTCTTGGAGCATAGTGGTCTTTAATCATTTAGGCCCTACAAGATGTGCTCTAAATGATGGGATATCACATTCATCAATTCGGAAAGCACTATTCACGACAGAGATTGACCACGAATCAAATTCTCCTTTATAAACTTCGCAAATGGCCTCAGATAATGGCATACTTATGAAAGTTTGAAACCCCTTAAAGCCTGCATATAGAGTTGTTCCTGTAAGGCTGTAACCAGCTATGGCCCAACATGCCTTGCAACATATATAGAACTGTCAATACTTTTTGTCCATTTAGAATCTTTAATGGCATCAGCTATTTTCTTATTTTTTTAAATGTTAGTGGAATCCCTCAAACTTGCTGATCAACTTACCGTTAATGTATTTTAAGTTTTTTAACTTAGTATTTTTTCTTAATGATTAAATGAATTGATTATTAGTAAAATTGTGTATTTTATTTTTATTTTTTATCAATGATTAAGGATGTTAAAAAAATATTTACAAAAAATGATAATAATAAAAAAAAAACAATCTCCACATGCTAGCACCATCATTTTTTTTACAAACAAGTATTTTTGAACAGATAGATGACAAAGTAGAATATATGAGAAATGACATCTTTGAGGGTGACTATATATATATATATATAAAATAAAGTTTCAGAAAATTTTTGGTATTTTGTATTGATCAAGATTCTTCAGAAAAGGTACCCCACCTGCATAAGAAACATGTATTAAAAGTACAATCTACAGTTTTTTTCCTGACATGGAAGTTTTCTCTTGGCTATTTGTGATTGTTGTTGATTACCCACAGTTGCTGCACTTTCTAAATATTTTGTGATCGATGTTTAGCTCAATCGAGTACCATGATCATGAAGACCGATTTTCTTCAATGTAGAGTCTAGGGAAACCTGAACCGCTCATGCATGGATCTCAAATTATATGAATAGTCAGCTAAATTGCTACAGAAGTGCTATAAATTGCTAAATTTCCCAAGTTTTAGAAGTTTTTTCCCGTAAGTTATTAAACAAAATAGCAGCAAAAACACGAGAAATTGAAAGGGAAGAACTTGTTTTTTAACCATCGGGGTAAGCTGAACTGAACTGAAAAAACATTCTCTGAATTGTTTTCGCAGATGCTGTGTCTGCCTAGGAGAATTCGAGATCAAAGAAGAGTTGCTCCAAATCCCATTGTGCAAACATGTGTTTCATATTGAATGCATCCATGTATGGCTGCACTCAAGCTCAACTTGTCCACTTTGTAGATGCTTGGTCATCCCCACCAAACTTCTCAATCATGCTCAGCAAGGTATCTCTGAACCCCCCCAGCAAGATAGCACAACTTCCAACCAGCATCCCCAGACTCAATCATCGGAACAACAGCAGCAACAACAACAGCAGTCAGATGATGTAAACTCAAACATCACTAATATATTGAGAGAACAGACGATGATAAGGATTGAAGGATCATCTGGTGTGAGTATATGCTTAACAGGTTCCAGCAGATCACCTGATTTGACCATTTGCAGGGAGAATGAGATGGTTCACGATCAGGAATCAGTAGTTCTTCATATCAGAACCCCATAAAAGATGAAGCAACACCATGTCTTCTTTCCATGATGGAATAAAGTGACTAATTATACACGTAAAAGTTCTATAGGCATACAGATGCTGAAATGCATACGCATGCCTTTTAAACATCCACATTCTTCTTTCCTATCATATTATCCCTCTCCTAATTACTTTTTTGAAGGCGATTGGTGGTGGTGCCTGGTGGTAGTCAGGAGTACTGAAGCAGAGGGGGAGATCGGCATAGTTTTGGATGACCCTATTTTAGATTTGGGTGATATGTCTTGAGAGTTTAGAAAAGAGTACTGCCATTGTCATGGCACAATTATCTTGAGATCTATTTTCTGTAGCAGGCCCCCAACTAAATAAAACTGTTGACCGATGGTCAGGATTGGCTTTCCACTTCAAGCGTCAACGCTTTTTTTTTGGGGGTCATTCTTAGGGAAAATGCTGTTATTTATCTTGAATTTTATCATCACCAGTTGTGGTACTAATTGATGTAACATATGTTGAGTTCCTTTTCATTTAAATGATCGATGTAATGGTCACCTAAACTGCAACAGTAATAAAACACCAATGTGATACTTGACACTTGTTGGTAGTGGGTAACCCACCATGACCCATGTTATGTCAACATGGGTAGGAAGTTATTAATTAACTCCTCATCGCTACCACAACTTCAGAAAAGATAATTAACTTCCCATGGTGAAAACTCTTTAAATAAGGGTTTATGTACATTAAATTAGGTGTGAAAAAAGTCTATATCAAAAAGAGAAAAACTTTCATCTTTATACAATTTTCAATAGAAACCATCTAAATATCTTGATCTTGAAGCGTGAAATTTTCTAGGAGACTCTAGTAATCTCTTAAATGACGTAGAAGTGTAAACAACTAAGTGACATGAACTGTAAGACAAGCAAAGATTTGGCCTTGTGGGAATTGTCCTTCTTGAGATAATTTGAATTAACCTTATTTAACAACACTCATGCATTCTCATTGTAACTCGATCATATTTTACCCCTCTTAACTTGTGATTTAGCTAAATGGGGTCTTACAAATTATTAGATTCAAGAAGTCCCTAATGTATGTGTCTAAGCTGCCAGTCCACTAATGTTGTGTTCAACCCAGACTCGTACAATGAATTCATAAACTTCTGATGTTAGCTCTCAATCTCAATTCCTCAGAGGAATTAGAGAAAATAGCGTATAAAGGGCCAATGCAAGACGTGTCGAGATAATAGCAGTTTTGAGGGGCATTCTTCCTCTGTCACTCCTTAAGACCATGGCTTTATAAATTGGCAAGGAATTCACCACCACAAAACCTGCTATGAACATCTGCAGAAACAGTCCCTCCACATTGCTGATCCCTCTTAAAACTTGCGTGAGCCCCGTTAAAAAGAAGGCTAGGTTAATTATGGCTCCGGTTGTGAATGGCACCAACAATATGGGTGAAGAGAATCCAAATTCAAAGATACCTTGGGCATATCTTTTGCTTTGTTCATCATCAACCACTATGCTTGTCAAACCGAAACCATATGTGGAAATGCCTAAACACTTGAGAAAGTACTCGAGAAACCCGAATACGCAGCATGAAAATCCTCTTTTCATCCACATTCCTTGATTGTTCCACCACCTTTGAGCTGTTCCTCCCGCTACCAAAAATTCAAGGAGATCTTGTCCGCAGGCTCCGAGGAAAAGAAACACATATAAGAGAAACCAGGGATTTGATATCTGCAACACATTTTCCAAATTCATTGATTGGGAAGTGACAATCACTAGAAAGTGTAAATTGATTTACTGTAATAGATAGTTTTATCAGTAAAAATTAGAAGCATATATTGGTTGCAGTATGATTAGAGATCCTCTCCAGAATTAGATGGAGGGAGAGGAACACAACATTTTCTATCGAAGTAGACTTCTATGACACACTGATCATGATCTGTAAAAGTACTCTCAACATCAAAACAACACGCGTTTAGTAAATATACCTTTGGAAATATGCCGAGTCCATGGAGAAGAGCTAGTTGGGGGAGGAAGGCATATATGGTGATGGAGGAGTAATACATGAAGGCAAGGCCCATGAGAGGTCCCACAGAACTGATGCCTTAAGTTATGGGACTGAAACTGGAGAAGCCAACCTGAAGAGCACCAATGATCCATCTCTGCAATTGGTTTAGCGCATTGATGAGGCTGATTGGTGCATCACCCAGAAAGGCTGGTCTCCTTTCTGTTGCAAAATATGGACCTCCATCCCTCGCAATGCAACAGAAATCCCGTGTAGAAGTCCTCTACCAGTGATCCATATCTGAAGCCCACCTATGCATGCGTTGTGCAAAGAATTCATTAGTGCTGTTTTGAAACTGAATATTTCATATTTTTCATCTCAATATGAAATCATGTAAGATTATCAAAATCATTAATTTTTTCTATTAAATATTTTATATAGAATGACGAGAAAGATCAAAATTTGAATTCAGAATAATTATTATAATAAAATTAAATCATTAATCGTCTCAAAAATTTAAATTGATAGAAAGAGACCATATATTCAAAATTTGGATTAATATTTAAAAAAAAAAAACCTGATATTTTCAATAATTATGAATCATATATATATATCATCGACAAGGGATTCTGTTTAGTTTAATTAATGTGAGATCATATCTCTAGTTTTTTATGTGAAACTAAGCTACTTAACACCTTCGTTTAACTCACTGTTCAAAGTACGTAATATTGTAGTAGAGAGAAGCTTGGAGGAGCTTACCTCAGCCCCATTTGGTGCCGTTCTCGTAATTGCCTTCAGCAACCATGTGTGCCATTTCCAAAACAAATCTAAGTAGATCGAGACTGGATTGGCTTATTCACAACACGGTTCGGTCCAAGTTGGGAGATTTCTGGCGGCTCAATATATGATGGGCCTCCAAAGAAAGCTCGTCAACTGAAGAAACAGTCGGTTTTAATATAATTAGAGCCCAATAGTCCGTCCAAACCCAACGGATTAGTTTGAAATGGTCGTTTATATTCGCAACTGTAAGTATCGTCGTCGTTGATCCCATAAAAGATCTGAGGGAACTGAACATATGATAATTGGGACCTAAGTTCTGAATCTAATAGGTAACACAACGCACAAAGAGGTGTTCGTGGGTCATTAGAATACATGATGTCACGGTCCAAGGTTAGGATTAAGGTTTGGGTGCGTTGGGGGGTAGCCGACACTCGAGGCTTCAATACAAAGCAGAAAACAAGACAACGTACTAATTAATGAAAACAAATAATAAATTAATTGAAAAGGCCACTGGCAACACACACACGACACACACATATATATAATTTTTCATATATATATATATATATATGCAACATTCGGATGATCATTTTTCGTGTGTGCGCACGCGCGCGTATATATAGAGAGAGAGAGAGAGGAAAATATACATACCAGGAAATTATTATGACAACGTACGACGCATACCCAGCCACAACAAAATTGGGACACTCCTTGTTGACAGCGATTGGTTCTATTTGAGCCCTAAACCTTAATTATATTAGAGAAGTTCTACGAAATTCAATATATAAAGTAATTGGCTAGGCATTCTAAAAATAATATAAAATAAATTATAAAATAAATCTAACGTGTCGTATCAAACTACGTTAGACGAAGTTTACTTTTATAATGTCTTTTACAAACCTATTACTTCTAGTAATAAAGTCATCGATTTGTAAATTAAATTCGTGCACAAAGCAAACTTGAATGATGGTGGGATCGATGATCTTGGCGAGTAAACCCATCTGTCCATTTGCTGAAAGCTCTTCGCTCTATCTCCTCAGTGATATAGTACTCTTTTATGCTTTCATACATTTCCTCAACATCGTTAATTGAATAGTACACATGCAAGAGGATGATGATCAATAAGCTAATGTTTAGGGTTCTTGATTCCTCCTCTTTCAATAATAAGGTTTTGTTCAATATAATTCACCTTAATCTGCTTAGTATCTGATGACCAAGAGCGATTTGATTCAAAATAAGCTTATGGGATCCTCTCCTTTATATTATTCGATCTTCCTCCACAACAGTGTAAAGAATCAAGTCAGTATAACTGAATTCAAGGCTGAAGATATTGAAGATCAGAATACCGAGAATTACAGCAATGGTAATGACAGAAATCACAACAGCAGATTTGCTAAAATCTTAACAACAAATCAGGAGTCCAACAAATGAGGAAGATTTGATCCTGCAATTAGTTATGATAAGATTGTATAACTGTAACCCTTTTGAATTCAATTGTTCACGTAAATATAGGAATCGGTTGTAATATTCTTATATATATTGCTATACAGATTACATTGAATAATAAGGAAAAACAGAGGATTTAATTCTTTTACATGATATCAGTATAGCCATCAAAAGACCAACATCTAAATGTCTTCCTCTCAATCCACAACTCAATCTCCTTCCATTACTTCCATGCCTTCTGTTGCTACTATCAAGCTAAGCCAAGAAAATTATCTCCTCTGGAAGGCCTAGTTGGTACCGTATTTTCGAGGTCAGGACCTCTTTGGTTACCTCAACGGAACCACACCAACACCACCCAAAACCATTTCCGTCTCCCACCCTGAAACCAATGTTGTTTCTGAGATACTAAATCCTGCTTATTCTCAATGGGTCCAGCAGGACAACCCCATTCTTAGCACTCTCATGTCTTCTCTTACCGAAGGAGTGCTTGCTCAGGTTGTTACTTATACCTCCTCCCATGATGTCTGGTATGCCTTGACTGCCACTTTCTCCTCAAAATCTCGTGCGCGCATTGTTCAAATTCGCACATAGCTAGCCATCGCCACTAAAGGCAGTAAATCTGCTACTGAATACTTTCACTTCATCAAGAGGCTAGCGGATGAACCAACAATTGCAGGCCAGCCACTGACACGAGATGATACTATCACCTATATTCTTGTAGGTCTCAGCCACGAATATAACAGTTTTGTGGCCTCCATTTCTGCTTGCACTAAAGTGTAATGCTTGAAGATATTTATTCGCTATTATTAACCACAGAAGCTCATCTATCTCGACACTAACTCACTCCAGCAATTCAACAACCTTCTGCCAATGTTGCTCAACATCAATCACACCCATTTTCTAAGACTGGCTGTGGAGGCTCTCGAGGATGAAGGCGAGGCAATCGTAGTGGCTTTAACTCTTCCAACCACAACAATGATCAGTCCTTTATTATTTGTCAGGTTTGTGGTAAGCCTGGACACTCAGCTCGTAAGTGTTTTCACCGCTTCGATCTCTTTTATCAGGATACTCCAAAAGATACACCCAAGCAAGCTATGATTGCTGTGAATAATGGTAATCCTACCAATTGGGAGACTAAGTGGCATGCGGATACGGGTGCAACCCATCACCTCACAAATGATGCTTCCAATCTCCACCAACAGAACACTGAATATAATGGTTTTGATATTGTTCACGTGGGAAATGGTCAAGGTTTGCATATCTCTAAAACTGGTTCTTCATATTTCCAAACTCCCTCTTCCACCTTTGTTCTTAACCAAGTCCTTTTAGTTCCTGAGATTCAAAAGAATTTGATAGCTGTTCAACAGTTTTGTATTGACAATAACGTCTATTTTGAATTTCACGCTCACTTCTTTCTTGTGAAGGATTACTTAGGGAAGGTCCTTCATCAAGGCCATCTCCGTGATGGCCTCTATAGTTTCACCACCAAGACCCGTCTACCTCAAGCACACTCTAGTATTCGGGTTTCCTTTCAAAATTGGCATCGTAGGCTTGGCCATGCTTCTCTTCCCGTCGTCCACAAAGTTCTATCTACTTTCAACCTTTCAGTAGAGAAAAATAAAATGCACAGTGTGTGCTTTGATTGTCAAATGGCTAAAAGCCATAATTTGCCTTTCAAGTTATCCACATTTGTTTCCTTGCATCCTTTAGATTTAATTTTTATGGATGTTTGGGGCCTTGCTTCCGTTCCTTCCATCACTAGTGCTAGATATTATGGGAGTTTTCTCGATAATTATTCCAAGTTTCTTTGGCTATTTCCTCTTAAACTCAAATCCGATGTGGAACAAGTTTTTCTTACTTTCCAAAAATATGTGGAAAACCATTTTGAAAGGAAAATCAAAGCCATCCAATCCGACTGAGGTGGCAAATATAGACGGTTGAACACATATTTTACAAACATTGGAATTAACCATCGCTTCGCTTGTCCACACACGCATCAACAAAATGGTTCTATTGAGAGAAAACATCGACACATTATCAAAGTTGGTTTAAGCATGTTAGCACATTCAAAACTCCCAATGATCTATTGGGAAGATGCCTTTCAAACTGCAACTTATGTGATAAACAGGCTTCCAACACTTGTTTTAGACCAAAAATCACCATTTGAAATGCTATATAACCGTGTTCCAGATTATTCATTTATGCGTGTATTCGGTTGTGCATGTTGGCCTAACTTGAGGTCTTACAATCACAATAAGCTCAATTTTCGTTAAAAAACATGCATTTTCATTAGCTATAGTCTTTGTCATCAAGGGTACAAATGTCTTGATCTCTCTACTGGTAAGATCTATGTCTCAAGACATGTCATTTTCAATGAAAATCATTTCCCCTACACTTTCGATAATACACTCCAAAGTCCCGCTCCTTCATCTTCCAACTCTGTCATGCTTCCCCTGCAAATAAATTCTTCCCCGTCACCAAGTTTATAAGATTTGCATCCTAATCCGATTCCCACAAGCATCGAATCTGCACCATTATGTTCTATTTCTGCACGAATAGATCAAGGAACAGCCACCCACTCTGATGATGCACCACTCGGGGATGAACAACCCACTTTTACTAACACTCATTCCATGATCACAAGATCAAATAATCATATTTACAAGCCTCAGCAACCACAAGATGGCTGCATTCGATATCCTTTACTGCGAGCCTTGATAGCAGAAACTGCACCTCTAGAAATTGAACCAACTTCATACACAGAGGCTTCTCAATCAGCCCACTGGCAAGTTGCTATGAATAATGAATTTTCTGTCCTGCTACAAAATGGCACTTGGTCTTTGGTATCCCCATCAAATAACACCAATGCTGTGGGCTGTCATTGGGTGTTTAAGATTAAAAAGAAGGCGGATGGGACCATTGAACGTTGTAAAGCACGTCTCGTGGCTAAAGGATTCCACCAACAAGAAGGGGTCGATTTTTCAGAAACATTCAGTCCGGTGATCAAACATACAACTGTTCGGTTAGTGCTTTCTCTCGCTATTTCTTATAATTGGCCTATTAAGCAATTGGATGTCCAGAATGCATTCTTGCATGGCGAGTTACAAGAGGATGTGTTCATGTCACAACCCCAAGGATATATTCATCCACATTATCCACATCATGTGTGTAAATTACACAAGTCACTCTATGGATTGCGACAAGCCCCAAGAGCATGGTTTTCTAAGCTCTCGGACAAACTCAAGTCTTGGGTTTTCAAGAAAGTAAAGCTGATACTTCTTTATTTATTTTTCGAAAACCAGCTCTTATGATTTACATACTTATATATGTGGATGATATTTTGATAACGGGCTCAAGTTCAGATGCAATCACTCATGTAATTAACTGCTTGAAAGTTACATTTGCTGTCAAAGACTTGGTGCACTACATTTCTTTCTTGGTGTTGAGGCCCTTCGGTGTACATATGGCCTTTACCTTAGTCAATGCAAATATATTGTTGATTTACTCAAACGGAGCAACATGGACAAAGCCAAACATTGCACCAGTCCAATGGCCTTTAATTGTCGTCTTATTTCCAGATAGGGCCAGCCTTTCGAAGATATAAGTCTCTACCGAAGCATCGTAGGAAGCTTGCAATACTTATCCTTCACAAGGCCTGATTTAGCATTTGCAGTACATAAAGTCAGTAAATTTATGCATCAACCTCTTGATACACATTGGATGGCAGTCAAGCGCATATTGCGCTATCTTAAACACTCGGTGTCTACCAGTCTATACATTACCAAAGCAGCTGATATGACATTGCAAGCTTACTCAGATTCTAATTGGGCTGCTGATCGAGATGACCGACGCTCGGTTGGTGCCTTTTGTGTCTTTATGGGCTCCAATTTAATCTCTTGGAGTTGCAAGTAGTAGCCTACAGTTGCTAGAAGCAGTACAGAGGCTGAATACAAGGCTTTAGCAAACACAGCAGCCGAGCTAAGTTGGATAAAATCTCTTCTATTTGAACTTGGTCTTCCCCAAAAACATCCACTGGTTCTTTGGTGTGACAATATTGGAGCCACTTATCTCACAGCAAATCCAGCATTTCATGCGCGAACGAAGCACATAGAAATTGATTTTCACTTCGTAAGAGACCAAGTTCTCAATAAACACTTGGTAGTTCAATTTATTTCAAGCCGCGATCAGTTGGCAGATTCACTTACCAAGCCGTTACCTCCATTAAAGTTCAAACATGTACAACAAAATCTGCACGTCTGTGAACTACCCTTCAGATTGAGGGAGCGTGTAGAGAATCAAGTCAGTATAACTGAATTCAAGGCTGAAGATATTGAATATCAGAATGTCGAGAATTGCAGCAATGGTAATGACAAAAATCACAGCAGCAGATTTGGTAAAATCTTAACAACAAATTAGGAGCCCAACAAATGAGGAAGATTTGATCCTGCAATTAGTTATGATAAGATTGTATAGCTGTAATCCTTTTGAATTCAATTGTTCACGTAAATATAGGAATCGGTTGTAATACTCTTATATATATCGTTGTACATATTACATTGAATAATAAGGAAAAACAGGATTTAATTCTTTTACAAACGGTAACCAGTGAGCTGCAAATTATACAGCTTCCACGTAAGCAAACAGTGTCAACTCTGAGCCCCAGTCGTTCGATACATAGACCGAAATCTTCTCCATCAGATATCCATAAGCCATGATTGATGATGCCGTGCTCACCAATCTCATTGGTGGCTCCTTGTACGGATCGACAGTGCATATAAAGACGTCCAACGCCGGAAAAGAATCCGTTTTCTTCAGAACCTTTTGGAGGTTTTCAGGGTGCTCATCTCGATAAACGATGGTCATGAGAAAACCCAGACGAGTCACCCACACGAAAGCAATTAAGGACGACATTAGATAGGAACAAAGAGAGGGAGATGAAAAAGGAGGCCAAGGTGGTGGAATGGATGATCAGTTCGAGTGCATGCATGTCGATAGAACAATGCTAAGACGGCGTACAAGTAAACAGTAGCAAACACGCACACGGTTAAGGTCACTACAACAAAAAACATTTTTTGGGATGAAATTACTTTGGGACGATTTCCAAAAAAGTGGGATTTTGGAACGAAATTTGAATTTCGTTCCAAAATGACGACGGTTATGCCAGACCGTTCGAACGCGTTCGAACGGTATTCTTAGGGACGAAAATTTTTGTCCCAAATAAGTTAACCGTTCGACCGTTAATGATTAACCCTTCGAACGTTTAATTTTTCCCGTTTGAACGTAATATTGGCGCGATAGGCAAAAATATTTTGGAGGGAAATAGATAAACCGTTCGAACGGTTAATATTAACCGTTCGAATGATGAATATTCACCGTTCAAACGTTATTTGAATTGGTTGAATGGTGACAGAGTTTTAATTTTTTAAGTTTTTTGCCAAATTATATTTAGATTAACTAGTAATTATAAAAAATTGGTTAATTAAATAATATGAATAATCTAAATTAAGAATTAGTTTAGAAAATATAAAACAATACTATTTCATATAACTTAAATACTGAATTTACAAAACACAAAATATTGTCCATACAAAAAACAGGAAATAAATAAATAAAATTGATCATAAAGTAATTAAGATCCCAAGTCTTTGCACACTTCCTCGACTGCAGCTATACGTTCTTCTATTTGTGTCAGTCGAGTACTGATGGTGACCTGAGTCGCAGACATGGCAGCAAACTCTGTACGAAGCTCAGACACAGCAGAATGGATCTCCATACGCACTGCATCGATCACTGCTGATGTCTGCTCGCTGATCGCTGCACGCACTATGTCAGCCATCTCCTCACGAGTAACACTGTGGACTTATGCACCTTTGGCAACAAGTTCATGGAAGAAAGTCCCTCAAGATGTTAAGGACCTTATCAAGAAGCGTTGTTTGGTAATGTTTAATAAATGAAATTTAATTAGACTTATAATTTTATTTTACTTTAAAGTTAGAATATTATAAATGATAATATTTTTGTCCAAACTTTTTTCTGTAAGGATGATTTCGAATTAAATTTTGGTCGGAGAGAGGAGCGTAAAACTGTGAAAGAGCTTATAAGTAATGCATTCCGCAAGTATAAGGCGAGGTGTCATGAGCATTATAATAAGTTTGAGAATAGTGAAGAAGCACGCTAACATCCTTTTCAAGATGTGCAACCTTCTGATTGGGAAAAACTTTGTGACATATTTGAGGATCCATCATATAAGGTATAATTAATTTAATTATTTTAGTCCTATTTTTAATTTCACTTTATAATATTTTCAATTCTTATGTAGGAGCGAAGTTCTATAAACAAAACAAATAGATCAAAATTGAAGATTACTCATCATGCAGGCTCAAGATCTTTCCACCGCCTCTCTAAAAAATTGGTATTGCTATTTTTTCATTTGTATATAGTTAACTGAATATATCAATCATAATGACTTTATATCTTAACAAATCTTTGTTATAGCAAAATTCAGATGCCAATTATGATCTGACAAAATTATATGCTGCATCACATACTAATCGTAATGGAGAGTGGAGTCATCCTGATGCCCGTGAAAATTATGTAAGTATTATAATTTGTTTTAAATAAATATATTTGAATATTTATGATGATATTAAATCTTTATCTTATGTGTAGGATAAAATGGTTGCCCTGCGTGCTGAATCTGCGTCAGATCAAAATTCCTCAAATACAGATGTTGAGATTTTTACACAAGTTCTGGGTGAACGTTCAGGATATTTGAGGGGTTTGGGTCGCTGTGTAAAACCTTCTCCCTCTTCCTCTTCTTCCGGGTCTGCCTCTATAGCTCAAGAGAATGCAAATCGTAGAATTGAAGAATTGATTGCAAAACAACAAGAGTTAGAGGCTCAATTGGCGAGACAAGGAGACAGGGAGATGCGCCTCAAACAACATGAAGAAGAACAAGCAGAGTTCATGAGAGATATGCAACTCCAAATGCAACAGCTTATGCAACAGTACAGGCCTCCAACCAACTGATGGTTTTTTACGTTTAGCTTATGACATTATCTAATTATGTATGAACAATGCTAGTTTTATGGTTATTTATTTCTTCGCACTTATTATAAAACTTTTGTGAGTAATTAAACAGTTCCTAATTTATGTTTTTCAAATAATATGGATGTCTATTTAGTTTTTTTATAATTATTGGTTTTAATAAAAATAATATCCGTTCGAACGACCGAGTCACGTTCGAACATTAATGGGCATGTCGTTCAAACGATAATGTATCGTTCAAACAACAATGCGCAAACCGTTCGAACGATACCAGATGCTCAAAAAACCGTTCAAACGCAAGACAATACCATATCGTTCGAACGTTGATCATCACCGTTCGATCTCTTATACCGTTCGATCATCTCATTTAACGTTCGAACATATTTCTACTGATCGTTTGAACGTATCTTGATAACCGTTCAAAAGAAACGTTAACGTTCGAACGGTATATGAGAAGCATTCGAACGCTATTCTGGAACGAATTTTAACCGTGACAAAAAAATCCATCGTTCGAACGGTATCGAACGGTCAATTTCAAAATCGTTCTAAAAGATATATTTTGGGACGAAATTGTGATTTTCGTCCCAATATATCTTCTGGGACAGTGATGTTGGGACGACCTTGGGACAAAATTTTTTCGTCTCAAAAAATCTTTTGGAACGAAATCTATATATTTTGGGACGAAAATTTTCGTCCCAAAATATGTTTTTTGTTGTAGTGGGTGGTGCGACGTGCATGCCTAAGTGTATGAAGAAGAGGAGCAAGCTCGGCAGGGCACCGGCCCTCCATATTTTCTGGCGGTGTTTTTCAGACAACTACCCTGATTTATGATCAGTATAAGAAATGTTCCGCCATATTGGAATAAAATAAGATAAAAATTGTACGTTGTTGTCTTTCTTGGATTCACGCTGAGATCAATTGGCCTCTTATTCCAAGCCAAAGAATGGATATAATATCATAGTTTGCACATGTGATCACTTGCTAAGGCAACTGGTAGTACACTACAAATGAATCAATCACGACAAAAATCATGTTAGGGTTCCAATAATCGAGCGTTATCCAAGCTGCTGAAATATTTAGTTTTTTCACCTAGCTAGCTGCTTTCTGGCCATCGCTGTACTTTGTCTGGAATCTTTCTTATCTTCTTTTAGAGTCTAATTTTTAAATTGCTAAAGATCTTTAGTTTAAAAAAAATTACATAATTAATCAAAGTCTTTAACAAATTATTTAAGAATATAATACAAATATTTAAATTTATTTCATTTTATTAGTTTCAATTTTTAAGATAAGTAATTATATATATATATGATATTATCGTCAGTCCAAAATTTGAATATATACACTATTTTACTTAATTAAATATCAAAAATTTTATTTACAGTTGATTTTGCGTATTCCTTGCACTCTCAATTAATATAATTAGCTATGTCATTTTTTTAATATAAAATAACTGTTTTGATCATTCATATCAATTGAATACGTAAAAAATATATAAAAGCTAGGTAACTGTATATAACAGAATTCATTACATGTGCCAACCCAATCAAAATCAGACCTTGATTCCAAATTAGTCATCTATTCATGTTTCACTATTTTTTGGCTTTTAAAATATATATATATATATTTTTTAAATGTAGGTTGTGTGGAACAAGGCTCGTTTTTTTCAGAAATGATATGAAATAAGATAAGTTAAGATTCAAGTTAAAAGTTAAATAAAATATTATTAGAATATATTGTTTTAATATTATTTTTATATTGAGATTTGAAAAAATTGAATTGTTTATTTTATTTTATGTAAAAATTTAAAAAAATTGTAATAATTAGAGAAAATGATATAAAATGAGATTGAAAAGTTTTATGAAATTGCAACGTCAAAGTGCTGGTCTTTAAATTATTAATACGCATAATAATAAATATTAGATGAAAAGACCTTGATCTCCTCAGCCTCGAATCGAGCTCCAAGATATTCAAAGCAAAAGAGACTCCGGGGCTCCTCTCTCCGCTATCTACGTCATTATTTCTACGAAAGGTTAAAAAGTAGCTTGCAACCACCTCAATGAAATCAGTTAAAGGGATTGATTCTCTATAGGTAGTCATACGCCATGTTTATAAGAACGTATTTCCTAAACTCACTGGCAGATCCTTGCACAAGTCGGCGGTGCATCTAATGAACACGTCTATTACTGCAGGAAAATGGTGTCCTTTCGCGACCTTTTTGAGGTTTCCGGGGAATTCTTTACGTGGATTAGACGCAGACAGTAAGATCATGAGTACCGTGTGGGTATGGCAGCCCCCAGCCCACATGCATGAGAGCAAGAACACGAGTCAGAGATTAGATCTTAGCCGTCGAATATATACATGTACGTGATCTGCATGTACTTGAATTACATTTATTTGACAATAAATTGTAATTTTTCAATAATCAGTAATTTAGTAGGTGACGAATGAGCTGGGGCTGTGGGCAAACAGCTAGGGTTGGTTCGACTATGGTTATCAAAGAAGAGTCTATTTGCAAGAGATTACCGATTGCTTTTACTGCAAATGGGATTCTTTCATGCGTTCCCACGAGAGCCCCAAGGGTACTGAGGATATTGGTGAAGTGGTCCAGACAAATTCGTACGTGGGAGAGTTGAATTGAACAACATGGATGATAGATAGCAGTATTGGCAACCTGAGACAGTACTCCTGCATGTAGAGGTGTGATAATTAAATAGGATGCATGAGGAGAATTTTGTAGTGGCGTGCAAGAACTTTCTGCACACCCATTACGATGAGGCCAACGACACTAGGGCCGGCCGAGGTAAATGTTGGGTGCTCTGCAACTTTGTGCCATGTTGCATCTGTTGGATATGGAGGTTGAATTCGATTCGTAGCTTGTCATAAGTACTGGTGGTCACAGCTAGCGAGGGGAGGTGCAGCGTGGGAGATACGGGAAAGGAAAATACAAGATATAGGAAAGGATACTTCTTGTCATTCGTGCATTATCTAATATCTATTTCGATGAGATATCCATATAGAAAAGTAAATCAAAAGCTATGCATGCTCTGGCCTTACAAGGAGTGAAGGGTGCATGTTAAGACCATTTGAAGATTGATTGAGCTGATGAACCAAAATTATAATGTAAATGGTTTTGATCATGGTAGTTTAGAATGTTTTCTTTTTTAATTTACACATGGAGGCAATACAAGATGCCAGTTGTTGACTTTTTTAAGGGTTTTATGGGTTATTCATTTACA
This sequence comes from Carya illinoinensis, assembly GCF_018687715.1. Lineage (NCBI taxonomy): Eukaryota > Viridiplantae > Streptophyta > Magnoliopsida > Fagales > Juglandaceae > Carya > Carya illinoinensis. The sequence continues at coordinate 25,457,703 of NC_056763.1, forward strand.
ACATTCCAATTAGATAAACGTGCATCATAAATTTGTCATTCCCAATCACACCAAACTAACATAGTGCATTTTAACTACTTTTCTTGTCAAGTCGTTGGCATAGGAAGCCAGTTAAAATGTACCATATCAGCCAGTATGACTAATAACAAATCCAAGAGGATTGAGTATCACTGCTCAGCTAGATAATGATACAGTTCAAGACCAAAATAACACAAGCTAATGTAGCAACAGAACCTTGCGAATTCCTACTTGCTAAAGAGTGACATTACAGTTCGAAAACAAGTCTATTTACAATCACAAGAAACAAAGACTGCACGCCAACGCCATCCCAACCAGCCCCTTCCCCCTCTAATTATTCAGTACGCTTAATCTCACGGCAAGTACGAGTCCTGCTCATCAGCACCACCGCAATTTCCACAAGTATTCACAAGATTTCTCTAAGCCTAGCCTCTAATATTTCCCACTAATGCATACTGAGCTTTTGAGTTTCATGAAGGTAGCTCTAAAAAACGAGCTATGAATTAGCCAATGTCTCTCCCCCGAACTTCAAACATCTTCCAAGCAACAAAAATCCCCCCACCCCATCAAAGCTAACAAACAGACAATAATTGAGACCGGGAAAAAATAAACGCGAGTAAACAAAAAATATCATGACAGTTCCATATTTCAATTTTCAGTGGAATCCAAGCTCATAACAGTCCCTTCACCTTCTATGGAAGACATGGGCAGTTTACTTCCTGGGCTCATCTTCTTCACGTCCTGGCTGGAGCAAATGAAGATTCTTCTCACCATGTTACAGAATTCCCTGGAAGACAATATAACTAAATCAGAAAAACGCTAGATTGAGGATCATGAGGAAATTTTCAACCACTACGAAATGAATCATATTCTAATTTGTGATGGATGAGAGCATTACAGTACGGAACATGTAATTTGTATAGTGTTTACTATGAGTCATTATTTTATTCTGTGACAGTGTTGAAGAAGACTTACTGCCATGGATCGTCACCCACAAGCATCATATCCCCTTCATCGTCAGTATAGACAATTTCCCACTTATCACGAGGTTGAAGCTGTCCCTTGATGTTAAACATGTTCTCAAGTTCATCTATAAGTTGATCATATCCTTCCAACATAGTTAAGTCTACAGCCCGACCAACAGCAACCCCCTGCATTTGAACCTATTGCATATTCGAAACACAACCATAAAAAGCAGTTTTTCAGTAATTGACAGATTGCACTATTGATCTTGAATATATTTATCAAATGGTTAAAAAGTATTTCCCATTCAGCACCTTGGTGCGACTTCTGGTTGAAGTGGAGCAGTTTTGCTTGCTCTGAATGTCTTTTAGCGGTACTTGCAGCTGTCCCAGTTGCTTTTCTTTTGAATCCTTTGATAGATCATACTTATGGTCTGAATCAATTGCTGACAGGGTACTACGTCCTTCAGTGGAGCCATTAGACATACTAATTGGTTGTGTGGTTGCCTCCTCCACAGGAAGTGAGGTTGTAGAGTGATTGATAAGCTCAATTCCAAACAAGCGGCAACCAGAAGCAGTGTCAGCTTTCTTCACTTTCTCAACAGGGTCAGGAAATGGGTCGTTGTTCAGCTTTGAAGAGTGTGGAGTTGAATAGCCTGGGAGAGAAGGCCATTTAGAGACACTTTTGCGGTCATCTATCGTATCCTGAAATAGATGCTGAGTAACACATGCACGAGGAGAAGATAACCAGCTCGCATCGGTCTGAGTCCTTGAAATTGAGTTGCTGTTAACATCTGTCTGCTTTTGAAGCCACATAGCATGATTTTCACTTCTTTTGCCTTCAGCCATAAATTGTGTCATTTCATTAGACTGCATCAATGCAGAATTCCAGAGATTTGATCCAGTTGAACTGGCATTATCTATGAAAGAGAGAGAAGGGGGGGGGAAGGGGGGAGGAGAAATTATAATATCACCAACTCACCCTCTAGAAAAAAAATGAATGGGATAAAGTCTAGTTTTTTTATCTTTAAAAAGGTTTATCTCACCAAGATTTGGAATTTCAATGGGTGTTCTGGGCCTTTTGTTCTTCGGAGCAGGTAGAGGCATGCTTACAGGTACAGAAGCCACAAAGGGCTCTATCTCCCATGGTGAAACCTGGTCTGGTCTGGGAATAGATGCAGGTTCATCCCATTGAACCTAGAAAAATAAAAGAAGGGAATGAAATTTGATCGCCATATAACAATGAGAATGAAGGGAATAAAGAAATTACTTTTAGTGATCGCCATCTTGAACCTGCCCAATGAGGAGATTTATCTTCAACCCCAATTATTGTGCCCAGAAACCTGATCAATCGGAAATGAAGGGGAATCATAATATGAAAACTCATACAACACAAAAACCAATAGCCATTGCGTAATGAAAATAAACTACCTTCTCTCTGGAGAGTCCTCCCCCTCAAAACTCATCTTAAATCTCATGCCAACTCTGAACTTATTGTTGACAGCCTCCAAATACTTATTTAAGCTTATTATGAACTGGCTTGTCCTGAGCATTTTAACCAAAGCAAATAAAACCAATGACAATATAGAATTATTCAACAGAATCATCTTTTCAAGCACATCCTTAAGAAGGAACGTATCATACCTTGGCTTATAAAAAACTACAAACATAGTTTGGGTTGTAACAGCATGAGAAGCAGTTGCAAGCACTCCTAAGTGCATGCTCTGACTAGAAATCACAGACGATGGCATGCTGCTCTGTTGACGGGCAAGACGCCTCACCCCAACACGCAACTCCCCATTTTCTCCCCTAGATGAGCAATTCATTAATAAAACAGTTTTACCACGGGGAATATACATATTTAACAGGAAGGTTAGGAAAGGATAGAAAGAATATGAACAAAATTAGACGAGTAAAAGGGGTGGGGCAAATACCTCAGAAATACAAAGGAATCTCCAGCAACTAATCTCTTAGATGTCACAAAAACACTCCATCCTGTTGTAAGCAAGTGTCTCCGTGGTTGACCTGTTCATTGAAATGAAGAGAGTAAGAAACATGAATGAAAATAGATTAACTTGTTTAATTTCTTTTCCCCAAACCCAACTCTTCCTAGATTAATGGAACCCATGATAATCGCAAGGAACAGAGTAATAAAAAGATAAAATTGATTGCCTCTGAAAATATGCTTAAAATGCCATGCATAACCATGAAGATCCTTAGCAACCAATTCCTGAGTTGGGGTCGACTGGTTCATATCCTGAAGTAAATCCATACATGGAAATCAATATATCTGAAATGAAGAAAAATAAATACATAAAAAGATAAAAGCAAACTACTATTGGTACAAAGAAAGACGTTACCAGCGGAGGAAGGCATTCAGTAGCATGTTTGCGGAGAACAGAAAACCCGCCATGTGTACTCGTATCAGAGGCTGTTAAAACTTTGCAGAACGAGTGAACCATTGGTTTTGGAGGATCAGGAAGTTGGGGATCAGGACTTGTAGGCTCATTTTGCTATACATATTACAACATAATTGAAATCATTAAAACACAGATTTATTTTTGCTGCCCAGAAATTGAGAGATGTTGTAATCAGAACAAACTCCTTACGTCTGCATCTGGCACTAAAGTAATTTGTGCGTAAACCTCATCTGTTTCTTGTTCCGCCTAAAAAAGAAGTACACAAAACATCAATAAAATAAAATAAGTTCTTCCCTATGTAGCAATTTTCCTCGATTAATTCCAGCGCTACGTTAGGTTGATGAGAAAATGCAAGAAATAAAAAGTTTGTTCCGATTTTTTAAATCGAATTTAACCTAATTTATGGCCCTGAGAGGCTTCAGTTCCAGTTACTGGAGACCCCATAAACCTAAAACTCGATCTAAGTTAGCTAATGCGTACAGCTCAACTGGGTTTATCATGGTCACAAAAAACCCATAAAACATAATAAGTTAGTTAGAAACCAAGCACAAATTTTCTTTCCCTCGTTTTCCCAGTAACCAAACAGATAAACAAAAACACAAGCGTAACGAGAAAACCAAAAGACGAATCGAGTAGAGAAATACCATCAACTCAACGTGAAGTACACTACAGAGAATCTTCGAGGGAAGTTGAAACAGTGGATTTCTCTCATTCAGCTCCTGATTTGTTGATGCCTCCAACTACAACCACCCAAAAATAGCATTTTTCCTTTAAATTTCCATAACGCAAATAAAAGCAATTTTGTTTTAAAAATTCCCACAATAACAAAACACTCTCAGAAAGGAAAGGCCCAGCAGACTCCAACGACCATAAAAATAAAACTATACTCTCTTTTCGTTTCCTCGAGAAGAACTTTTCCTGGAAACCCTTTCTAACGAAACTAACAGAATCAATACAGAACACAAAATATAGCATTTTACGCACGTACTTGTTCCATGTGCCCCTGTGGGAAATAGAATACCCTCTCACCGGACCGTGGCACGTCCACGAGTGGGCCCGCGCAAGCCTTCCATAGCTCGGCATACAGTTCATCCCTTCCACAACCTAAGAAACCAAAGGAAAATTATTCACATTTCCCGGAAAATCAAAAGAACCCCTAGGAAAATTTTGGGAAAAAATCCAACGGCCATTTCACCTTCCGCCAAAACATTTGACTGGGAAAACGACCCGCCCCAATTCGCCATGATTGAAATCCTCCGAGTCGAACACCAAAAATTCAAAAAAACCAAAAAGACACAAAAGGAAAAGCTCACCTAAAGATCTCTCCGACACCCTAATTCACCAAGCTATATACAAACAACAAACGCTAATAGTAATAACACCACTAATTAAGATCAATCCCAAGCAGTTAGTACGATTTATTACAAAAGCTCCGGCTTTTTGCATCCAATACAGCGCTTTTACAGAGTCACACCCTCTCTCTCTCCCTCTCGGTAAAGACAGCAATCGAAACCGTAACGTAAGACCACCAGAACGTTACGAAACCACCTTCGGAGCTCGCAAAACCACTCTCTGTCCCTGTCTCTCTCTACAGAACACAAAACACAACACAGACTTCAGGGCGAAAAAACGGCGTTACAAATGATCCCCCAAAACTGCTTTGCGCGCGTCTTATAATACGCGACTCTGTTGCTTTAACTGTAACACAGACTCTCTCTCTCTCTCACTAACTATACTAACCGTAGTTAGGATCTAACCGGAGGGGGCGGGTAAATGGGACGGCGATAGTAACGGAAAGGTTGGGCAGGGAGTTGAGTGGACAGGCTAAAAGGAGTCTGGGTCAGGTCCAACTGGTCAGAGCCGTGTGATAACGGCTGGGACAGGGGGGCGTTTTTTTTTTTTAAATCATTTGTTGAGATGTACGGAGCATTGGGATGCGTGAACTTGGGGAAACGGAAGCCGTTAACTGCAGGCGTTCCGTCACCGTTAGTTGCCGTCCCTGTCGCTGTCTGCTTCTGAGCAGGCAACAGGGTTGGCTCGAGCCAACCCGGCAGAGAGTCTTTTTCTATTTTCTTTTTTTTTTTCTTTTTTTTTCTTTTTTTTTCTTTTTTTTTTCTCCTCGTTTTTTTTTTGGAATTGATGATTCTAGCTTGACCTACTTCCTTCCTAGTAATTACGGTGGAATGCCATTCCGAAATTGGACCCACATGACACGTGGTAAGCGTTGGATCTTGGTCTTTTTTTTTTCCGCTCTTTCCCAGACTATCCTGTTTGCGGTCCCGGTGGTCCTCGTGTGCACACGTCAGCATAGTCCCAATCTGACGTTCCACGTGGTTCGGTCTCGTGGGACCCATACCGGGTGTAGGTTGATTATTTCATTTAAAATAGTACTACTCATCAGTGGGTGAACCGGAATTTGTTTTGAGGTGGGCAAATTTTATACCGTGTGACAAGTTTGTGTAAAATAAAAAGAAATTAAAAAAATCATGATTATATATAAAACTATATCTCAATAATTTGTTATATAGACATATAATTAAAATTTTAAAAAATACAACTTCATATACATTTTAAATTTTTAATATTATTAATCTATTATTATTTTTATAATAAAATGTTTAAAATTTATTTTCTTTATAAAAACTATCAAATAATTTTTTAAAATGTCATCTTTTTATTTAAGTACGTAAACTAATTTATCAAATTTTATGTAAAATTTAGATATTTTCGTATCATATTTGCTTTACTCGATAACTTAAATAAATATTTTTTTAGCTCAACGAAGTATGGAGAATAAAGTCTCTCAACTATTTTTCTTATAAATCATCAACCTTAAATCATTTTTCTTATATTTTCACTTTAAATTCTATATTAAAAAGCCTAATATTGTATAACAACAAATTTTAGGATTCGTATTAACAGGTTTATTATTTTTTCCAAACTTAGTTTTAATCTCATTTTGGTAAGCCCACATGATAATATATATATAAATTATATAACATTTAGGGACTATAGAACAAAATTGAAAAAAGACATTTCTAGATATACTGAAATTAAAAAAAATAAAAAATAGAAAGCATATAGGAATTATAAATTTTTAATCGGATACTCCTCACTTAGGTCAGTCACGACACTCATTATTCTAATTCTCATCATCTTATGATGTGATATTAGATAATTGAAAACTATTTATTATATTTTAATTGTGAACTTATCATCTAATACCATATTATATAATGAAGAAAAAATAGATGATAAATAAATTTTTTCTTAAAATAATAGTTTGATTTGAATCTCTCTATATAAACCTCTATATCACACATATTCAGTAGCATAATCTGATTTAAAATATAAATTTTAAAATTTAAATCTCATATGTTAAATTATGTCATATTAACGTGAAAGTCTTTAAATAGCACTAACCGATTGAAAGATATTTTCAGTTCATATAAGTTCATTAAGGCTGTGTTTTGGTTCGTATTATTTTATTATTATTTATAAATAATTAACTATTATTTACAAAATATTCACTACATTTTCATTATTATTAACAAATTATCTAAAATTTCCACAACTCTTAACATATTCTAAAAGCCACCAAATAGCCCTAAACCTTCTAATTATGTGAAATGAATTTAAATTTTTTATTTATTGTTTGGATAAAGTAATTTTCTAAACTTTTTTAGAGAGCGATTGACATGTAGTATGTAATGTAATATTTATATTTGTTCAAATATATTTTTTAAATAATATTAAATATAGAAAAATGTTATATAATTTATTTTATATGTTTATTTCTTTTCTCAGATCAAACTTTTTAAATATATATTGATTTGGAATGGTGTGAACGTGTTTTCTCCTGTCTTGTTAGATCAAGTTGGAAATATATATATATATATATATATATATATATATATATATATATATCAGAGGCAACGTTTTGAATGAGAGTTACTGCTGTAAATGTATAGTTATGGAGGCATTTTCCTCGTTTTTTTTTTATGAGTTTGGTAAAGATGAAAGTTGGGGGGTGGATTCACCTATATATTCCTCCAATTTTTAAGTTTGAATAATTTTGTTACAAGTTCTCAATGTCGCACAGTATTCATACGACATAATTTAATTTAAAAGATAAATTTTAAATTTTACAAATCAAATTATATTATGTAGATAATTTGTGGTATAAAGGTTTTAAAATAATAATACTTTTCAAAATTATATTTAATGAGTGGCTCTACAGCGACCAAGATCTAAATTTGGGTTTCGACAAGTGTATTTCATCTTTTTTTATTTTTATACATTTTTAAACATCTTTAAATATATATTTTTTTAAAAAAAATTACAACATTATTAAAAAATACTTTCTTAATCATTAAGTTAAAAAAATAAAGGAACATACTATTGAAACCCAATTATCGGTGAATTTAGCATTTCTGATAGTTAATATCGAGGTGTTTATATGCGACTAAGGTAAATGACTTTGGTAAAACCAGCAAAAATTAGACTATATTTAAAGATGCGTGAATGTTGGACCCAATTTTAAGGTCAATGGGGATTAAGTCTCGATATCATATCATGTCCTATTCTTTAGTCATTATTATATGTTAGATATTGACCATCACCGAATGGTTCAAACTTCAATCATGGTGACAACAGAGGCACCATGTACATGAACGGTGAGAACGGAGAGTGATTATTATTATTATTATTATTATTTTTTCAGTTTTAATTTTGTTTCTTTTGAAAAAATTAATTATAGTGGATATCCTGACTGCATTATAAATCCGAATTCAGATCCAAATATAAGCGGGCAACGAGATCCGAATCCGGGTAAACAATATTATTAGAAATTAACAATAATGTTGAGATAGCTAGCTTATTTAAACACAAGAAGGACGTGTATGACAAGTAACGTGCGTGTTATAACTTGTGCATGTATTTTATATTTTCCTGACTGCAACATCATCTATATATATAATTGAATCATGTTAATTAAATAAGTCTATCATATGAGTCTCTTTCTCTATAAATATATATATATATATATATATATATATATATAATATGAATGCTTGTGAACATAGTATTCTCATCATGTCTTGGTCTATGTATGTTTCTTACAATTTACGATATCGACATGTTTCATGTATCGTATTATACCCACTGTTTGTGTCGGTGTTTGTGCTTTCAACTGCACCGATAGAAAAATGCAGTACCCATATAACAATTAATAAAGGAAAACTAGGCTCGGGAGGTAATCGAGGCTGCTTCTGAAATTATTGTAATATTTATATAATTTTTTTTATAATATTAAATTAAAGTTAAATTATATATATCTAACGTTAAGATAAAGTTTGCTGAAAGAAAAAATATTAATCACTATTCCAGCATAAATGTTTTTTCTTGACCAAATTTTTTGTCGTGAAAATATCATTTTTGCCGTAAAAAAAAAAAAAAACGTTTCTGTTCTAATGAGTATTTAATTTATGCAGAGAACCGTCTCTTAGATAATTTATTTGTAAATAGTAATAATAGTAGTTAAAATCATATTAGTCATAAATAAATTTGTGTATTGGTGAAGTTTTAAAAAACGCAATAATTAGCTTGTGATTTGAAAATTTTTATGTATGTATTCAACCATAGATGTAACTTTTCTCTAATAAATAAGTTAAGTCAATTTCTAATGAAAAATAAAAAAGGAGTATTCAATTTAGTCATTTTTATTTAAGGGCAACAGTCTTTTAGTTTTCTTATTACATATTTATTTCAATTCAATGCCATTTTTAGTTTTTTATCCCATTAACTTATTCCTAAATGTTTTTGGCAGATTATATATATATTAATAAACGATTAATCTTTTATAGTCACTAATTTAGAAATAAAGGAGAGCAATAAATTATAAAATCAAGGTGTTCTACCAAATTATAAGATCAAGGTGCATGACTCTCCTAATAAGTGATCCAACATGTATAATATTTAATTAACAGGTAAAGTATAGAGTCAGAATTTGAATTCGAGACATTAGATCTGATATAATACGAAATTCCTACTTGTCTAAAAAACTAAAACCAATAAGAATACATAGGTTTCACTATTTATATTTATGTCAATCTTAATTAACAATAATATTTTATTTATTTAATATATCTAATTATTCGCAAACCTTGCATAGAGATACGATCTTGCAGTTGTATTCAAAATCAAATATTACATGATAAAAAACAAGTTGATTAGAGTAAAATATAAAACCAGAATAATAAGATATGTGCGATCTTAAGTACTCAGATTGGGTTTGCTTTTGCCAGCTTTTCATGTGGAGAACAATATAAAGAAAGAGAAAAATTGTTAATCTAGCTTAGGAATAATTAATGTCTGTTTTTCTATCAATGCTTTGCATCTTTGGCACCTTAAGCAATCCGATGTCCCCCACAAAGAATATATGATTTTTTTCTTTCTTATTCAACGTTAATTAGTTTAAAAAAAACTAGAGTAATAATATACCTCCAATTTTTTTTACGACTCATTTTCAAATAACCAATGATGTTATACACTCCATTAAAAATAAATGTTAATATTACAAAACTACCATCTATTTCACGTAGAGTTGTAAAATAATTATAAGATTATTATTTTTAATATGTCATATAATTGAGATAAATAAAAATTTTATATACACTCATTTTTACGTACTTTTTACGTATTTTATTAATATGATTGAATGTGCTATTATTTTAATAAAAAATAATTGTTTTGACCAATCATATCAGTGAAGTGTATAAAAAATATGAAAAAATGACTGTGTAAACATGCTCCAATTAAAGCTTTGGGGGAATAGTTATTAATTAACATAGGAAAATCTTGACCCAACAAAAAAAGGAAGGAACAAAGTATATATCAAAGTATAACTTCATTTTTTGGGATTATTGGCATGGAGCCTAGAGAATCTAAAAAGTCCACCCTAGGAAATATTAAGTTAAAGAGGAATACGAAGATAGCTTGACCTTGTAAATCATGGCTGCATGCTTGATTTTGGGTTTGATATAAATTAGCTGTACTAATTAGAATATGGAATAAAGAAAATGATTACTTAAACAAGAAGAACATTCTAAATGTGTTACTTCTTAGCTATCTTTATTTTGACTTTTGACTCCATGATGTAATCAAAAGATTATTTTGAAAATTATATAAAAAGTTATTTTTAAAATTAAAAATTATATAAAAATATTTTAATAATATTTGATTCAAATTTTAAACGGAACAAACAGAACCATCGTAAGAATCCATCTGAAAATTATTCGATCTGACTTTTTGATCAAACTGTGATCGAATTTATGTTGGTGTGATTTCAGGACACCAAAGGGTCAAGTTCCTTTGAGTCCATGTCAGCAACTGCAAGGTTCCTCTATAAATAAATAATAATTAGCATAGTGGTGTGGATAAGCATCATTAGCTTAGGCGCTCAACCCCTTTTTAGGCTTTAAATCAGAGAACATGGAGGAGGGCAAAGACAAACCAATTACAATGGAGTTGTGTGTATGTTTGCCTGTCCCCCCAGCATCATAAGACCCCATACTAGGATTTCTTATACATAACTTTATAGCCCGACACCTGTCCATTATCATTAATTTACATACTATACTTGGAAACTTTGCTTCATATGATAATATAATAATTAGGAGTGACCCTTTATCACCCTTTCTCTTTTTGAAGGGTTATAATATCTTAATAAAATGTAAATATTAATATTTATTTATGTAGGGTCTAGATTAAAAGGATAAACAGTTTAAATAAAAAGAGATAAATCATTTAAATTGGATAAAAAGATTAGATTATTTCTATCATTCTGTTTTAAATTATTGGTATGAAGAATGATTGGAGATCGGTGAACAGGACAAACCAATTATTGAGTTTTGAGATTTGATTAATCTATGATAAAATGAATCTTGAGGATAAGAACTTAACAAAATAGGAATGTTTTGAATAATTGTTACGTGCAAGTGAATAATTCAAATAAGAAGCATGTAAAAGAACATATCTTACTAAGAGAGCATTGAGAAAGATAACTTAGATGTGTTTTTGGGAATTTAATAATTAGAAAATATTTAGATGTCTTAGCACTTCCAAATTGAAAAACTAAAATTGGTATCTGATTAGCATATGGAATTGGTCCGATAGGGCTGAAATTGAGAAATAATCATCGGAGAGAGAGAGAGAGAGAGTTGTGATGAACTTGACCCTCTGCAACCTCCAAAGGACAATGGCAGGGAATGGGATTTCCCCCACCATCCCCTTAAATCTGGAATGCTTTTACTGTTGTCACTGCAGAGTAAAGACAACTATCCTTTAAAAGAAAAATAAAAAATAAAAAAAGAGACAAAATTCTTTAAAAATTAAGGCATCGTATTAAATTACTTGGACAGAACCTCCTTGTATTGGTCCTTGGTTGGGGCTAGTGATATGCATGCGGACACACACCATCTACTGATCTACAGGCCAAACTCGAAGCCTTAGCCTCCTATGCACAAATTAGACACCCCATTTGCCACCGGCGTTTTTTTTTTTTCTTTTTTTAAATTTAAATTTTATTTTTTAAGAGTATCCTTATTTATCATTTAGATTCTTATTATTTTTTTGTTATTTTATAATATAATATTAGATAATTAGAAACTAATTATTATATTTCATTTATAAAATTATCATTTATTATCACATCACGATATAATAATAATAAGAGGATGATAAAAAAAGAGATGATGAATTTTTTTTTTTTTTTTAACTCATCTAGGATTTGGCGTTGTTTATTAGGGTTTGTAGGGTACCCTGCAAAAATCATTTTAGTAATATTATTAAAAATCAAACCCCCAACTTAGGTTTAAGAGTAGTTTATTTTAGGTGGGTACCTTAAAATAACATTGGAAATGAATCATTTTGGGTTGGAATCCATGTGAGGATTATAATGGGAGAAATGAGGAAGGAAAGATTTTAGAGTTTTGCTACATATAAATACAGTCGCGTACTAATTTGTATATCAATACTGATTTATTCATACTTAAAATTTAAATTAATATTATTTTCAATAAAATTTATTTTTTAATTAATCACATCATATTAATATATAGATTAATATAAAATTATATTTTTAACTATATTTTTTTCAAGATTTTATTCGTTTTTAGTGGAGGATGCCCTTCACTGTTGCTTACATGTAAGCAAGCATATATTTGCTTCGAAGGACGGATCGAAGTGTGAGGAGGAGACGCTGAGAGGGACTTTGGTCCCCAAAGGTAGTACGAGTTCTGACTATCTTTTGACTCTCATTTTGAGGCTTTTTATGCCGTTGGATCTCTATGATTACGACTTTTTTCTGATGGGTTATGTGCAGACCTACTGGACCCTCATTTCCCTCCTCTTTTTTCTACTTCCTCTGCAGAAGGGATAACTTTTCTGCAGAAGTCCCCGTCGGAGACGTGACATGTTCATACATGACCTAACCTCCACATTTTCTTCTTCGTATCAAGCAGGTAGATTAGGTCTCATCGAAGCATTGAGCCAAAACTTAACATAATTTCGATTTGGAGTTTCAAAATTTTTTGTTTGTGGGCCACTATTTTACAAAGGTTTTGAATAAATTTATTATTAACTCATATCATTAAATCAATTTAACTATAAAAATTTATACATTACTTATAAATATATCCAAAATTTTGTTTACAGATAATGTGTAATTTATTTCTTAACATCTTTCCTCACATGCAGGTCAGTATTTTTTTATGATTTTTGTCACGAGATAAATAGTCTGGGTCTCTGATCATCATATGGTAGGCTCTAATATTATGAAGAAATTCACGAGTCTAACTCATATCATAAAACCGGTTCAACAAAAAAAGTTTACACGTTACTTTTGAACATGCTCGATACCTTGTCTACAAGTAATGTGAGATTTTTTCCTCAACAATCTTGTGCTAGATTTATCTATTTGAGATTTATATAGATCATTTATCATATATATTTATTAGATACATCTACCTATTAATTTAAAAGTCATTTTATTAACAAATTATTGACGCTGCATTATTTGATTTATAAAACTTAAATTTATAAATATTTTTTGATAAATCAAATCAAACTATATCAATAATATGAAATGTATGTTCCACCCACCTGCTTATGAATATAAGTTTTCTTAATTTAATTTGAGATAGTTTAAGGTTTTGATTTTTTTTTTTTTTTTTTTGGAAATGAGGTTTTGAGTTGATATTTTAAAAAGAAACCAAGATCTATAATTCAAGTTCAATCTTTCAAATGATTTCGAAAGGAATTCAATGATCAAATATCGTAGTCTTTACTCCAATCCCATTTATTTAGGTCTAGACGTGTCAAAAAATCAATTGATTGTTAACAGTATTATATTATAACCATAATAATAATAATAAAATTAATAATATTGGAATTTCTTGAACAGTATCAATTTGTGACCAATTAAGCAAAGATCCATTACCCTTAATTTTTCAATTTGCAATGAATTAGCTTACGGGGTGACGAAGTCAAAGTCCATGCTACTTAATTTTAATTAGCCAGTAGTGACCCAATTATTGATTGATTTAGTTCTTAAATAATTAGGTTTAGTGCGGTACGGGCATAGACAGTTCGTGTTATTATGAGTAATATTATATATATTCATGAAGTGTTCAATTACCGCACAATTATTTTAAAAAAGAATAAGGTTTATTATTAAAAAATTAAAATTTTTCATGTAGTTTTTATATTTATTTACTTTTTTCAAAAAGATTATGCAGTATTTGCGCATTCAACTACTGCAAATATCATTTATTTAAATCAAGATGCATATAATATAGTAGGAAACCATTAAGCAAAAACAACAAAGATTTTTTTTTTTTAGTAAAGTATTACAATTATAAAGAGATTTTATAAAAATAAATTTGTAAACTGATGTAGTTTTATATGATATTTTAGATTTATTTTACAATCTTATATATCACATCAAATTATATGAATTTAATTTTATAAAATTCTTTTTTTTATTATAATAAAAACGTAAACAACAAGAAAAGGTGATTAGAAGTGATGAGCTTTTTCCAAAAATGGGAAGCTTTTTCCTAGCTGCGAGAAGAATATATTTTGATTCATTAGGTCATTAAATATTGATTTGTTTAGGTCGGAACTGAGTTTGAACAAACTGGAATTCAATTCTTAATAAAAGGATCGAAATCAACATAAATATCTTGTATTCTCATAAAGTAATGTTAGATATAGTCTTCCGTTGTACAAGTCAGGTGTCATTTAAAAAAAAATGAAATTTATTATTAAAAAATATATATAATTTATATAAATTTTAGATTTATCTAATTTTTTTAAAAAAGAACACGCAAAATTTATATATTCTAAGATGCAAATATTATTTATCTTCCTCCAAATCTTTCTCTCTCCCTCTCCCCTCTCTTAGCCCTTGAAAAGATCACAGAGCTCTATAAAAGAGGCTAAATTAACTTGTAGGCATATCGTTCTTACACACTCTTAGTGATCCTTTCTCATGATCTAAAGACCATATGAAGGCATGCCATGATCAGCATGATGTCATTAGCAAATTGCATGTTGTCACAAAATTATTATCTTACACTAAGATCATGTGCTTGTAAATGATTATACGTCTCACGTCAGATTGGAAGATTTTTTTCCTTTCATTAAAGATATACTGTAGTTTTTGAAAAACGAGACATCTTTGATCTAACATCTCGAAAATTCAAAGAAACATCAATTTTATTGTGCACAATAAAGCAAAATCGATTGCTTCCAATTTGATTTTCAAACTTACTCCAACCAGAAGAACCTTCTTGATTTTATGGCTTATGGCTTTGGATTGTATCAAATTGGCCTTGGTACTATTGCTTGCTTGAAGGGAAATGGAGTTGCTAGTTTTCTCTGTGCATTTCATGAGGATGTGGAGTATAATTATTGAGTCCACCAACAAACAAGATGAGGATTAAACATTATTAGTTGTTGAACTAAGATTAATTAGGACGAATTTGATCTTCTTTCAGTCAAATTGAGGTTGATGACTCTACAGGAAAACCAACTAATTTGTTCGGTAGTACTACGCAGTGGACCAACTGCATTTAATATTGCTAATGTGATGTACTGGGTGTATGTAAATATATAAAAAAAGAAAAAAAGAAAAAGGAAAATGCGATGTGGGTGCTGGAACAAAAATGGGTGAGATCAAGTTTTTTCTCTGAATTTGTCTTACTCATAGAATATATGCTCATTTACCTCAAAGTTTGGTTGGGGTCATCTCTATCCTCCAAGCAATTTCTCTAAAGGAACTCCAAGTTCTGATTCCCAATTGGACAACATTTTATAAGGGACATTTGTATCGTTTCCATTCATTCTTTGCAATTTTTTCTGATGCTCAGGGGCTGAATATAATCATGATCTGATTTTCTTTTGTAGTTTTTTGTTTGTGGGGTAGATCAATGGATGTTTTTGGTTTCAGAATTTTGTTGGCAGTGTTAGTGGTGGAATTTCTGGTAATGGAAACATTTTCTAGAGGAATTTTGATGTTATTTTATATCCTATGAACCAATGCTGTTCAGTCCTTGGTAGTGTTGATGATGAGCTTAGCAGGTTTGTTGGCCCTCCACTAGAAACGTATATATCTTATTATGGTGCTCAGAGATCCAATTAAGCTCTGATCATATTATTTTCCTAGGAGTTGGACCAATTGAGGTTTGATCATGAGTTGTAATTTGCATAGGTCTGAACCAAGTTGGTTTGGTTTTTCCAGTTTGGACTGGAAAGGAGAAGGCAAAGGACAAGGAAATAATGATTCATTAAAAATTAGCAGACTGAAGAATTAATGAATTGCAAAATGTTTAAAAGGCAGAAGAGTGTATGCACATCATGGCGTAGAATTGCAGATCAAGTATGCTCAGCAGGATCTTTCCAAGGCATATTCTCAAAATTTGAAGATCTGATTATACAAAACTTGTAAGAAAAGCACATGATCATGCTTCAGCTTTCAGGCCCCCCCCCTTATAAAATGTGTGCAAAGGATGAGAAAAATATTTAAAAGTCATGTCACCAATGATAACCTAATCTATTGTTATTACCATAGGATGATAAAAAAAACAAACAAACTAGTCATGTGCTGATAGATAGGCATTTTCTTTCAACTCTGGTTCAGTCCCCAGTCCTGTGGATGGAAGATTTAGCAAAATATTTAGATGAAATTTTCTGAATTTTTCCAGTCGTCATGACAGTATTTTCTACAGAAATTGATAGATCTCAAGCCCAAAATGCATAACAATAACAGTAACAAAAGAGATGATATATAAAGTTGCAGAAGGCCTAACATCAAAAGCTTATTCATTACTCGATGGTATTGATCAGCAGTCAGTACAGTAATCAGAATCAAGCTAGTGGGTTTTCAAACTTTAGACGTGCATAAAGAGCTACTAGATTAGTTTAATCTGGTGCTACTCTATCAACAAATAGAATCGCAGGAGCAACTTCAACCAGCCAAAATTTTCTCTTTAAGCAAGAGTACGTTCTTGACAAACCTTTTTTTGAGGGCAAGTTGCAAAGGTTGGCTTGCTAAAGTAGAACCTGCTGGTACGCAATTCTCTTTGGTAGTATTTAACTCTCTTGCTTATAAATAATTGGTAGAATGTGATATTCCATGATTCCATCAATGGAGAGAAAGCAAAAGGATGCCCCACACGACAATGGCTAGAGTGCGGCTGCGCTCGTTAGAAAGGGCTACATGCCTTGTCCGTGAAGTTTCATCTGATGACATTGTTCTTATCATTTGTTAGTTTTTTCTTTTTTGAATGAAGGATTGTGTTGGAGTTGAATTGGGACTAAAGACTTCATTTTCTCGAAAATTTTTGTATTATAACTTTTGCTGGATCAAAATGGCTAGTCGATAGAAGTTTTTAAAATCTGGGGGAAATGATCTCGATCAGGGGATGTCTCATTGTTGTTGTAACTATGCTTTGCACAAATCACCCCATCATAGCTTTGCCGAGTCATTCTTGTAGTTTTTCTCATTCCAAAATCCAAAAGGCAAGACTTTGAAGTCAACTTCCATGAACTCCCGAGACATTTTCCCGGAAATAATGAGATGTTGGGACCCTCATTGACTAATCACTTTTAAGTTCGGTGCGTTTTTGGGGACACAATGAACAAAATAAGAACTGTAGCAGTGAATTTAACACGATCCAATCAACGATTTACCCGTAGGTAAAAGATACACCGAACAAATCTATTTTTTTCTGTTCTTGTAGTTTTGACAAAAGTTTCTCTGGATAACTTGCAGAGATGATCTTCTTTAGCTATAATATCTTTATATTCTTGAGATAAGTGTCGGGTTTCTAATCCACAATCCCATTATCTATGCAGACAAGCCCATATAATGGGACAAACTTCTTACTCACTGAAATAATCTCTAGATCTTATCCATCGAAATGAATCAAATGATCATTATAAAGATTGGCCGAATGACAACATTGCCTTCAAGAATCGTTACACCGTGCTTGATTCCAACACTAACATCACCTCCTTTATGATTAGCACAACTTCAACATCTCAAAATTATGATTGTCGTACTGATCGAAAGTTGAAGGGAAAAGACAAAAGTAATAACTCTATTTAGGGTGTGAAGGGGGCAAAGACAACCAACGAATTTTGCCCGCCAAAGCCAAATGAGTTAGAGAGAGAGAGAGCTGCAGAAAGTAGAAAATTTGGATCACTCAACCTTTGGATGGATGCACCAGGCCTAATCAAAGCAAGCAAACGAGAAGATATGACTGAGTTGATGATGGACCGGATCTATGCTAAAGACGTATGAGAAAGGGAGAGTCGAGAGAGGCTTATTGCACGATCCCATTATGTCATCAATCAGATATTAAAAACACATTAAAAAGGATACATGCTAAAGAAACTCCCTAACAACATGTCTATGTTTCGATTTTCAATTGTTTTCAGTTATAAGTCACATATATTAAGTTATTTGCATGGAACCTTCATTAATATTTTCAGAGGCAGTGTATTGACATACCAACATTAACTTCGTGCTTTTCTTCACGTTTGGGACAGTGTCGATTGTGACATCAGGCTCTAAGTTCTGAGCGAGTAGTAGAAATTTATCAACATGAATCGCATTAAGAAACAAGTGGAATTAGCTAAAAGCAGGCACAAGAATGCGAGAAAGATATTAAAGGACTAATAATTAAGATTACATCTTGGTTAATAGTTGGATGCAACCAGCCGGTGGTGATTGCTTTTATGGTTGCTATAGCCTCTCGTGACCCAGTCCACCGGCAGCCCCAAGGCAATGTCTGATCAATGACTGAAAAAATAAAAAACGATGGTTAATTGGTACTTTATGTTGTAGTTACACCATGTAAACTGGTGAAAGATTATCTCATTGAAATTCCTGGTTTTGTGTGGTGTTGGCTTTAGGTTTCTTGCCTTGGTCCCGTTCCTCTTTATCTCCAGCGAGTCCTTAAAGACATTAATGATTGCATTAACCTCAGCAATATCCCCTGCAAAATGTAGATATTGCATGAGCATTCACATAGTTCGCCTGTAAATCATAAATTCAGAATTTTTGTCACATTCTATTTTGGTCTTATAAATGGTGTCTGTCTCTCCAGATAAATATGATGGCAAGTTTAGCCTTGAGATCAATGACTAGTTTTACCTCTTCAGGGGAAATTCCAGCATCTTCTAAACTCTTCGTTATGCAATATGAAACTGCAAGGCCATCTGA
Organism: Carya illinoinensis; assembly: GCF_018687715.1. Taxonomy (NCBI): domain Eukaryota; kingdom Viridiplantae; phylum Streptophyta; class Magnoliopsida; order Fagales; family Juglandaceae; genus Carya; species Carya illinoinensis. The sequence continues at coordinate 25,476,893 of NC_056763.1, forward strand.
TCTAGGATCAGTTATGTGATAAGCATCGCATGTAGCACCTCCTAAATACTAGGCATATATTTTAGCTACTCTTCTCATTGCGCTCTCCAAACTCAGCATAATCTTTTTAGTTTACAAAATTAAGTTTTCTTAGAAGCATTAAAATTATAAAAACCATTGTTAGGATGGGAAGAAAATAGAGAACCAGAGTCATGTTATAGTTAAAGAACACTAGATTTTGTAACTATACTAACAGTCCAGATCTTTCTCCCATAACAAAACCGTCAGGATCTTTGTCCCTTGGTCTGGAAGCTTTCTGGGGTTCATCATTACACTGAGAAAGAGCCTGGCATGCGATGAACCCACCAATCCCAACAGGGCAGACTGCAGCCTCAGTCCCACCAGCAACCATGATATCTACCTCACGTTTCTATGGCCAACAATGCTGACCCCATGCTGGTGATGGAATAAGGAACGAAAAACGGTGGGATTTTGTTATATCCCTTGTGGATTAGAGCTTCCACTCCATTGCTGAAAGATTTCATACCTCCAAGGCCTGTTCCTATAAGTACTCCAATTTTTGTCCTGTCCATCTGCAGGCATGAAAACGTGGAAATTCTTAATTCTTAATGTGCAAACTAAAGCTACACAATGTGCTGCTTATGAAATCTGACTGACTTTTTGAAGAACTTAAGTTCCAAGATTGGCATTTTCAAGGGCCCTCTTCCCAGCAACTAAACAGTACCGCCAGGAATCATCAAGCCCGTGATCATTCTTCCTATCAACGTAGCCTTCAGAAGAGAAATCACGAATCCGACCTGCAAACCGGATGGAGTATTTCGAAGCATCAAACCTGTCAATTAGGTGAATCCCACACTCTCCCTCCAAAAGTTTGTTACAGAATGTGTCGATCTCACTGCCAAAAATCGATACAAGGCCCAATCCCGTAATGACAACACGTTTTTTGGGATCTTTTTCTCGTTTGGTAGCTGAAGATGCTGAAGCTATGGCCTTGATTGCTCTGCATTTTGGAGCTGGGAATGGGAAATCAAAATCAAGCTACCATTAGCCCAAATAATGCCCCATAAACAGTCAATGCTGTATTAAATCAGTAGAGAACATACTTGGCCATAAAAGAAGAAAAGTAGGAAACTTTAGCTTGATTAACACAGTAGATATAGCAACAAGTGATTTCTGTAAAGAATACCGAAGGAAGAACAACAGAAAAGAACCGTGCTTTATCATGATTTAATAGGAGACAAAGTGGAGGGTGAAAAGAACATATTGCTGTCCCCAATACCAACTATAATAGCTCTCAGACTCAAGAAGTTCACCTTAAAAAAAATACGGAAACACAATATAGTAAGAACTTTAAAAGGGAAAGGGAGAAAAAGAATAAAAGTTACGATGTTCATAGAATGGTAGGGTTGGAAGCCAGAGCAGTTCCTTTTTTATCTTCTTACTTCAAGTTTTCCTTGCTCGGTAAACTTCGTTGATTTTTAACAGATATTGCAATATCCAAGCAAACATTTACAAAAACTGGGGAATAATATATGGGCGCAAACCCTTAGTAGAAATGAGCCAACTTGACCTCGGCCTCCTCGAAGCAGTTTGCATATTGTCCCCTGGCCTAAGGCCATTGAATTGAACCAGAGGAATCCCATTATCTCCTGATAATCTAGCTCTAAAGAGCGCCCCAGAAGGAACATTACCAGCAATGGCTGCCATCTCTCTCTCTAATTACTCTCCTCTCTAAAAGAGGTCAGGTTGGATAGACATAAAGAAAGTGAGCGAGACTTGGGTTGTAATTGTTGTTGGTTTTGTAAATTTTTGCGTTGGGAGAGTCCGATGTTGATTCTTGCTTCCCTTTTTAGGCAATGCCACCCATTTTTTCTTACTTTTCAGACAATGAAACAACTGCTTGAATGCAGACTGCAGTGAGACTGCCCTTTGTTAAATGGGCCTAACTGTTTTTCCGGCTCTTTAATGGGAAAGTTACTGGCTTCTTCCTTTCAAAACTACTCGGATAGGCCAACGGCCCTTTGCCCAATGCCGATTTCATCCTTACGAAGAGTAACAACAAAAAGTATCCAAAGAGCATCAAGAAGTATCCTAATCGACAGTTTATCTATTTACTATAAAATATCATGAGATATTTTTATTATTTACTTAAAAGGCCATTTAGATTGAGTAACTATATTATTTTATTTTATTATTATAATTTTTTAAAATTTTTATACAAAATATAATAAATAATTTAATTTTTTCAAATTTTAAAATAATAATAATATTAAAAAAATAATAATTTAACAATATTTTATTCAATTTTTATTTAAAATTATCTCATCTTATCACATTATCCAAACAGCCCTGAACAATTTAAAAGTTTATCAAATATAATAATCAAAATATTATATTTTTATACCATATGTATATTATTAATTTCACAAAAAATAATGAAGAGATACTTATTTTGTAAGAAAATTATACTCGTACAATCATTTTTATAACTCTATTTTAAATTAATGACATTTTTATAAAATAATTTATAAAAGTAACATCGTTTTAGGTAAACACCATCAATTTAAAACATAGTTATATAAAGGAGTAAGTGTATTATTATTATTTTTATAAAAATAAAAAAATTATAAAGGAAATATCAATATGTTAGGTGGAACTAGCAATTATGATAGTTTCAAAAGATTTTAATTATAATCTCTACTAATTTCTTAAATACACATGTATAGGAAAACACTGAGGCCAATGCTGGTGGCTCCCGCTGGCCACTGTTGGCTAATTTTTTTTTTAATGATTAAAAAATATTGTTTAATATTATTATAAATTTTTTATATTTTTTAAAAATATTTAAAAGTATTAAAAAATAATTTAAAAAAAATAAAAATACAAAAAGTTTTTTTTGCCTAACGAGAAGTCACCCACGGTGCCTGTAGCACCATCCCACGTGCATATTGTTTGAGTTGACTTACGCCTTGTGGTACCAAGATTCTAAATGCAAAATTGAGAGTCCCTGGCTGCATTACTTTGCTTGCCACGTCAACTTGCCTGAAATTGAAATTCCAAAGAATCCAAATCGAAGGAGATGCTTTAGAGCTGATAAAAGTCATCAATGGCGGTGACACCCAAGATAATAGGAGGAGGAATAGGATGGTGAAGTAAAGGATAAGGTGAAATTACTATATTTATAAGATTTTTATTTCCTGTAGCTTTTCTGATATTTGTGTCGAAGATTTTTATTTCCTGTAGCTTTGTGATGTTTGTGTCGACATATTTCTTGGATCCCTGTCTTCCTATCCATTCCATTCCTCTCGATATATATTACTTGAAGTCAACTCATTTCAAATTTATGAAATTTACTATTTTTAAATTTTTTATAAAATAGTTAAATTCGTATTAATTTATTTTATATATTTTAATCTAAAAAATTAAACTCATATTAGTATAAAAAAATTAAATTTATCTCAATAAAATTCACAAAATATGATTATTTATAACTAATTTCAACGTCCAAACATAGCCTAAAATTCAATACTCAACAATCCGAAAGCATATAAACTCTACCATTATTTAATATCTTATCATTATTTTTTACCTGCTTTTCACTATTGAGTACTTATTACGTTTGGTTTTAAAAAATAATCAATTTTTCTTACAAGGATTTCAAATATAATCTTGTCAATAGAAAAAAGATCTAATTGTTTTTTTTTTGAATTTATATAAATAGAATTATATGAACTAAATAAATTTAATATATATATTTTTAAAATAACTCGTTTATTAAAAAATTTATTTAGTTTATTTTATCATTGCATTCACACAAATTAACCTTACTATAAAACATGTCTTAAAAATCGTGATATAAATAAATACTCATTTATATATTAAATTTTTAAAATTTAACACAAAATATAATCGAAAGGCTTCAACTTTCAAAATGGAAGTATGGAGTTTTAAAGACCTGACAATTGTGTGAAAAAAAAAAAAAAAAGAGACAAAATATAATGTATTTCCTCCATCTTTGGACATTTCTTACGCTTCTGTTGTAGTCGGACACAGATATTATTTTCAGCTTCTTGTGTCTGCAGTGAGTGAATTGTACTCTTTTAAAACATCCAGACTGAGATTTCCTCGTTTTTTCTTAAAAGGAATTTGGGGAGATTCGAGTTGGGATGGAGAATAATCAGCAATCGTTTTGGCACTTCAGTGATCAGCTTCGGGTACAGGCCTCGAATTTGGCGAACCTTTCGGTCAACGAGTCCGTTTGGGGCACTAATCAAGGGACGAAGATGCCCAACGAAAGGAGGAATTTTGATATTAGGGTTGGTGGAGAGCTTAATTCTCTGAGAAACTTGAATCCAAAAGGTTCCGAATTTAATGGGTTAAGTGATGGGTGGAACAGTCTCAAGCTTAAGGGATCTGAGCTTAATGGAAGCGATGATGGGTCGAACAGTCTCAAGCCAAAAGGATCTGACAGATTCAACGATGGGTGGAACAGTCTGAAGTCAAAGGGGTCTGATTTCAATGGAGTCAATGATGGCTGGAGCAGTCTGAAGGAGGCGGCGTCTGGTTTCAATGATGGCTGGAGTAATCTGAAGACAAAGGGATATGATTTCTACGGAATCAAAGATCAGTGGAGCGATCTGAAGTCGGAGGGGTCTGATTTCAATGGGATCACTGATGGTTGGAACAGTTTCAATCCGAAGATGACTGATTTTAATGGGTCCAATGATGGATGGAAGACTGCGCTTAGCGGCACTGGAAATGATCCAGTATATGGCGGATCTCAGAAGATTGCTGGGATCAATGGTGGCTTCAACAAAGGGATTTATAATATTGATGTGAAGGGGTTCAAGAGTGGTGTTAAGGGTGAGGATGATCGTGGAGGAAAAGCTGGGAAGAAGAATGGCAATGGTAATAAGAAGAATAGTGGTGAGAATAATAATGATAGCAAGGACAGTAACGGTGCTTTGGACAAGAGGTTCAAGACACTTCCGCAATCTGAGTCTCTGCCTAGGAATGAAACCGTCGGTGGGTATATCTTTGTCTGCAACAACGATACTATGCAAGAGAATCTCAAAAGACAGCTCTTTGGTATGTTCCCCCTTTCTCGGTCTCTATGTTTTTGCTATAGAGAGTAATTTTTCTATTTATTGTCTATTTAAATTTTAACTTTTGCTTTTCCCTTTATTCAGAACAAGTTCTGGGTGTTTGGTTGAGTGTGGTTATTGATCTATGATTAAGTTTAAGACCTATGATTATGAACGGTCTCAAGGACAGAAACCCTGATCTTAATAGACATGTTAAGAGATGTTTGATATATATATATATATACACATATAAAATATATATTTTTATATTGGAGGATTTGGGGATGGGGATCGAACCCAATACCTCTCTTATGGAAGCTGGATCTCATGCCATCTAAGCCACAGACTTTTGGCAGATGTTTGATATTTTTGGATCATTGTCTAGATTGCAATTTTTCTTGTTCTTTTCATGGATTTGTTCTCCCATTTGCAATTAAAGGGCTGTATGCGTTAATCTTCTGTTATTATATGTGATTTATCTAGTGAATGTTCCTTTTTGTCCGTGGATGAAAGAATACCCTTTCAAAACAAAAGTTATTTTAGAATTTTGTCGCCTGAACATTTCAACGAGGAGAAACAATCTAATTTTCTCAATTCTGGGGGCTAGAAATTGGGTTTGTTTTTTAGGAGCTTATCCATTTTGCTCTGACCAAGCATTAATTTTTTTTCCGTACTATGTTCTAAATTTGTGCTTCAATATATTTCCAGGTCTGCCTCCACGTTACCGAGATTCAGTTCGGGCTATAACTCCGGGCTTGCCACTCTTCCTTTACAATTACTCCACTCACCAACTCCATGGAATTTTTGAGGTTTCTGTCTTCTTTATTAGGATGAAATAGTTGTTCTCCTTGTTTAGTCTTGTAGCCAAAGGCCAAGTTTCATGTACTTATATTTAGAATAATCAGGGTCATATATTATGGACCAGGCTCCTCCACCCAACAGTTTCAAATTTCTTTTTTCTAGATTTGGTGGTGTAATTTTGGCTAAAACTCAAATGGTTGTCCAGGCTGCAAGCTTTGGAGGAACAAACATTGATCCAACGGCTTGGGAGGACAAGAAGTGCCCCGGCGAATCACGCTTCCCTGCTCAGGTATCCCAGTGAACACATATTCTCATGTCAAATTATGATACTGATCGAAGCAAACGCATTCTTATATTTGCCATTTGCTGCTATGTTTGGGACAGGTTCGAGTTCTTACCAGGAAACTCTGTGAGCCATTGGAGGAGGACTCCTTCAGGCCAATTCTTCATCATTATGATGGCCCTAAATTCCGGCTCGAACTAAGCATACCGGAGGCACTTTCTCTCCTGGATATATTTGCAGAACAAAACGCTTGAGCAACAGACTACATATGCATGCACACTGATATGAGTACAGAAAAGAGCTGGTGAAAGAATAGCAGAATAAAAAGTTGGTGGGACACTAGTATTTCAGAATTCGAAGGGAATTTTGGAGAGAAAATATAGATGATGCTACCTGTGTGATTTGTTAATTAGCTTGTCTTTGTAGAGGATGTTAAAGGTTGTCCTCTTTGTTCTTCCTGCCGTATACTGTATACGTAAGTGAACGTGACAAAAAGATAAACTTTATTTATGGTGTGTAATAATAAATCGAGGATGCATAAAAATTTCTAATACTATAGTTTAGCTCCTATAGGGGTTGGGGGCCGGATCCCCCGGCCCCGCGCCGCGTTGCCCGCCAAATCTGTCTATCCTATACCTCGAGGCAGGTGGGGTTAAAATAGATTTTAAATGTAGGTTGTGGATGAGATACCTACCTATCTGGGTCTTCATCCATTCGTCTGATATCTTTTATAATTACTAAAAAATCTCTAATAGTTTCCTCAAACAAGATCAACAATCTCGATCTTGAACAGGTAATTTGAAATCATTGGAATCAACACTCCTCAAAATTTTGGATGGGTATTTTTTTAATACTTTTTTATGCTCATCTAAACATAAAATTTCATAATCCTCCATGGAAGAAGCAAAGCATTCATTCCTAACATCATTGCTAGGTGCTGTTTCCATTTAGTTGATGATATCTCAAATGTACTTTCAATTTTTGCCTCTTTTATATAATCTTCTTATATATTGAATTCACTTATTCCTTTGATAATCGTCCTCTACTTATCAAGCCAAATTGGCAGCTACTGGTTAGGGAACAGAGAAAGGCTTCAAGCTTTGAAATTAAAAAGGGTTGATTGGTCAACAAGCAGATCACCAATTTTCAATTATCTCAATAAACCAACTACAATCTACAAAGACTGGGTGGTGTTCCATTGTTTTCAAGCTATCTCCAGGTATTGGAAATCCCAGATATATTGGACTTGATCAATGGATACCATTGGTTATTTGAATAATATGACATAAAAGCATTTGTTCTAACAATTATTTTATGACTTTTCCTATTATTCGTCTGAGGTTTAAATACACTTTTAGTTTTTATTTAATATTGTTTATGTGACGTCAAATGATTTACTAATAAAAAAAATTGTTATATAGTTCTTCAATCATATCACGTAGCATCATAAATTGATGATTAAAAGATGATGAATAAATGAATAATATTTTTCTACAAAAATACGAAGCATTCTAAATGGTGGTAAATAGAACATGAAATAAAAATAATAAGAAAGTGTTGCCCTTTTGTCATCCACAGCCAGAGGACACATTCATTTTCATTACAATATGTACAATGCTACAAAACAAGGTACTTGAAAACATAACTAATACCAAAAGTAAAATGAGCCGAATGAAATTGTCCTTTCACTTTCCATGATCAAGATGGCATTTTGAAGAGATTGGAAAATGTTGGCTTCAAACCCATTCCCCAAGCAGCAACCTTTGTTCTCTTTGGTGTTAGGCTAGCTGAGCTTGCAGCCATCCTCATTCTCTCGATCAAAGCCTCAGTATTCACTTGCTCCGACAATATTTCCTCCCATTGTTTTGTGTCAATCACCAACTTCACTCTCCAAACTCCATCTCTGGCCGATGGCAGCACCTCCATTGCCGAACCGTTTGCCAAATCCTCGACAGCATTGGATGCTGCCCCCAGAGACTTTTTGGCTAACTCAGTCACGTTCAACCACTCGGCCTCCAATTCCTCAATGGCCCTTCTGTTTTGCACTTGTTCGGTGTCCTCACTGCTGCATAACACATTCTCCTCTTTCTTAACAACTGGAAGTAGGTAGTACGATCGGCCGCCGGTTAGGCGCTCGAGGTCCCGCACCGATGATGATGCTTGATCCTGCCGGAATATTCCATACCCGGGGTGTTCGTTAAGGATTTCCCGAGCTGTAATAGGGCCTCTGAATTGTAGTATAGCCCCGGAATCGGTCAGAATCTTGATGGAGTTGTGACAGTCCCCAGTGACCCCTTTGAGAGAGCAATTTCCCATGGCCAAAAACTCCTACACTTCTAGCTTAGAAACCCAAGTTGGGATATGATAAATATTTAAGCTGTGGCATTGGAATCTGAGCAAAGAAACGGGGGACAGACAGTAGGGGGGAAGGTGTCAGAAAGGACAGATTATGGGTGCCAGTTTTTTCAAAAACTTGGGTCGGCGCCATGTGAAACTGGACCGTTGGGACAGGTTTGTTCAAGAGAAGTTGAAATGATCGAAGGTGGGTGAAACCGTGAAATAGAAAAATTCTCCTCTTATCTTCACACTACATTATTATTATATATAATTTTTTTAATTTTTAATTTTTTTTCTTATCAAACACATGTTATATGAATAATAAGTAGAAAAATTTAATCAATTTAAAAAAATATGATATATAATATATAAAGATGATGACTAACAAAATTCGAAAATGAGTACAATAAGAAGTAGACTAGCGAATTAAATAATTGGGAGGAAACGACATTTGAGAAGCAGGCCCAAGATGGAAAACTTGCCTAGGGCTTGTACAACTTGTATCTGATTGCCTCTATTCTAATCCAATAGGGTATCCAATAAGAGTTGTAAGTTTTATTTTTACCCGTAGGTTCAGTGTATCGACAATTCGACATCAAGAACATGGCTTAAAAACACATAAAGAATAAATCTTAGATATGCATTCACAAGAAAGTTGATATAAATAAAATAAAGATTCCCTCCAAAATCTGAAGTGGGAAACATATACAAGAACTCTTTGTCCCAAAAAAAAAAAAAAAAAAAAAACCCCAGAATTAATAATAACTACGATAAAATCTCTTTTTTTTTTAGAATATTATATAAATAATTAAATCTACATCTTTTTATCAATTTAAACTTGTAGAATTAGTAGTAATTTCACATGGTATTAGATTAAAAGGTTCTGACTCTACACTTTATTTTATGTATTTGAGCATTCATTAAAGATATTTTTTCACAGTTTCTATCTTTCTATCACTGAAATCATAAAATTCAAACAAAAATTTGAAAGGGTATTTTTACAATACAATATCAGAATGAAAAAAATGCGATCATGCATGGCAAACGGGAATTATATTATTTTTCACGTGGGTTCACATAACATAAAATTCCTTTTCAGTTAATACCCCTCGCTATTTAAACCCGTGGTACGTAGCAATATATTCAATAAATACAACATCTAGATGACTCCTAAGCTTAAGGAGTGGAACTGAGCTGAATGATAGTCTAACCGTGTTTGATTTTTTTTTTTTTTTCCTTCTAAATATTGAGTTTTGTTAAGAAATAAATTAAATAAAATTTATATTTTTCCATCCGTTTAAGCTTATGATATTATGTGAAATCACTATTTATTCTACAAGTTTAAACTTTTTAAAAGATGTAAATTTTATTATTTAATTTATATCTTAACAAATTTTACTCTTATTCATTCTTGTACGTAAGATCTCATATAAACCTTGCACACTAGTACCTTGGTTCATTCAAGACGTGACATAAAAGTTCAAATCTTGATCTTGATTTCAAGCTAAACTTTATGAAGTGGCGGTTCATTGTGTAATCTGGATAATGAGATCTGGATAATGGGATGAGATAAAAAAGTTTTAAAAGAAAGTTGAATAAAATATTATTATAATATATTTTTTAATATTATTATTATTTTAGAATTAGAAAATGTTTAGTTATTTATTATATTTTATATAAAAATTTAAAAAAATTATAACGATGAGATGAAACCATTTATATATCCAAATGAAGCCTAAGTATGGCTAACCTTGTCTGTTTATAAATATGTTAAAAAAAAAAATAGAAGACGACATTTTTGTGCTCCAAACAAAAACACTTACCCACGCGGACATGTTAATTGTTGTCTGTGCATGCACGCTCGTGCTTTCACCAGCTACCTTCAATTTGAGATCCAAGATCACATTATTTCAATTCAGCACAGGTGCATATACCTTTCAGTTTTTCTGTAGTATAATTTATTTCATCATTGGCCTGTTCTGTTACTTTACAAATCCTCCAAAAATTAAGAAGAAACTGTCTGTGTTTCCACTTCTTTTTTCTTGGTCCATGTGTTGTTCTCCATAAACAGTTCTAGGAAATTTGTAGGTACGCTTGAAGTTCTCATATAAATAATTTTCTAAGAGAGAATAAAATGAAGTTACTAACATAAAGCCTTTAGACCTTACCAGCGTTAATTCTCAAACTACAACTAACATAACATCATGTTGAGAAATATTATCAACAGATTTTGGGGGAGGGGACACTTGCATTGAACAGAGTACCTGCACAAACTTGAATTGAGGTGTCGAAGTGCTAATAAAAAAAGGAAAAAGGGCTTGGTACCAGCGTAGGCTCTCCCAAAATTCATGCTATGCTGAATTCCACTCGATATGTGGTGCTGAATTCCACTCGATATGTGGTGATCTCATTGGTACAACAATTAAAAAGACTTTCAATCTCATTGCACAGCGAGGAGAAAAAGGTGAAGTCGAACTAGACTCTTTACAATTACTCGGTCATTGTTTGAGTAATTGTTATGGTTTGATGATTGTTATACTAAAGTTAATAAGATGACAGAGAAAATTCAAACTTGGTCAAATGGGAAGAAAACAAACATCAAATTCTCAGCCTTAGAAGATGAATTTATAACGTGGTTGAGCTGATAAACTCAGAAAAATGAAGTAAAGAACCTTTCATATCAAGCCCCTATATTGATCTTCTCCCATCAAAATCCAATACAGAATACTGAATTGTGGGCTTTGTAGAACAGACGCACCAAATTTCATTCAAATACCTTGATATGTTGGGGTGAAAGAAAAAAGAGATTAGAAATTGTTCTTTTTCTATCTTCAGTTCCCTCTTCCTTTGTCTTTCAAGTAGCAATAAATATGATACTAAAGTCTCCCCTTTGTGTTAATCAAGATCCCTTGCAATACAATGTTACTTCTTAAATCTCCTTGGACCTTCCTTTGCTTTCCTTGCTGCAAGAGTTAGTAACATAGGATTAAATATGACTAGACTATTTGTCAATTCTTTAAAGGCCAAATGGTGGGCATAAAGCACTTGTCTGAAAATTGAAGGTAAACATGATAACTGGTGACAGACAGGTATATTACAGAAATAAATTAAAACATTTTATAAATGTCCAACATGAGAGCTATCCAGGACGGGTATACGTAGAAAATCAGCCATCTTTGTTCTTACTAATTTGATATGCATCAAGAAGTCTCCTTAAGATCAATATATATAGGTTGCAAATATAGATGCTAAAGTCTTCTAGCTGATATGTTACTGGTAAAGAAAAACCTGCTATAAGCCATGAAGGATTATATGTGCAAAGATTCTTATTTATGTATGATATATAGCATATGACTGAATCATATCTCTGTGTGGACTGAGCCAAGACTATTATTCAACTAATATTATAATGCCACCATTAGGATTGGCAATGCAAGTGCATGGATTTCGTTTGAATTATACAATGGATTCATTTCATCTGGTTGAGGTTCTCACTTAAGGTGGAAGAGAAGTGGCATATTTTTTTAACATTGTATTCTCTACCAATCAGATCATTTTGGGGGAAAAAAAGAAAAAGAAAAAACTTATATACAAACACCTTCAAATAACTGTCATGCATTTGGATCTAGTATTGGTAATATGTAATACAATAAGGCATTGCACAAGAAACTAGGTGGCGGATTCATGTGAGAGTAGGAAACAGAATAAAAAGGGAGAAAAAAGTACCAAGTTTTACCTTGACTGAACCTCCCTGCTAGTCCTTCTCTCCCCCCTTCCAAAGGCAACCTCATCCATGCTTTGCCCTTGTCGCCTATATCTACCACCAGATGCCAAAAATCCAGGGCAAGGTCTGTAAGCCTTTATTGGCCACCAGCCAAAGCCTGGAATTGTTGCAATCCCACCTTGAATCCTACCCTCACCATTGCATCCCTTCTCCATTTCCTCTTTCCCACAGCCCTTACAACCCCTGTAGAAAAATTTGTTTGTTAACAGCTCTTGAATTGAACCTGTTATTTATTTTTTCATTCAGATTGCCAGCCATCAAACATGTAAGTGATTTCACTAATTTAAAACTTTATACTCAGAGTTATATCAAAACCAAATAAGATCAATATAGAGAAACCTCACTAGCCTCACAAATGTCAAGTCAAAACGGTTTCCTTGCCTATCAAAATTGAATGCTTACGTTGTAGGCTAGCATAAGAAAAGAAATTATGTTATCCAAAATACTCGTTAAAGACATAAATAGGAGAGCATAAAATGAGACCAGTTTCGGTAGGAGAAACCTATAGGCTCGAGTTTCTCTATGTGGAATGCTTTCCAGAGCATCAATCAGTAACATGAAGAGTTCATCCGTTCATACTCAAACCTGGATACTGAAAAGTAAAACCTAATTTGATCATGCCGTTGCACAACCCTGACTACCCGAAACCTATCGCATGACTATAAAAAAGTACATCTAACACCAAGCATCCGAACCAATCTCATATAACAATAACCAACCCCCCCTACGCATAAGTTGCGATAAGTCTGATGCATAAGGAGAGACCAGGAAAAGTGGCCCCCGAATCTTTGAGCTCCTCGAAATCAAATCACTACCTACTTCTTCCTACCTCAAGAACTGTTGAAATAGTAATTCAATGATTAGATTCAAGTCTTTATATGAGCTTAAGCGTTTGAGTTGGTGATTTAAGAAGAACCTCATCCGTTGAATTCCCTTTTTCAATTACACCGACGAATTGGACAATTTTCTAATGAAATCTGAATAGCCAAAATGCAGTTGACAATAGCCTCTAGTAAATTTTGAAACTCCTCCATTCATGAGTGAATAGTCAATTTTGTTGAGAAATACCTGGGCCTAGATAAAATGAATATTCATAGCCAAGCACCAAAATCTTTACTTTCATGTTTTGTTTTACTTTACCCCTCTAGAACAGGTAATTGAACGAGGACTCAGATTTCGAATCGACATTTTTATCTGGGTAGGCTAGAAGTGAAGAGAAGAAAATGGTGGTACCTCGGAGGGAGCTTGTCAGCGTAATTAGTGAGAGACTCTGACTGGTCAGGAAGTGCATCAGGTGGAGGAGGAGGAGGGCCCTCTTCTACAACAGCAGAAGAAGTTGAAGAAGAGCAGTGAGGGATGGTGAGCTTAGAAGGGTATCGAATGGGAGTCGTTGTTAAGCCATGCAACCGTGCGCTACTGCTGTTAATGAAAGGAGGAGGTTGTGAGACTAGGCTCTGATGAGGAGGTGCTGGAACTGAGACTAGGTATACTCCCATTCTCTCTCTCTCCCCACCTTGCTCTCCCTCTCTCAGTGAAACGGGTGAGGATAAGATGATAACCACGAAAGCTTCGTTTCTCTTCCAAACGAAAGCCCAGAGAGAGTTATTCAGTAGATGTTTGAGCTTCATAACTTTGCCCCCATATTATCCTGTATTTATGATATAGCCCCTAGTAGTAGTGCCCGTGCTGTGAAAACAGGAAAACAAAAGGACCAACTTACAAAAAAAAAAAAAAAAATAGAGAAGGATGAAAAGCCTAAAGAAAAGAAAAAGGTTCCACCGAGATTTGAACTCGGGTTACTGGATTCAGAGTCCAATGTCCTGACCACTAGACCATGGAACCTTCCCGTTCTTGATTTAAAATCCAAATAATAAACTTTTAAGCATCCACCATACAAATAATAGTAAAATAATTTCTGAATAATAATAAAATAATAGTAAATAATAGTAGTGAAGTAGTTTAAGATAATCTAAACTCCACAGCCTTAGTGGAAGTAGTGTAAACAAGTCCACAACCAAAGGATTCTATATCTCATCTTTGTATCCATCCATTGCAGATTAGTGTATGATAACTAAAATTTTATTTATAAACAACGAAAGCTCGGTAGAGATTACAATCAATTCAAAATAGAGTTTTGCTATGTACAAATAAAGTTACGTACTAATTTGCATACCAATACTAATTACTTCATATTTAAAATTTAAATTAATATTATTTTTAATAAAATTTATTTTTCAACCAATCACATTAAATTGATACACATATTAGTGTACAATTATACTTAGAACTAGATTTTTCTTTTAAAGTAGAAAAAATATAATTGCAAGTACAATTATGTACTAATCTGTGCACTAATGTGATGTGATTGATCAAAAAATAGATTTTATTGAAAATAGTATTAATTTAAATTTTAAGTATGAATAAATCAGTATTGGTACACAAATTAGTACACGACTGTGTTTGTATGTAGCAAAACTCTTCAAAGTAACACTCCAATGAGCCTAGCTAGAAGGTCACAACGGATTCGTCCACAAAACGAAGGCATGCCTGGTTGATTGGACGTGGTTGTATGGATTCTTTCGGGAACAAATGGAAATGGGTAGCAGAAAGAAAATGCATTGCGGAAACAAGAAACCAGAGGAATATAGGCATGTTTACAGGAGGCAAGAACGAATGATATTTGCTGCCACCCAAACAAAACCCTCAGTCGCCAAGCAACATGGAACTGCTGTAGTATAAATCCTTCATCCGTCCAATACTTTCTTGCAATTACAATATCAATATCCCTGAATCCGCTCTCTTCTGGGGGTTGAACAATAAGTTATTGTTTCTAATTTAATCCCTTCAAGCTTTTCGTGCTCATTCCTATCCAAATGATCTAGCAAAAAATGTAGACAAAAAATAAAGGAGACCTTGTTCTTTTAATCACGAAAGGATCAAAACTGAGGTTGGCAACTGAAAAAGGATAATCCAAGAAATCACAGTGGAATTTCAACCAAGTTGCTGCAGCTAACAAATAGCACTATTTTTTTGTGACTAGTGTTAGATATCTCATTGGTATCATCTCTTCTTTTTCTTCTATTATGCATGCACAATTGGTTCATCCACCTCGCCATCAATCAGCATCACAGAACTGTGATGATGCACCATATACCACCTCCCATTATGCAACTCGAATACATTAGTTACGTTGAATGGCCCAGAATCGATGTCAACATATGTTTTCATGGTAACCCAAGCCGTGTCTGTCATAACCCGAGCCCGCACATCCCGAACTTGAAAGTTGAATCCGTGCTCCCAATTGAATGCAAGCTGCCAACTCTGTATTACAGCATTATACCTGAACGAGGGAACAAGGATGATTCAGCTCTACTTTAATTCCAATCAAACATGAAAAGGCAAACCAAAAATTAGAGATCAGACAAAATCTCAAAATCACTGCAAGCCCAACAGCTTTTGCATGTATGAAAACCCCAACAGGTAACAGTGTCTTTCTCTGTTGGAAGCAACATTGACATTTATAGTGCATCAGAACATAAAGGTCAAAAGATTGAACCAGGGCTTGGAGTCCAGTAGAATTTTGCTATGACGTTCTCACTTCTGAAAGAAACGACAAGAAAACAAATCTAATGCCCATGGCCACAAACTAGACCCTCACCTTACCCCATTCTCAGTTAATAACCAAAAGAAGGGGCTCAAGTTCCTCTCTCATGATCGCACTATAACCAGTGCTGCTGCAGTTCAGATATTTCAACCATTAAAAGAAATCAACCTGCTTTTAAAGAACAACTCGCTTCCATCCCAGTTTCAATAAATATATCAAATCACTAAATATAAAGTTTTTAAGACTTTGGAAATTAAAATGCCCATCAGAAATCTTCAAGAAGCAGGGCTAAAAGCCTCAAAATTTCAAACCAAGCCAGCATATAGCAGATTAACCAAAACTGTCATAATGCTCTAAATTGACCTTTCTATTTAGAAACTAAAGATCAACTTGTGTTAAATTCATCAAAAAACCAAATGTTGGACATACTAAAGGTCTAAGGGTACCATCTGCAGATGAACAAAACTAAGAGAAGGGACAGCAATAATCCCAACTAGCATTGAATATGCATAAATTTATACACGTACATACAAAAGTACCTATATACATGTGCATCTATGTGCATGCCATACATGTGTTAAAGGCTAAAAATAGCCCAACGGGCTGGAAGGGGAGAAAGAGTTATTCCCGGCCAGTTGAGACTATTTGGGCTTTGTCCAGTGCGGGGTGGAGCCCCTGGTAGTGGTCCAGTGATGCTGTACGGTGTCAGTGCGTACATTATAGCAGTGAATGGAAAGTAAATATGCAGGGAAAATAAAAGAGACAATCAGATTTACGTGGTTTGGCATAATGCCTACGTCCACGGGTTTTTTTTTTTTTTTTTTGGGGGGGGGGGGGGGGTGGGGCGAGAATCCACTATAATATGCTTGTTTTGCAGTTTCTCATAATCTCTTATTCTCACTGTACAATGGAGATCAAAACTTTATCTTCTGATGGAAAAATGTTGCCGCTGGTGTCATTGTCGTGAGGTTGAAGAAGCCGAAGAAGTTCCAGTCCCCCCAAATCATTTTACAGTCCCCCTTTACCCTCTGCCCCTCCCTTGCTTTTTCTCACATCTTCACTTTTTCTCCTGACACCTTTCCCCTTCTCAGCCTTTTGTCCCTTCCTTCTTGATGAGATCCCCCCTTGGGCTGGGCCTTAAAACCCATTATGGGCTTGGGATATTTTATCCCCTCCAACATGTATGTTTATATAGTTCACCACAAGGGCAGTTTGCTCAGTTTGGTAAATAAAGCAGATGTGAAACGGTACTTTCTGCTCACCCACTGAGCCAAATCCCTACAAAAACACCATGCCAATTCTCGGCTAAATTCAAGCATCATATTCAATCAGAACCAGGCAGTCCTGGGCCAAGTAGAATACTGTCATAACCACTACATGCGACAAGCTATAATGCAGTTTGAAACTTTGAGCAATCCACAAACAAAGACTTTGTTAGCGATATCTAGTCTCTTTCTGCCCTTAGAAAAAACAAATCAAACCAGCTGAAGACAAGTATATACATGTGTGTGGGTAGCATAAGAAAGTGAATGGGTTTTGCACACAATTATGGAACCACAAACTAGCATTATTGAAAGGTGGTATAATGTTCATGTCTGGTCAATATCTTCCACACCAAGAAGACACCATGCGAGCGCACCACAGAAACTCTGTACATATTAAGAGCTTATAGGCTAGCTGCATAAACAGGCCAAAAATACAAACTAGCAGTCAAAAGTATACGAAAAACAGCCGTATCATGGAAGAACTTAACAGAGACACGCATTCGAAACTATATTTTCTATCAGCAGGAATAAAGCATCTTAAGCATGTCTCTGCAGCAAGTCTAAAAATCATACCCTGAAAACGGTTCTCCTGAGGCGTGAACACACTTTACATAATCTGCATTTAGCCAAAAGTGACTCATTGCTGGAAGAGACCTTTCTTTGATGATGCTAAAGAAATCAGCATTCATAGTCACAATGGCTCTTGTAGCCGCATAGTAAGCCTTCCACCCATTGGCAGGCGTCACGCTATCTTGTTCTAATGTAAAGTCCTAAAAATGAAATTGAGACACAGAAATTTCAGTTGAGAGGTCCTCCAGTAAGTGATTCTACATAAGCAGCAGATGACATGTGAACGGCGTAGAAATGGGCAAACGCAAATCAGATTGCAATCACGACATGCAAAGAAATCAAAACCTAGCAATTACCAACGAAAATCCCAAGATTCAACATTGTGTAATTTAGAAGTATGGTGACAAAAATGCACTAACACAGTCATTGGTAATCAAGATGGAATGATCTAAAGGGATATTTCCCTTCAGATTTCGAATACCCAAAACTCATCCATAGCACGTTTTAGATTACATCAAAGACCCAATCCATGTTCATCACAACCAAAAGTTGTAATTTTAGTATTCAGTTTTCCATTTGTTTCTAACATGATTTTAGCTATTTTCAACCCAATTGAGGACGAAAAATTGCTCCTCTGAATCCCCTATACTCCTCAGCAACCAAAAATCATCAGCAAAATGAGTAATTACTTCAAATCCAACACAAAAACTCTCGATATATAAATGCATATAATTACTTTGTGATAAAGCGCTTTCCACGCATTGTCATCGTTCGCGGCCTTACGCATGAGTGAATTGGTCATCGAGAGGCGGCACAGGCTCGGAAAGTCCAAATAGCTCAGCGCGTGCGTGGTAATTTCCGGCACCAGCTGCTCCATCATCGACGCGCCGGTCAGTCTCTCCGCCACCGCCACCGAAGAAGCCTTCTCAACCATACTAGCTGTCCCGCCGTTCACATACGGCGCAACCGTAGCTTCCGAATCGGGAGCTCCGAAACCACCGTTACACGAGCAAACGCAATTGCAAACCTTCTTTGCAGACGCGTCGGAGTCTACCCCGTCCGTTTGGGGGGCGTCCAAATAGGGGAACTGCACTGATCGGACGGCACGAAGAGCGAGGAGCAGACAGAGCACGGTGACTATTGCGGCCACAAGGAACGGTTGGAACGAGAGGAAGGTAATGAGACTAGAGGTAATCTCCATTCATAAGACATGAAAGCTACGAAGGACATGAAACCGCAAAGTAGATATGCACCGGTACGCCGTCGTCTGAGAAGAAAGTAAGAGATTTCTGTTTATTTCTTTCGGGAGGTGTATATTCGGGTTCCGGTGGTTTTCTGAAACCCTAACATAGGTTTTGCAGTGGAGGAGGAAAAAGACGGTGGAGGTGGTGGTTGGATTGTCTGTGCGTCGTCGTATTTGACCCCCCCGAAACCAAAATTCTCACTGAACGAACGCCTCCTCTTTTTACTGTTCTGGTTTTCGTCTTTTTGTTTTTATGGACAATTTTGTAATTTCGCGTCTTTCAAACTTTGACTTAATAGAATACATTAGTACCCGTAGTAGTTTAGAGCACATGCACGTAATTCGTTTTGTTAATTGTTAGTGCTGGGTGTAGTTCGTTTTGGACTCTCAATGGCGAACATTGTTAGATTAAAAAAAACTACTACATGCAATCATGTTTAACTATTTTTTATACACTTCACTGATATAATTGATTAAAATAATTATTTTATTTTAAAAAAATAACACAATTAATCATATTAATGAAATATACAAAAAATATGTAAAACTGACTATACCTAAAATTTTTATAAAATCAATACAATTTCCTCAGTTTAAATTTCTGTCTCCCAATTGAAATCTTCAGATTCGAAAAAGAATTGTACCTAAATACTATTGAGATGAAAATGATGCACATTGCATTAGTTATACAATGTCTCCAACCTTGAGGGATAGCTCAATTGGTGAAGTCTTGAGTTTGCTCCCTAATGATTACTAGTTCAAGTCTCCTCACTGGAGGTTTATCTGGCCATTAATTTTAGGGCCCATGGAATTAATCAAGGTGCGCGTAAGCTGGTCTAGACACCTAAATATATCAAAAAAAGTTATACAACATCTCCAATTGGAAAACAATCCCCCCAAAACAACATATTAATTTCAAGTCAATCCCTTGGCATGATTCATCAAGTGACAAGAATTATGGCCTTGATAATACAAAGAAACTAAATTATGAGTGGCTTTGATTTTATTAAAGTCATCTCTAAAATTTAATTAAAAGTATATATTTTTCATATATCGAAAACAATTCAAGCCATAACCTTACATTGGATTAATTAAAATAATAATATTTTAAATTTTTTTTTCATATTTTACAACTACACTAACTATATGTTAATTAATAATTTAATTTTTACTTAAATCATTGTGGGAAATGTGAGTATGATATTTTGAAATAAATATCACTTTTGAAGATGAAAAATGTGAAAAATGTTATGGAGTAATTGGGTATGATATTTTGGAATGAAATATTACTTTTAAATTTTTGAAGATGAACCGTGCATCTTCAACTATTTGGAAATATTGTAGTTCATATTTGAAGATCTTACTATTTGAATACTTCAATGTAGCTCATTTTATCTATATTCTTTTAAATTTTGAAGATGCATTGCTTTAAGGTGCGGTTTGGACAGTGAGTTGAGATAAAATAAAAATTGAATAAAATATTGTTAAAATATTATTTTTTAATATTATTATTATTTTAAAATTTAAAAAAATTAAATTATTTATTATATTTTATATAAAAATTTAAAAAATTATAATGATGAAATAAAATAAAAAAGTTTTCGTATCCAAACGAGAAAATGTAACTTTGAGGTTATTATTAATAATAAAAACAATAATGATCTTATCGTTTATGCCACACTACAGGCAAACAACCTCCTGTGTTCTCACGCTTTTACGATGTTGGGCTGGCAATGTCCTGTCAATTGTGTTTTCCAATTGGAGAAACGAATTAACCATCTGTTTTTCCAAGAAGAAAAAGAAAAAGAAAAGTAAATTATTGAAGTCAAAAGCACACACGCAAGGCCAGGTTTGTTCATAGCAATCACTCCCCCTTTTTACTGTTTGTGATTTTAGATGGCAACCCAAGATGGATCAGTCATTCACCAGATGCTACAAGTATTTCTTTTTAATGAAGATTGCAATGGATCTGATTGTTGAGTTTGCCGTAGAGGTAGTGCATGAACCAGAATCCTGCCTTATTTCCACGCCTTTGATGATGTTCTTTCAAGTTTGGAGACCAAACTGTGTCTATGGTTTCATTTTCTCAAGTTTTAAGGAACAGAAACAATGTGACATAGCGAACAGCATCCAAGGTTGAATGTAGTTAGTTATATTACTTGCACTTTGCGGCAATTCCAAAAATAAATCATGATTTGTTTACTTTTCGTTTACCAACATGCATGGACTGTGAATAGGCAAATAAAGGTAAGGGTACCCGTTTCAGCATGTATACAGTTTCGTAGAGTCCATTCCAAGAAAGTAACTTGAGCTGTTTCCTCAAGACCAGTCTCCTTTAAACATAAGCTATCATTACAAAGAGACCTAAACGCCAATAATCTCGTTTTACTAGAGCTGCAAAAATGAGAGACTAACTATAGATCAAGGTAATGAATATTGTCATACAACTGCTAACAAGTATCAAAACCCAACCTCTGCCTGTCTGGCACTCCTTATCAGACCAGCGGGCTCCAAAAAATGTAAAGATTTTTGTTGAAATTAGCTTGAGAATTGCAAAGCACAAAAACAAAAGACTCCCTGCAAGAACAGCAAGCTCTCTACTTTCCAAATTTTCTTGATCACTAGCAACCTTTTCAATATCTAACCTGTGGTGATAATGGAAAAGAGAAAAAGAGTGTCAGACACAGGAAGTGCAAAACATGGAAAATAAATGGAAAGAAAATAAGGAAAAACATACTATATCAGTAAGTTAATAGGGTACAAGAAATATAAACCCTAGGGGTTGGCTCAAGTGGTAAGGACCTTGATCTTGACAGTATGCTCCTTCCAGGTCTAAGGTTCAAACCATGGCTGTATACAATTTCTAGGAGTTACGTCCCATCAGTGAAAAAGCTAATGATTTACATGATCCGTGTGACAAGGACACATTATACAGTCAAGGGTTTAAACCGGGTTAAAGACATGTTGCGCTTACACAGTCTCTAGAATTCCTCGTCATCGAAAAAGTGTAGATGAAATATTATCGCAAGAAGAGACTTGTTTCAATTGTCATTCAAACCTACCTATTACAGTCAGCATGATAACAGGAATGGTAAAGGTTTTGCAAATCAGTCGAGTTGAATACTAAAGAATCCTGACGCAGTGAGCGGTCATTTCACTGACATTGGAAAGCATAGCAATTATAGCTTTATCTCGGCATTATTATGATCAAGATACATGAGATGTTTGCCACTTTAGGTACTCAGTCTCATCTAAGGAGTGGGTTTTTGATTGAACACTTGCAGAATTATGGAAAGGAAAAGCATTTCATCAAGTGATTAACACATTCTCAATAAAGATTTGAAAAGAAGAAGACAAAAAGAGCAAACAACTAGAACCAATAACTGTTTGCAGCCTCTAGATAGGATTATAAGGAATAAAGAAGGTAAACAGGAAAAAGTAAACGAATCCCAACCTTATTTTGTTATTTTCTCTGACCAATTCATACACTTGAGATGAGACAAGAGCTTTCCACAACTGAAGCTCAGTAATTCCTTTTTCCTGCAGAAGGGAAGGATGCCAAACAATTAGGTGGATCATGGATGCAGAAACCTACTTATAGGGAGAGAGAGGAGAGAGAGAGAGCAGCCAGACAATACCATGCTCTCCTTCCACCCCAACAGATCTTTGATCTCTCTCCTGCTTTTATCCAGGAGCGATGATATACTCAATAGCTCTTTTTCAAGCTCAGGTAGAACATTCCCATTTCTCCGATTCAATTCTTTGATATACTCCTCCAGCACAGATAAGTTTGACTCAAGTGACCTCACCTTCTGCATCAAAATCTTCAGGACAGTGTCTCCAGGTATTCTACCATTTGACTGTTGTCTAACCTCTATTACAGGATCAGGAATACTGTTCAAAATAGCCGAAATTTTTGTTGCATCCACTTTGAGCTTTTGGGCATTATTGCTGCTCCCTGTCCCTACACCAGTCTCAGTGTCATTTTTAACTTCACCCTCTCCTTTCCCGTTAACTGGACCAACTTCTGGTTTTAAAGAAGGCATTGTGGTTGAATTAGGCTCTGGCAATTTGCTGGGAGCCGGTTCTGCATAAGCCACGATGAGATCTTCAAGCATCCGATCAATTGCATCAACACCATACACCTCTACAACACTCAGTGTGCAGTAAAACTCTGATCCATAATGACTACGTAAATTTAACTTCAAGTACCGCACCCATTTAGGTTCAGGTAACTTAAAGCATTGTGCATGCTTGACATTAGCAGCAACAAAAGTTCCCAAAGGGGACCATGTATCAGTTGGATAGCTTAAACTGCAAGATAAACCAAACTCCTTGAAATTTGAAGAATGATGTTCAAAGTTTGCAATTTTGACAGTATCAACCAGAGTCTCTTCTGCAAGTTCAATCACCACAAACTTATCTCCCACGGAACAAGGATTTCTCAAGTACTGGTCATGATCCTTTCCCAAAATGTTACTGGCTCCTTTTGCTTCCTTATTATGAGCCACCACCTTTGCACCCTTAGATGCAGAGGCATAGTTGTATGCTGTTCCATCAAGTTCAAGCCGGTGGGTGATGTTAACAAACCGGCTAGGTGAGGCTGTGTCTTTTTCTTGCCTTGTTATGTTTCGAAACTCATCAAGATTGAGATAGGTGTGATTAGGGGTTCTCCCACTCGGAAGTTGTTCTGCTTGAATAGCTTTTTCTGTTTCCTGTCGTTCTTGGTGTTCTACTTCACACGCTAAACCATCGTTTCCAAAAAAGCTCCAAACGACTTCTACTCTATTTGTCTCTGGAAGTGAACTGTTGGGATTCATAGATCTGCGATGAACACTGGAATTGTTACAGCTAGTTGACTTATTACCCTCTATAAACACCTCGACTGCGTGGGTATTGCTTCTGTTTGTGATATATGAATTGCCTGAAACACATTAACTTAAATCAATATGACAGCACGTAAGAAATAAATAAATGGTACAGCCCCAACATTCAACTAACAAATCACTTTACATCTAATTTTCTTTATATTCAAAAGCGGAAAAAGATCATTTCCAAACGATGGAATCTAACGAAATGGGAACTATTAGAATATTGATAAATTTATTAAATTATATTTTTCTATCAGCTTAAGCTTAGATCGGTAGTTTATCATGCATCAGAATAGGTGGTCCTGAGTTCACATCTTCCTTAATTAGTAAGCTGTTTGACTTTGTTCTAATGGCAGTATATCATATCCAAGCCCATCCGTTTTAAGATTCCAAGTTCTACTTATTCTAAATGTCTTCTCAAAAACTAAAAAATGCAGAAAACTGCAGGACAGGAAAAGAAAGGCAAAATGGAACTTTTGTTTACTCAAGCAACAAACAAAATTTATTGATCTGAAGAATAGGCAAGGCCCAAAATTTTGAAGTATTTATTAAACTAAACTTGCATAATTACCATGCTAATTAACTGAACTAAGTCTAGGAGGAGTTATTAAAAAGCGAATTAATTCTATGAAGCCTAGGACGTTTGTTTGGCGATCTTAGATTGATTCTTCATTATCATAGGGGGTAAACACCAGTTATGAAGGTTTCAACTTTGAAGGTTTCAACTTTGAAGTTTTCAACTATTTTGTTCCGTTTTCTTGGCAACCAAACAGAGAAGTTAGCGAATAATTAACGGAAAAGAAGGAAGTTACTCCTAATCCACACCAATCAAACTAAAAAAATAAAAAAATCAACGAAACCTGGAAAAAAAAAACAAAAACAAAAAAACAAAAAACAAAACAAAAAGCAACAAACTGGTGAGAAAGCCTGCAGAACCCAAATAAAATGGAACATGAATAAACGAGAATTTTAACCTCCATTGCCTATGCCATGGACATGGCCAAGGTGAAAGTAGAAGAAGAAGAAAAGACACCAAAGCGAGAGGATGAAAGACACGGAAAGCTCATAAAAGCTCCTCGTATTGTTGTTGTCCTCTCTGATGCAGTTGTTTTTGTTGCTTTCCTTGCTTTGGTTGTCGTTAATGTTTTGGCATTTGATTTTTAAGGAGACCTTCCGCGGCGTCTTCATCTTTCATCCGTACAGACAGAAGCTGTGGAGTCGACGGTTTTAATTTGTGGGGATCACTCGTTCCGAGGGAGAGAGAGAGAGAGAATTTCCTCAGAAACTGGAAACACGTACTATAATCCTGGTGCCTTTGGGTGTTTTATTCGCTAGTCTTGCGTAGGCTACTTTTCTGTTTTGTGCCATATGAATGGCGATTCGTCAGGGATTATTCAGATAGAAAACCCATAAAAAGAAGTTATTACAGTTTAATTCTTGTGGACGACCACTTCTTAGGATCTTTTAAAAGTTTCTCTAAATAATTTATTTTTATTTAAAAATAAATAAAAATAATGGCCACCCATAAGTTGAACTTTGGATATCCAACCAAATAGTGCAAATATGACTATTCAGCTTTGATTCGAACTTGTAATATTTTACCCAAGAAAAGTTAGCTACTTTTCAATTTTATTGGATTAAAACTCGTTTGGTTACATAGTTCAGATAAGATGAGATGAGATATTTTATTAAAAAATAATAAAATATTATTATAATATAATTTTTTAATATTAATTTTGTTTCAATATTAAAAAAATTAAATTATTTATTATATTTTGTGTGAAAATTTAAAAAAATTATAATAATTATATGAAATGAGATAAAATATTTTAATTTTGTGTAACCAAACGGTAAACCAGCCCTATATAATTTAATAGCTCTTGACTTGTAAGAGAAAAATATAAAACCTTAAACGTTTAGATTACCAAATGCACCCAATTTACATCTCTCTTCTTTGGATCCTGTTTTATATATTGTATAGTGTTATTACATAGAAATCGGTATGCTAACACACTACTTATCGTGGGATCCATTTAACTTTAAAATAGAAAATAAAATATCATTAATTTTTTAAAATCACTAATGTAGAACACTTTCACTTCAATGACGTGTTGAATGGGTAAAAAATGAAGCTTATGTTTGCAATGTTACCTCATTGCATGAAGTTTAGATTACGCAAGCATCCAGACATATCTTGTCTTTACTTAGCATCCTTTTCCTTCTTAATTAGGCAGTAATCTCTTTTAGTCCCCTAAAAACTCTACAAAAAATAGAAAAAATAAAGCATCAAACAGGGCCGGTAAACCAAGGCGTGTAGGTGGCGAGTGGGGGAGAGAGAGGTTGGCAATGGAGCATATAGAGAGATAGTTTGCCAGGAATCATAAATCTAGCCTCCACTGGCTTGATAAAAATGAGAAAAACTACAGAAAATGAAGAAGAAAAAGAGAGAGTGAGGAAAAGATAGAGGTATAGCCAAATGTAGAAAGGGCCTGCCGCCTTCCGCGGGTGAGTTTTGTGGGAAGGGGAGGTTTCGGTGAAGAGAGGAATTTGGTCTTGAGGCTATGAGAAACTATTGTGTCCAAAGTTTCTTTTTAAAGTTGAAACACTAGCTGCTTTTACAATACAATAGAATCCCCCATAAATCAGGGTAAAAATGACATTGCAGAGTTCATTCAATAGATTGTACTAACGATTGCAACAAAAATAGCAACAACAATTTCGTGTTAGTATATACATTCTGTTTTTGGAGCACAAGAACCCTCGCACAAAGTAATGGAGCTATGACTCCCTAACACCAATATGTAGTTTATGTTCAGGCCAAACCCACCTACTCATCAAGTTGGGTCGCTGTGCTCTGATTCTCATTCTTGTACAAAGCCTAAATCATAGTGTTTTGGGCTATTTCCCATAACTATCCACAAATTCTTAAGGTCAAAAGGGAAGTAGACATCTATGGCCCTTGAGAAAGATGAAAAAAGTTGCCTTTACAAAGAATCACTTTTTTCCTTTTGCTGGGCTGCCTCAACATACTGCTCTGCCAGTTTCTTCACCTTCTCTCCTTCCTTGACGAGAAAATTTGCATTCTTGGCTTTGCAGTGGTATCTCATAACTTTATCTGTAGTTCTTGTCACTGCCCACCTATATTGTTCCGTCGTTATCACGCCACTTTTGCACAGTGGCCTGATGTGTTCTTTGATGTAGGCTTCCACCTAGAGATAGATGGTATGACTGATAAGCTTTAAGTCAAGTAGAAGAAAGGCCGTACACAAGCTTGGGATAAGTATTGGACAACTGAAGTATGGAATGATTTACATAAGGCTGAACGAATACGAAGAAAAGAAAATGGAAGTAAAGAAAACCAAATCAACTCAAATATATGATAAAAAGAAGGTCATCTGCTACCTTCTTGAATACATGATTGAAGCTATCAGGCCGCTTGCTAGTCTCGGTGCTAGATTTCTTCTCCTTGATTTCGACATTTTCCCCCGTTTGAAATTGGTTGGGTGAATGTTCCCCACCAGAAGAGTTGGGACCAACAGTTGCAACAAACATGTTCTTTGCATTTACCACCTTATTTGACATGTTATTTTCATTTTCTACAGGATCTTTGTTTTTGGTGACTGCATTAACCTGTCCATATATCTTTCTTGATGCCACTTCTGGAAATTTTTTAATGAGGGGTTCTTTGTCTGGGCCATATAACTCTTCACATTCTACAACTGAAAGTTCTTCACCGTTTTCACTTGAAAAGGGTTCTGAAGGAACACAAGAATTGTCAGTCTCACCCTCCGTGGTAGAGCTGATGCCCGCATCACTATGGTTCTGGGGCAGGGTAGAGTCCTTTGGTGCTTCAAAATTCCCTGGTTTTCCATGATCGTCAATATCTGTACCACTATTCAACTTTTCAGAGTTCAGAGTAGAGAAAACCACTTTCATTTTTGAAGCACCTTCTTCTGGTGGTAGCTTAGAGACTTTTGTTGTACTGGCACCAATGTAGTCTTCATCATCCAAATCATACTCAAAATCCCCATAAATATCCAGTTCTGGACAAGAATCCATATCAAATACATCATCTGGCCCTTCCTCCCTTATTGAGGGATCATTTTTATTGAGGACTTCCTTCTCTGATTGTGGACTATTTGGAGGAGAATCAGACACAAGGCCTGCACTTCTCAGTGCATCTAAGATTACAGGATCAGTTGATATTTGATTGGTAGCTTGGTCCGATTCTTTGATGGGAGCCTCTGCTGAGGGTGAAGTATAAGCTTCTGTGGCTCTACTGGACTTGCTGTTATCTGAATGATGCAACATCTCCTGGGAACATAAATTCAGGTATACTATTTTGCTGTTTGACCTATCGGCAACCTCTTTTTCAATATTAATTGCATCTGCAACTGCGAATTCTGTTTCTGCAGTTCTGCGAATAACAGGCAAATTTGCTTTCCTCAAGAAGTACTCGGTGAGTCGGTGAAGTTGTGTCTGAAGAAAAAAAGTTGTCACACAACCAGATAGATAAACTCCAGGATTATAAAGAAATCAACTAGTATAACGTTTTTTAATTAGAGATTATTATTCCATAGAGAAAAACCAAAGCATTTAAGGTGCACTTGAATGATGCATCTGGATGACAACCTTAACTTGTGTAAACTGAAAAATAGCGACACCATGTTTAATACCAAAGAAGAATGCTGTAGTGTCCAAAAATCTTGGTTTTACTGTGAAACAAGTCTTCACTAAATTTTCCTTTATATCTCTTGACATATAAAGCAGCCAAACCACAGATTCAAATTGCTCCAATTCCAATAAAACAAACTACAGCTAATTTTTCTTTTTGGATGGTTATATTGGAGGAATTCTATTATAATTGCAGTGGGGGTAGTGGTGACAAGTGGAAAACAAAAAGCATTGGCGATGGTCTGATGAAGGTAGTCAATTTGGTGTTGGCACTATTGCAACATAAAATGCGGTGCAGTGTTGGTCAATGGTGATGGTGACCTGGCAAACAATAGAGCTAGCATTTATGACTTGTGGTGTTTGAGCTGGTGTCAGCAGTGTTGCAGCACTCTGCAATAGTAGTTGCAGTGCTGGTGGTGGCAGTGGCAGTGGCATTGCTAGGGATAATGGAGAACATCAACCATGAAAATCTATAGCAAGTATTATGCGCACAAACTTTTTTTTTTCTACATTTCCTTGCACGGTCCTTTTCTGCCTTTCCCAGTTTTCATCCAAGGCTCAGCACTTCCACTTCCATTCCCAAATATTTTCACATCAAAAAGAAAAATACAGAGTATTCCAAGCAGAAATTTAATCCATTCACTGTAGTAAAAATACCCAGCCTGGTTATGGGAGGTGGAGACAGCAAATTACTCTATACCTGCCTCACGGGTAAGGGGATTTTATTATGGTGACTAGGTGCCAGTACTGGTCTCATTTCGGCTGGTAATTGAGCCTGCTCACACCAATCAGAAAAAATAATTGTATAAATATCAGATATGAAACAAAATAAGATGGAATGAAGAGTGTTGGGTTTCAGAAACCAAACTATTACATACTAGTAAGGGATAATTTCCCCTAAGCACTGCATTGTCTTCCTGTAATTCATTGCTGGTGTTCATGCTTGCTACAGCTGCTTTCCTAGCAAGGACCTCCAGGGCCCATTTTCTTTTGTCACTCTTTACACCGTCAGATTTAACCAGCTGCTGCTTCTGAGTACTACTACCTTTAGAATCACATAGTGCAGAAATGGATGACCCTGCTGGGCGTGTGCTTAAAGTTACTTTACCAGGAGCAGAAGCAACATCGCTCTTTGAAATTGGGGGATTATTCTTACTTTCTCTAATTCCAAATGAAGAAACCCCGGCCTTTGACACAATTTTGTTTGATTCTGTGCATTTAGTACTACCATCAGGAGATGCCTTTGAACAGGTGTCTGCAGAAGTGGGCTGTTCTTTATTCTGCTCTGAATTACCAACAGCTTTAAGAGCTGAAAGAGGCTTGAGGTTATCCTTTCTAGGGAATACAGATGTATCAGCTAAATACAACCTGGAAAGAATTGAATTTGTGGCCTGTGATTCAAACCCCTGATCTGAGTCATCCGCACTCTTTCTTAGGAGGCCAAGAACTGACTTCAAAGTCTCAATCTTTTCAGGCTTTGTAGCTCTCATGCAGCGATGCTTCCAAAACTCAACTTCACAGTCCCTATCCCATGCACGTTTTCGTCTTCCACTGGATGTTCCATAAATTTTCTTTGTTAGATTTTCCCGCACTTTTCCCTTCTGTAGCATTGACTTCTTGGACTTTACAGCTGAAGGTGCCAACTTCTTAACAGGTTCAGTTTTAGGTCCTGCTACAGCAGCCCTAAAAGCAGCAAGAAGCTTTGGATCAAAAAGGCTTTCCCCAAAATCTTTCGCAGATTTTTCACGGACAGCTTCTCTGATTTCTCTCCTTAGTTTTTGAACTGCCATGGATGACTCCTTGTCTTCAGAAGCTCTCCTCATTATCTTTTTGACTCGCAAGCCAGCTGTGTTTTCTCGCTCTATCAATGATTTATCGGGAGGATTTGGGCATGCAATCTCCTTGGAAAGTCTATGGTTTGTCCCTTGAACTATGCTCATTATATCAGAAGCAAAATCATCCTCATCTTGATGATGTTTCAACCTTTCATCTTTGGGAACTACTATTGGGTTTGGGCAGCTCTTAGAATTAGCCAGCACAGAAGCATCGCCGTTCTCCTCTGTAGGCACCTCCTCAATCCGCCCTTCAGCTTTAATTTTCTTTCTAGAAACTTCAGTCACAATCTTTGGTTTGGGATTTCCATCAATACTAGTAGACTCGTGCTCACTAATAGATGCAAAGAATAAGTGAGACAAACAAATGACAGTAAATATACATTTACATAGGATATGCATGAGAGCACTGCACCAAACAACACAATAATTGAAGATAAACTAAAAAACTTGGTGACCGCCTGCTTCTAAGTGCTATTCATGAAACTGATAAAAACATACAACAGAGTTTAAAATCCAACATGGCATGTTTAATATGGAGGAAACAACAGTGAGCAACGCTAAGATAAATTATTGCTGAACCCATGTCCCTAAAATGCCATAAGTTTTGCCAGCTGAAAGGCCAAAGAGCTTCCATGAAAACAGAACAACTGGACCTGCAATAATTTATCAACATTGGAAGTGGATCTGCAAGTGAGCAAATGGCACTGGAAAATTGTGGCATGGGGATAGCAGTAATATATCCTTAGGGAACATGGCTATGATCACTAACTGCAGAAAAACGTGAGAAAAGCAGAGGATACATTTGAATGATAAGTTACCTGCAATAAATAGACTTTCTCTTTACACCAACCATGGTAGCATTCTCATTAGCATCTGGTTCAAATTTGTAAACAGAAAACATTCAGTAACAAGGCAATAGATCAGGATGTTCATATCAATGCCTTATCAACATCATAAGTGGCTATTTGGGATGTTCAAAGAAAGAAAGAAAAGAAAAAAAGAAAGAAAAGATGCCCACACTTAAATACCTTTTGCCAAAGATTTTTCTGAAGGGATTTGCCGTTGGACATCTTCAGCGACTTGATCTCCAATTCCATCATTCTTTATGTCATCAACTAGAAGCACATTAAATTGACAGTGATGGCATTGTAGCTATAAAAATAAATAAATAAACAAAAATGGTTATATATGCCAATACCAGACAAAAAAGCGCCTACAGATAATCCAAGATGAAGGCCTATAGCGGATTCATCTTCAGACTGCCTGTTTCCAATACAGGATTCACTAGTCAGCTTTCTTGAAGTATTTTCAATGCCATGAAAGCTACTTTGTTCCTTCATTGCTTTGACAGCAGAACTTGTCTTCAACTGACTAATCACCAGGGAATTAGAAGGCAAACTGAAGGATGGATCATGTGATAAGGACAGTTCCAGCTCCTTTGCCTCAAAGATTGGTTGAATGATAGTCTTCTCCATCGATGGGATTTCCGCCTTATGACTAATGGCATCAGAAGGCGATATAAATGTTTCAGTTTTCAAGTCCTTTTCGACTTTGACAGTTGACAGAAAGTTCTCATTTGGTTCTTCAGTCCACTGATTTTCACCAACCATTGAGATCACAACAGCTGTCTCTCCAGCATCAGCAACAGAAATGGACACCTTTCCAGCAAAAGCATCCTCAACAAAATTTTCACAATTAGCATCTTCTGGGCAATGCTCATTGTTAGGTCTCTGAGTCAAAACCACACCTGATTCTTGTGGCACACATCTACATTAATCCAAAACTAAGAATGTTAAAAGAAATGAAAAGGGAAGTCAGCTTCTAGGAAAAGACAAATTTTTGACAATTCATTTATCCTTTTATAATCCTTGAATACATGTATTATACAAAAGCTGCATTGATTAATTTAACTCAAGGTTTTCTCTTGGCAACATCAGATGATTGTGGAACAATTACGGGGTGATTGTGCCAAAGTTATAGATAAGCCAGTTAATGAAAGCCTGGTGGTATGGATAATTGAGCTAGTTACCTAAGTAATCCAAGCAGTTATGCTGCCATAGTAGAACTAATGTCCTTAAACAGTAAATATAATCTATAAAACACTATTAAACATCATTAGTCTACCTTGAGCAATGCAGTAATAGGTTCTGCACATTCAAGTACTAACGGATGAAATAATGCATATGCAGCTCAAGAAAATTCACTGGATTAGACTCCGCTGAGGAACCAACAGCCAAAACCAACTGACTAATAACCATAGTCCATGAACTTACCTTGGGCACAGCCAGGTACTCTCAGATGTGGCTTCAGAATCAAATCCGACACAAAAAGCATGATACCTGATTCCATGCCAAAAAAAAAAAAATCCATCAGCCTTTTCTGGCCCCTTCACAGACAACAAGAAGTTTCACCGTTTGTTCTTGAAAATATTTTGGAAAAATCAACCTACTGAACCCTCACTCTCACTTAAGCCAAATTGAGCAGTGAAATTCCTAAATGACATTCAATGAATATGTCAAACCCTATGAATCGGATTTTATGGTTGAAGCTCACCAAATATCACATGAATCACAAGCAATTGATGTATCAAGATTGGAATCTCCCTCAATAGTCACTGATCCACTTCGAATTTTGCAGCCATCTCCATCCAAGCAAATAACTGCCTACAACACCATACAGTACATAAGAAAGATGTTGAGATGTAAATTCATACACAATGCCAAAATTTGGAAAAACAGCCTTGAGTTCTTAATTTGAGAATAGCACTAATCTTCCTGAAGATTTTTGTTTCTTGAGAAGCTTGCGTGGCTATACCCATACTCTGTATGGACTATTATAGGAAGGGGCGATTAAATAGTCTAGAAACAATTTAAATTACATTTTTTTTCCTCGACATGATTTAATTACATATTTTTATGAATGCCTGACATGTGGATGTAGATGGGCCAACCTTTCAGAATCTCAATGCCGATATCAACACTAGTAGTAGGCCTTCTAGGTTAAGGGCATTTGAAAACACAACAGCCATTTTCTGATTTGTAGAAGTTTTGGATATAATCTTTTTATTATTTCATATATGTATATATAGGTATATATATAATATATAGAACTCATGCAACCATGCAGGAAAAAAAAAAATCATGTGTTCAATTCCCCATGCCTCCATGCAGATATTTAAAAGAATAAAAAATCATCCATCCACATGAGATAGAACACATGATTTTACCCTCCACCCCTTACCTGTAGCGAGGGTGATGCCATACGGGCTAACACCATTGACAATAAAAGGCTTATGATGTAATTACGCCAAATAACACTGGGCCCCAGAAGGGTGTCAGACTTTTAGAAACAGCACTAAAGAGAGTATTACAAGATCACATCAGGGGAAAATTACATTTTCATCAATATAATACGATGGAAAAGAGAGCATATTATTCTTCTCTTCAATGCACCAATCATCATCTCTGCATAAGTGAAGAAAAAAAAAGTAGTAAATAATCGTTGCTGAAAACCTAGGCATAGTGACAATGTTAGCATTACTTCTTCCTTTTTTACCTATAAAAGAAGTAATTTAATCAGCATAATTACAAAATAACTATGTGCCACTATAAGTATGGGCCACAGATCCTCCACATTCTACTTGTACTCATATTCGTAATGCAGGCCATTTATTTTTTAAAGTAATGCGAGTAACAATTCTTTCCATGCTCTATCTTAATATCTTCTCGCCAGAGAGCTTCGAAACAAATATTAGAGATGACCCACTTGTAACAATTCTATCAAAATTAACAGATTTTGAAGTGTAGCAATATGGCTTTGAATCAACTTTAAGTAACAACTGACAAATATGATATTGGGTAAAATAGAACTGCTATAAATAAATGAAACAAGTATATATTTTTTTTTTACCAAACCCTAAGTTTTCAGAATGCAATGCTGATATCACGTGGAGGTACAAAACTAAGAGGAACAGGGCTTTGAACAAGGTAAAAGTTAAAAAAGACAAGAAAATATGTATGTTGTTAAAGAGTACCTGGAAAATGAGTCCTCTTCAACTTTGTTGCTACCAATAGTATCATATACCTACATAATGAAATGGAAATGGAACTTATTAAACTTTACATCAGTTATGTATCAACTTCTAGTGGTAGTCTCCTTTTAGCAGCTTCTAATTACAGCTTCGATAGAAACTCAAAGAATAGGGAAACAGATCTCATCAAGAGTAGTCAATACTGGGAAACAAATTCTGTGCAAATTAAGTTCTGAATGTATATCAATGACAGCAGAAGTAATGCAGCACAATGAAGTTAAACGGTCTTCAAAAGTTTTATAACACTGACCGGGACGCATGTGATCAATTGAAATTCATTCTGGCAAAGCGGACAAAGGTTTGTGATGGTAGCCCAGTTGTCAATGCATGCAAAACAAAACCTGAAAAATCACATGATGAACTCAGTTTATGAAATCAAATCTTGCTCTCTGTCCAAGCAAATTAATGTTACAAAAAATAGTTACTAGTTTGCTAGATCATGCACAACAGATATAAATAAAATATAAATTTACCTAGTTGATTCGTTGAACATATATAAAAAATCCAATATAGATGGATAAAGGAAGCTAAATCTATAAAAATGCCCATCCAACTAAAGAATCTTTTGGCTTTTTCAACTCAACTTGACCCTGACAAAATCCAAGGCCATGAACAAGGCACAATTTACCTTTAGACATCTACAAACCAATGAATTTATAAATTCTTTAAGAGCTCATTTCCAAAAACAAATGCAGCTGTTGCAAGAGGTTCTAGCCAGATTAGTCACTTGGTTACAGAAAGACATTGAAGAAAGTAAAGTAAGGGGTTGATGTCCACTGAGTTCCTTTCTTAGCTTTACAATAATTGAATTTTTGAATAAAAGTATCAGTAATTGCAGTTTAATGCTCATATCAAAGGTATTTGAGTGCCCACTTCCATTTAACTTAAAAGCAAATAAAGGAATATGATGGGTAACATCTTGATATTATGAGAAGAAAGGTTTATTAACACAACTAACCAAGATGCACGCACTTGAGTGACAAAAGGAATGGAAGAAAATGTAGATACATACCAGTGCTGGCAGCAGTCTAGAACCCCCCTATCAATGACAACATCCATGCATATCCCACACCCTTCACCTTCAAAATTGGAATTATCCTTCCACAATATAAAAATAAAAATAAAAATAAGTGGTAGATAAAACCAAGGGTATAATAAATGAATAGCTAAAACTAAAATACGAGTATCCATAAGAAACAGAATATAGAATATAATCTAACAAAAACACTAATTTCAAAGTGGGGACTGGGTCTAATATTTTTTCTGGCATGATGTTTGGTGTGGTGATTTAGCTCTTAAATTAGCATTTCCTAGCCTTTTCAGGACTGCTAAAAACAAAGGGGCTGCTGTGGTGGATTCATACTTGTTTTCTAACAACATGTTGAATTGGAATGTTGAATTTACTAGAGATTTACGGGACTGGGAAGTGAGTGAAGCTGCTGATTTCTATGTAAAACTTTATGATTCTAAGATTGATCAGATCAGGGAAGACAGGATGCAGTGGTTTCATGATAATAAGTTCAGATTCTCTGTGAAATCCTATTACAAGGTGATAAATAGTCATGATAATATAACATACCCCTGGAAAAGTATTTGGAAAGCTACAGTGCCCAGTAAAGTTGCATTTTTTTGCTGGTTGGTGTCGCTTGAGAAAGTTTCAACTATTGACAATTTGAGGAAGAGGGGTTTATATGTGATGGACTGGTGCTTCACGTGGAAAAACGATGGTGAATCTGTTAATCACCTGTTTCTTCACCACTGTGAAATGGCGACGACTTTGTGGAACAAGTTATTTGCAAAGGTAGGCATCGCTTGGGTGATGCCTTTTCATGTGGTGGAATTTTTGGCTAGCTGGCAAGGTGCAGCGGGAAGTGGAGGCAGTACAGCTGAGTGGAGAATGATTCCCTTATGGTTATTTTGGTGTTTATGGCTTGAGAGAAATGGGAGGTGTTTCAAGGACCGTGAATGCACAATGATGGAATTTAGGGACTTTTTCTTTAGCACTTTAAATTTTTGGGTGAACAATCTTGTGAGGGATATCAACATTTGTAAGGCTTTTACTTAATACTGTTTTGCTTTAGCTTGTACTTAGGTGTATTCTCTTATATACTTCTTGTGTACTTGGGTTATGCCTATTTACTTTGAATAAAATCCCTTACCTATCAAAAAAAAATAATCTAACAAATTCCTCCATACACCGCATGTGTTCGAATAGTAACAAGCAAAGCAGCTTAGGGGAGCTCGCGTATGGCCTAATTCATGAAACAAAGATTGCCTTACAATGTACAATGGAAATACAATTTTCAGGAACTCTTTCTTGAAATTTAAAACGCTACTGAGAAAATTTCATGTTTTCTCATTTTCCTTCCGCTCTTTATCTCTCAATCATTGTCTCAAATATCAAAAGCATTGGTTAACCGAGCTTGTGCGAATACTTGGTAGCCGAAGTGACTGTCTATGCAATAGATTCGAAATAGAGAACAAAAATTGAAAGAAAATATGTAGAAACGGAAACTTTTAAATCTTTGGTACATTATAAAATTCAATAATAAAGCGACAATAAGGGATTAGATAAACAACAGTAACTCGGCTGCTTACAATATTAGTGATAATATCATCATCAACTTCAAAGGTATCTTCTTCCGGAATGCCTCTTGCATCCAAATCCATCTCCATTGTGAAACCCAAAGAACTTTGGCAGCCCTAATCAGATACTAATCAAAGGAATTACAACAACAAAAAAGTTAAGCTAACGGGAAATGAAATCGGCTAATCAATTTAAGAAAACAAAAGGGAGAAGAAAAATAGGGACCGAAATATAAATAATCAAATTTTTTTTTCTTTACAGAATTCGGAGGTCAAGTAGTTGGTTATTAAGAGGAAGAATCTCATGGGTCGAAAGGTTCAACAGAGAAATATTAGGAGTTTAAGTTTACATGTAACTGAGAGAAAGCACCGTTAATGTGTGTTTCTTTTGGGAGGGTTGCGCGACGATGAAGAAGACGAACCGAGAGTTGTCGGTTTTTTTTTTTTTTTTTGGCCTTTTTACGCGAAACGTTTTACGATATTAGAAACGTATTGAAGTTTGAGTGTAGAATGTGTGGGCCGCCAGGGCCGGTATCAGCTGGAGAAGAAGCTGCGTAGAATATGTCTGTGATTGGCCGGTGTTGGTCTGTTGGAACTTTGATATTTTAGAGAGAAAAAATTTGTTTATTGAATTAAGATTTCTTTACCAAAGAAAGTTTAAAAACTCCTCCTTCGATGTAATCAATCACGTCTATTTTATAATAAAAATAATTTTATAATATAATAAATCGTATTCAACCATTAATATAAATTTTCTTATATATGTATAAATCAAGCATTTTCTTAAAGATTTAAAATTCTCAAAAAAATAAAAAATAAAAAAACCACATAAAGTATTTTATCTAATAGAGAAATGATAGTTGTAGTTTTGAATGTGTAAGCGTTATGCAATCACTTTAAAAAAGTGAATAAATACGAAAACTATAAGAAAATAAAAATTAATTTTTTAATAATAGATCATACTCTTTTTCAAAGCGACTGCATGGCACTTGGGTATTCCAAAATTGTATGCAGCGTTACTCAACTTTGAAGATGGCGTAAACAATCTCTATAAAGAATAGCATCAGTTTAATAAAAGAATGACATGTATGCATTATTATTTGCAAACTTACGCATGAAATCAATCTTACAATCCCATTCATGCATGCTAATGAGTTTTCTACCCTATTGGGGTCAGTCATAGATGCAGAGGTAAAGCAAGGAAGAAATCATTTCAGGACCAATATGTTTGTCAAGATGTGGAGCTGTTTGCCATTCTTTGAAGCTTATGGATTGGATCCTTTTTCCTTAGAAACAACCATTTCCTCCAAGTTCATGGGATAGCACATTTTTGTGTGCAGGCCATTCCAGATGTTGTCTGCAAGTATGGCATTCACTGCCTCAGTTGGGTGGAACTGGTCCCACCATATATGATTGGAAGCATCACTGCAAGCCATCTCTGATGATATGCACATGATCCAACCCCCATACTCACCCAACCCACAGCAAGCATCAGCAGTGACATTGAAACCTGAGCCAAGAGTGCAATGCATGATTAGCATGAAATGGATAGCAGAGACAGATTTCCGGTAAGATAAGGAGATAAAAACTCAGAAAATCTGTCACCATAGAGTCGATGATTCTTTATTATGTCCATGGAGCCTTCAAGCAAATCACAGAATATGATTTTGGAATCAGGAAGCTCTTCACCGAGCTCCTCGATCATGTATCTCATGACAAAGTTGAACTCCCTAACCATGTCGTTTATCTCTTCAACGCACTCTCCATTCTCACTTCTGTACTCCCACAAGTAGTGAGGAGCACAACCAATAGGTGCCAGCCCCATGACCACCACTTTCCTGACATTCATGGTGTACAGGTTCTGTACCATAGACTTTAATATGTTAGGAAAGTTCTGAAGCCAGCAATACAAAGAAAATTAAACCCCAAGTGATCAGATAGATTCAAAGCTCAGAAACTGGTTCAGGAGTGGTGTGGAAATTTTCATTCCTTTAATTTAACTTGAAAAATTTGTGTGTACCATAATGGCTAAACATTTAAGTTGGAAAACAAAATGGATGCATGTTTTGGGACAGTTTATGGGCAAAGAAGGATATTTGCGTTGTTATAGAGTTTGCTACGATTTATGAGAATGGCTGTATCCATTGAGAGAGAGCACCAGTCTCATCTGTGCATTATAACCCCATAAAAACTAGTCAACTTGAAACTTTCTTGGGATCAATTATAATTTTTTTTTTTATAAAGCTCAGTTTCATTTACTAAGTAACCAGCGTGGGACTTGACGCTGATGACCACCTTAATAACTTATCCACTCAATGCGAGTCATTCCTTTTCCCCAACGTGAGATGTCAAAAGCCATGTTGATGTCATGCAGGAAAATTACATGCTCGGAAAAATAATATATCAGAAAAACTACCTTGATTTGCAGCTTTATTGTAGATGCTATGAAGTGGTTGAAACTCCACGGCAGGAAGAGGTTTTGCACATTGGATACATTACGGAGATAGTAGTGTATGTAGTCATTGATTCCAATAGAAATGTAGAACACGGAATTCGAGATGAGATCATTTGCACCATGCTCGCCCATACTTAATACAAACTGCTGATAGGTGTCTGTAAACTGCTGAATTTGCTGGGTGAACGAGATGTGTAGACCCTGTTGAATAGATTTATGATTATCAATGTCTAAGATATAATAATTAAAGCATTCTAATTAATCTTTTCAGCAGATCATCTTCAAAATCCAAGACGTGGACCAAAAACTTAGATGGAAAGGGACATCTCGTTTGCTGGTTGGGTTTAGAGCAGCTACAGCAAGAATCTAGTTCTATTTTACTTTTCCCCAAGACTTGGAGAGCAGCAAAAGGCTCTCCCAGGCAATTTAATA
Source organism: Carya illinoinensis (assembly GCF_018687715.1). Lineage (NCBI taxonomy): Eukaryota > Viridiplantae > Streptophyta > Magnoliopsida > Fagales > Juglandaceae > Carya > Carya illinoinensis. Next base: position 25,516,807 of record NC_056763.1, read on the forward strand.
CACCATAATACTTCATGAACACAAGAACACAACGTCCCAGAATCATCAACAAGAAATGGGGTGCAATTAGAGCTTTAGTTGGGTATATAAGGCTGTTCCCGAATGAATGCTTTTGCAGTTGGGAATTGGACTTCGTATGGAACAGCTTTAAGCCAATTGTTTTATTCACAACACGGTCAATTATATCTGAGCTCTAATTCAAGATTATCAGCAAAAGGAAGTAGTGGAAAGCATACCAATTCCGAACCACTTGAGAATATAATCCCAGCACCAGCAGATGCATAATTCACTCCATGGATCATGTCTTCCACGCTTCCAGACTGCCCAAGATAACTTGGTACAAAGGGAAGTCCAAGACGCAAAGCTGCTTAAAGAATTCGAAACAGAAAAAACCCAAATCAGAAAAATCCTGTACTCCACCCAATCTCATCAAACAAGAACCGTTAAATCTTAGAATTTTAACCATGAATGCCAAGAAAATTAAGAACATTCGGAAGAATTATAAACAGAAACCAAAATACCCGCAAGACCAAAATTCATTATCTTTTCTTTCTTTATATCTTTCTCAGCAACCAAATAAAAAGACTCAGAAGGAGACATGAACAAATCAAGAAAACAGCAACATCTCGCAAGACTCGATCACAGTTTTTTACTTTTTTTTTTCTCCATTTACTCAGCAACCAAACAAAATTTTCTGAAAAAAGACCAATGACTACCAAGATAATCAACTGGGATTCTTCCATTACAGAACCGTCCAGTTGGGCGGTGCGTGTCGAAGTCTCGACCGTAAGGGAGCCGGTCAGCACGTGCAAGCGTGCCGAGGAAATTGTTGGTGCCACAGTCGACGGAGGAGTCTCCAATGACAAATAATGCAGGGGCCAGAGGAGGGGCGCTTATTGAAGGGGTAAGAGGAATTGAAGTGGATGAAGTGGGTGAACTTGAAGAGCTGATGAAGTTGGCGGAGTTCGGCGGGAGGCCGAACAAATCATGAGGGTGTTGGAACGCTCTTGGTTGTGGGAAAATGGAGGATATGAGGATGGAGACGAGAGAAACAACGAGATTGAGGGCCATTGTTTCGCATAAAAGAAAGAAAGAACGAAGGGGGAGCTCTAATGGAGCTTTGGCGGGTAAAATAACGATCGGTGTTTCAAAGTGTCAAAAATACCCTTCTCAATACCGCTTGGTCGGTTGAGCCAGCTTCAGGGCCTAATGGCCCAAGTCCAATTTAAACTTTAAAGTGGCCCACGATCCAACTTCTTCTGTTTTTAATTAAGAGTAATGCTATATATAGTTATAGAGTGTATAAGTATCATGTAATCATTTGAAAAAAATAGTAGAATTCAAAAATATAAAATTAGTTTTTTTTCATACGAGTCCTGTATTTATTCACTTTTTTCAAATAGATTGTGCAGTACTTGCACACTCTACGATTGCAAATATCATTTCTCTTTTATTATTATTTATTTAATAATAAAATATTATTCTTTAACTAAATTTTATCATTTTTAATTATACCGTTTGATTTCATATAATTTAATAATAATTTATAAAAATAATTGACCAATAAAGATAAAGAGTAATAGTACTCATTTTAATGATATTTAATGTATGATAAAAGAGTATTTCATGAACAAGCTTGATTTATTCAATAAACATAAAAAAAGTGAGCCTAATTCATATTGATTAAGTTGGATCATTTCTGACTCTGAGATTTATAAAATCTGGTAGGGTCTTTTCTGAAAAATAAAATAAAAAATAAATTAAAATTCAAAGAAATCATTTTGAACAGCACAAGAGTGCTAATATCGTTCAACAAAAAAAGGGAGTACCCGGCCCATTTCATTATTAAATTTGACAATTATCATTAAAAAATTATTTCTTTTTTCTGATTTTTTCTTAAATGAAAATATCATTTATTAAAAAAAAATGCTATAATTTACAAAATAAAGATTAAAAAAAAATTGTATTGATGGTTATTAAAAATGGATAGGTGTGGCTAACCGTCTATCATATTTAATTACAAAAAAGCACATACTTTGATGAGATTGAGCCATTTTAATCCCACCCTCCAATCAAACGACGACACGCTTGAACTATCTTGCCGACCATAACCGACCATTTGCCAACGGCCACTGGAGTAGCGTCGTATTCCCCTCCACAGTACAGTTACCACTGCAAATGTTACACATGTGTGAAGAGTGGTTGGGGAAGAAATATCCGATTCCTCATATTTAATCCTTAGCTAAATTATTAAAAAAAATATATATGAAAAGGGAAGAAAAATGAGTTACATCCGATTCCGTATAGTAACTAAAATCATTCTTTTGATTTTTTTATTTTAAACTTATATTTTAATAGAATATAAAAAAAGAATATAAAAAGAAGTGAGAGAAAATAATAATAAAGAAATAATAAAAAAAGATTATTTTAATATAATAGATAAATGATAGAGAATAAGATATAAAAAGTTTTTTAAAGATAAGTAAAATTTATGAGAGTAAAACTTAAAAGTAAAATTTAAGAAAAAATTATAAGAAGTATGATTTGTAACTAAATTTTAGAAAATATTATAAGAAACCGTATAAGAATATTCTAATAGATAGGTAAATTAAATAAGCTATAAATTATACCAAAATGCCATTTTGTCTTTAGACAAAGTTATGCGGTCTCTCGACCTTAAGGTTTGTAGAGATTTGCGACATGAACTAAACCATGTCAGTCACGATTCTGTACTGAAATATTAATAAAGTTATAGTCAACTTGTAATGTATGTTTCAGGTCCAGTTATAATGTTCCATTTATTAATAAATGGTGATGAACTATTATTTCAAACAAAATTATACTAGCATATTTTTATTTTTATTTTTAAAAAAAATGGGATCCACAATTTTAGAAAAGTAGTGTCACTTTTATTAAATTTATCCAAATATTTTCAACTCAAAGGCATTATCATCATTTTCTAATTTTTTTTTATTTTTTATTTTTGTTTACTTTCCAACGTTTTAGCATGTTGTTATAGCCATCTACTACATGTATTCAAGAAAAGAAATGATACTTATAATAGTAAGTATGCAAGCACTACATAATTATTTTTAAAAAAATAAATAAATACGAGACTCATATAAAAAAATTAAATTTTTAATAATAAACCGAACTTTTTTTTAAAGTTATTATACAATGTTTGTATATTTTACAACTATATTTAACACTAATTCAAAAATAGGATCATAAAGATTAAAATAACTATCTCCTTTATTTTAATTTTTATAGCCTTTGGTCGCGCTTATTAAAGAGACACATGTCAAACGGTACGTCTCTAATTATATATTATTTAAGATAAAAGGTAGCAGTGTTGTAAACATAATCATCCTCATTGCACATGTCGCTTGTCATATTTCTTAGCCTCGATTCTTCCAAATTTGATTACCCATCACCTTAATAGTCAGTGCATGAGACTCGTACCGGCATAGTGTGTGTCATGTGTGCTTCTCTTATAACCGTGAGATTGTGATTGGTTTAGCTTTTTATTTCTACATCTCTTATTACTTTATCCTTGAAATTAACATACACCTTTTATAGTCTCTCAACCATAATTTACTTTGTTTATGCTCTTTACATTTATAAAGAGTTAAAAAGAGTTATTCTTATCGAGCCCCTCAAATCAATTTCAGTGCTTATATTTTGTCTATTTTACAGTAGAGTATGCCATACAATTACTTTTATACTATCTATATATTTTACTGATCTGATTGATTATATCAATTTATTTTATAACAAAAATAAGAGACAATCAACGAATTGAAGCGAGAGATTGTTCCAACATATATGGTTAGTAATAATATGAAGGGAAATACTTCCGGATCTTGTCGAGTTTAATATATGAATATATGAGGCATATTCTAGGGGTGTCTAATCTGGCATAATTGCATAAGGCCCCATGGTCACATGAAGAATCATGGTAGTGCTATAATGACCCATAAAGCACTCCATCTTTTTTTGTACCATTTTCCTTATTATCAAATCAACACGATAACCTTCCACCATAATGTAAACCACTAAAGGGAAACTCATAATAGAGCTTAGCTCCACACCTACCGACCCCTTTTTCATTACGTGATGCATGATAATCTAAGAGAGAAATGTTTTATTTACAAAAAGATTATATAAAAATAAATTTATAAATTAATCTGACTTGACGTTATATATTAGATTATAAAATTATTTTTATTGTAAAGTAGATCTAACGTATCACATGAAATTATATTAATTTATGTGTTTATTTTTATAAAATCTCTTTATATTTATAAAACTTCTATAACTACTTTCATATCTTTTGATTCCTTGTTGCTTTTTTCTCAAACCCAATCCCAGCAGTACTTCAGAAGTTAGAACCCACATTCAGTGCATGTACTCAGCTATTCTTTTGAGGTACCATCTTTGTGTCCCCTTGTAATGAATAAATTAATGTTGCTAGTTAAGAACAAATATACAGGTAAACCAAGATTTTAATATATCATTAAGCAAGTTGGTTGTCACAATTTTGATACTTAAACGTTTTTTTACAAATCGAAAAAGAAATATATATATATATATAGATAAGTACTACATATATAAAAAGATTACATAAAAATAAATTGATAAATTGACATGATTTCGTATGATCTATTAAATTTATTTTATAATAAAAGTAACTTTACAATTTAATATATTATATCAAAACACGTTAAATTTATTTTTAAATAATTTATTTATAATTAAAATATTTATATGAATGATATCAACGACGGATTCTATTATTTTGAAAAGAGAAAGTGTTAAAAGTGGTATCCTTATTCGAGGCAACACGAGGGCATGGTGGGCATGAACAGTCGAGCAAAAAGAGTGGAGAGCAGTGCTTTTGAAGATTTGCATTATGGATTTGGGACCCTTTTCTGGTGCCCCGGCGATGAAGTTGGCCTCGAACCCAACCCAAAGCTTCTCTCCGCACAAGCATACAGACAAAACCGAAAGGGTTATGATTTTGAGCAGGTTATGATTTTGGGCAGATGCTTTCCAATCTAAATTCAAATTCTCTCTCTCTCTCTCTCTCTCTCTCTCTCTCTCTCTTGTATATATATATATATATATATATCTATTTTCGACCTTTTAAAAACTTATCACTAATAATAAAAAAAAAGAAATATTTTAACTACAAAGAAATTGCACACAAATTGACCAACAAACTAACGTGACTTGATATGATACGTTAGATTGTAAAGTTATTTTTATTACAAAACAGATATAATGAATTTTATAAAATCACGTCAATTTGTAAATTTATTTTGTATAATTATTTGTATCTGTAGCAGTTCTCTAAGAAAACAACTTCATATGACAAGTTAAACTCTATTACTTCTAGGAAGAAAACAGATATCTATAAAATGAAGAGATCTTTACAAATAAAAGATGGACTCTCGACAGGCTGGGGATGACTTCTCTATGCCTAAACTAAATTCCTCTATTATATGGGATATGTGATATCATGAAAGATTATAAAATTATTAATTATAATAGATTTTGCTTCCAAACAATTTGTAAATATATAATTTTATGTCGAATCATGTAAATATCTATATATATTTTATATTTTATTTATTTTATAAATAAACACAAAAAGTTTCCTATCAAAACTCTAGTCAAGATCGTGGATGAGAGGTAATTATTTCCTCTATTTCAATATGTCGTGCAAATCAAGACATTTACATTAACATCGTCAGCTGAATAGTTTTTTAATATTTAAGATACTGTTTAATTATAGAAAATTTTTATTTTAAATATAAAATTTTTATCTTATCGTTACAACTCTCTTAAATCTTTATATAAAATATAATAAATAATTTAACTTTTTTTTTTATTTTTTAAAATTTTAAAATAATAATAATATTAAAATATTATAAAAATATTTAATCTTAAAATTTAAAAATTCTCAAAACCGTACACTTGTGTGGCACTTTACACGAAAACTAAAGTCTTCCGTACTGTTTCGCATATGAACGTTGCCACTGGCCCGCAAAAAACAAACACAGGTTCTTTTCCCAGCAAAATTATGAATAAAGTTAAATATAATTATAAATTATGTAAATGTTTATATTCAAAATACAGTATTTATTTATTTTATGATTATAAATATTATTATTTTTTATATATGAACATTTGAAAGTAAACTAATTGGAAAAATATTTTAAACTAATTGGAAAAATATTTTAATTACGAAGAGATTTAATAAAAATAGTTTTATAAAATAATATAAATTAATATAATATGTTAAATTAAAATTATTTTTATTATAAATTAAATTCAATATATCACATGAAATATATTAAATTATAATTTTTTTATAAAATCTGTTTATAATTATTGGATTTCTGAAATAATATTATTAGCTGCATCATTAGATTTGGACAAATACAGAGGGGCATTTTAGTAACTAAAAATGCTATTCTCCTTCCCTGAAGTTGCTGAAGTAACAACTTTCTCAGCTCTTTCATAGGAAACAAACCCCCGTTAAAGAAGCAATTAGCGTCGTCAACGTGTCCCGTTAGTCGTTGGGTCAAAACGTCTATTAAAGTAAAGCCAACGGCTACAAAACCGCCCCGCTCTCTCTATCTCTCTCTCCCCGGTGACAAGTTTCTCGGACCAGATAACCTCTGCGAAAACCTCGCACGGATTGTTACCGATGACACACCAATATCGGAGAATTAGAGAGAAACATTGTCAATTCATCGCCGATTAATCGGCTACCCCCTTTTCTTTTCCCATTTTAAGCACTCATTCTTCTTCCATTTCCCTTCGATTCTTTCCCTCCGGTAAGAGTCCAACTTCTCCCTCGAGAGATTCTGGCCCCCAAAAAGCGCCGACAAATCCCGTCATGTCCCAGAGTGAGACCCTGAATTTCAAAGCTTATGTTTTCCTCTCTTGGGGTTGTAAAATCTTTCATCTTTGAAGCCAGCCCCAGGAGCTCCAGGAATTTGGCTCCCATTCAGTTTTGGCTTCTGGGGTTTCCATCTCATAGCAGTTTCCGTGTTCTTTTGTTATTTTTTGTTTTCCTTTTTTTAAAATTTTCAGAAAGCTGGGTTCTTTGATCGAAACGGCGTTGTTGGGTTTGTAAATATCGATGGATTTATGATAGATTCGAAAACCCTTTTGTAATTTCATTTTGTAAGACAACAAGAAACAGACCCCAAGTTTCTTGTCGGTTTTCAGGTTATCGGAACAATGTCTATTGCCGACATTGCTTTGAGTCCGATTCGCCAAGAGCTGGTGAATGCTGCCGGGCATTTTCAAAGCCGATCAGGACCTTGCTCTGGCGAATCAATCATAATTTTCCTCACTGTCGCCGGCTCTGTGATTCCCATGCATGTGTTGGAGTCCGATTCGATAACGTCAGTGAAACTTAGAATTCAGAAATGTAAAGGGTTTGTAGTGAAGAAGCAGAAGCTAGTTTATGCAGGCAGGGAGTTGGCCCGGAACGACACTCGCATCAAGGACTATGGTGTCACCGGTGGTGATGTTCTGCATTTGGTTCTAAGGCTCTTTGATCTCCTACTCATCACTGTTAGGACCATTTGTGGGAAGGAGTTTGAGTTTCAAGTCGATAGGTATCGAAATGTCTGGTATCTCAAGCAACGTATTGAGAAGGAGAAGGGGAAAGGTTTCGTTAATCTCGAGGATCAAGAACTTTTCTTCAACGGGGAGAAGCTCGACGACCAGGTACGCATTGATGATATATGCAACGACAACGATGCAGTGATTCATTTGGTGGTTCAGAAATCTGCAAAAGTCAGAGCCAAGCATATCGAAAAGGATGTGGAAATTTCGGTTGTAGCAGCAACTACTAGTGAGGAGAAGGAGAGCGATGACAGAGTTGGAGAAGATAAGCAGCCGGGGCATCTTCAAGTTGTAACGAGGGAGCCACCAGGTATTGATTTCTGGTTGGAACCGATCGTTGTTAATCCCAAAGCAGAATTGCCCACATTTATTTGGGATATGATTAACTCTTCATTTGCTGGTCTGGAGAAAGGCAATCGACCAGTGAGGTCCTCTGAAGGCACCGGAGGAGCTTATTTCATGCAGGATTCATTGGGTCAGGAGTATGTTTCTGTTTTTAAGCCCATTGATGAGGAGCCCATGGCAGTACACAATCCCAGGGGACTACCTGTATCATCAAATGGTGAAGGATTGAAGAGGGGAACAAAGGTAGGAGAAGGAGCATTGAGGGAAGTTGCAGCATATATATTGGATCATCCGAGAAGTGGACCTCGCTCGCTATCAGGTGAAACGATGGGATTTGCCGGTGTGCCCCCTACAACCATGGTTCGCTGCTTGCACAAAGGATTTAACCATCCGGAAGGGTTTGAATGTACATCAAAGAATGTTAAGATTGGCTCGTTGCAGTTGTTCATGAAGAATGATGGAAGTTGTGAGGACATTGGTCCCGGCGCTTTCCCGGTGGATGAGGTACATAAGATCAGTGTGCTTGATATTAGATTGGCGAATACTGATAGGCATGCTGGGAACATATTGTTCCGCAAAGGGGAGGAGGGAAACAATGTGCTCATTCCAATTGATCACGGATACTGCCTGCCTGAGAATGTATGTATCTTCCCCCTTTTAGCCATTACTTTCTTATTAATTTTTAAGTTAATCTAGAATTAATAGGTTTCACCTGCAGGCTGCATGCCTTTTTTCTGTTGGTGAAATTCATGGGAATGACCATGAAGGTGGATTTCAATGTCCGTTTCTTGTTGAAAATATATGTGCATGCTAGAGGTGGCAAAAGTAGGATTTAAGTTGAGTCCATGTATAACCACCGACTGACATAGTAACTAATTTTCGTTTCTGGGATGTTTTTTAACTTTGATTTTTCTGTGAAGTATGTTTTGACCCCATTTTTTCCCTAAACAGCTTTAGTTCACTTAGATTTGTTTGTAGAATGATTTTTAGGAGTTTTTTTTTTTTTTTTAAATTTGAGATGCAGGTTATTAATACTGAAATAGAAAGATGTGGTACAATTGATACATCTTCTTGTTATGTGGCAAGGGTTATTACCTGCCTGTGTGATTGACGTAAACAAATAGTCATCTTGTTTCACCAAAATTGAAATTATTTAGGTTTTACTTATAAGCCCATTTGCCTCTTCGCAGTTTGAAGACTGCACGTTTGATTGGCTTTACTGGCCACAATCTCGCAAGCCATACTCTCCCGACACCATTGAGTACATAAATTCACTAGATGCTGAGCAAGATATAGAACTACTGAAATTTTATGGATGGAATATTCCGCATCAGTGTGCCCGCACACTTCGTATATCCACCATGCTTCTGAAGAAAGGAGTGGAGAGAGGTCTCACCCCCTTTGCCATTGGAAGCATCATGTGCAGAGAAACTGTGACAAAGGAATCTGAGATAGAGGAGATTGTTCGTGAAGCAATGGATTCCTTGCTCCCTGGCATGAGTGAGGCTGCATTCTTCAAAGCTGTCTCCGAGATTATGGATTCCCACCTCGACAAACTTGCAGAATAATTATCCTCTCATTTGTCAGTATATAGCTATATATGTATGTATGTATCAAATGACTGGTCCTTCTTTTGATGGACTGAATGTCATACAAAATGTGGATGGCCTATCCGTTCTGTATAAGTCTGAAGCTTCTTTCTTACTTATAAAAAAGTCTGAAGCTTCTTTCTTTTTTCTAACTGCCGTAAACTGTTACCTGGGGTTGTATTTGGATGTTGAAAAAAGTTCCCAGTTATGAATAAGATGTGTTCTTCATGATTGTCTGCAATGCTTTGCAGCTTTGATTGGTGCTTAAAATACCTTCTACAGACATGCCAACGTTTGATCTTGATTTCTACCACCAAAGGGCTGTTGCTTGGTCTTAGATAGCACGCAAGAGTCAAGTGGCATAGGCTTAAGTGGCTGTGGTTGTTAAATTAGGTAGCCAACCAAGGTAGGTGGTGTTTCTTTTGACAGCTGTAATTCTGAACTGATTCAATGTCATCGAAAGAAAATAGATTCCAAGGAATGGAAGCAAATAAGACTTACAATTTGGAGTGTATATTGTGCTCAAGTTCCACTGCTTGCCGGACTTTCCAAGGCGTTGGATAGCTTGGAGAGGATTTGCATGTGTCCAGGCTGTGTCTGCATTTGATTTTCTGAATATAGCAGAAGAATATCCTTGCCAAATGTGTATCCTGCCTATAGTCCATTTTTTCGCAGATTCTTTGTATTATGATAGGGTATATAGCTATAATTTTCAGTTCTTAACCAATTTCATTTTGGCCTCTTGAATATGAAGGAACTAATGTTGGTGATGATGCTCCTCGGCTACAGGTTGAAGAACAGCATTTTACATTAATCAATAATGCTCCTCAGGTACATTGTAGCGATGGCAATGTCGTCACTTCGGCATCATTGCAACTTGGCAAACTGAACTCCGACGAAGAGTTATTCACTCAAGTGGTTTGTGGGCTTCGGTGCCATGCCGAGCGCTCCTGACTCCTGACATCCTCGCCATTTGTAGTTGTCCCCCAACATTCTTCCACAAGCCATGCCAGGCATTTATCTTCGATTTCCAAGAAAAATGCCTACTCTTCAATAAAGAGCAGGGCGAACCAGATAATTGAAGTTAGGGGGGAGCAACGTTTAAGAAAATATTAATTTTGGGGGAGGCAAAAGTTAATTTTTATAAATTTATTTCATAAAATACACCACTGATTTTTTTTTTTGTCTTTCTTTTTTTTTTTTTTTTTTTTTTTTGTGATTTTGTTAAATTTTTGAGTGCTATATGAGTGAAACTCTCAAGTTCTAAAAAATTATTAGGTAATTCTAGAATATGAAATGTAATACTTATAAGTTATCACATGTTATGACATTATAATTACTTTTTAATGACATGACATTATATGATAGGTTAAAAGGTAACATTCACGTACTCGTCTTTTAAATAATTACTAGCAATGATTCCACCCCAATAAAGATGAATAAAAGGGAATTAACTCATGATTCTAAACCTATCCATATCAATAACATGTCCTTGAGAATCATAATCTTTACCCACAATGTATCACTTTTTATCAAATTAAGACTCTCTTATTGGGTAATTCAATTCTAGAGAGAGTCAGATCATATAAATCTTACAGTATTGTATGGGAATTTTTAAAACTTTATAAATTTCTCATAAATATTTAATATTGAGGCCCTGTGAATCTTTTATTCTAAGTTCTAAATGTCTGCCCCCAATCGTCGGTCTGAGCGTGTACATAAAAACCACCCAATAAAGACAAAATCTGAAGAATCTTAAAAAAATCTACGACTTTCTGGGCCTCTGCCTTATAAACCCCAACGCAGTGTTCAGACACACTTCCTTGGACCTTCGTCCTTCATCGACTCTAAGTCACGGATCCTAGTGCGTCGGGAGCTATGAGCAAGCCCCAGAGACCGCCATCCGGCCGTACAAATCTTGCTTCGTGCATAGTCGCCACTATTTTCTTGGTTTTTGTCGTCATCATTGTCCTTATCGTCTACTTCACTGTCTTCAAGCCCCACGACCCCAAGATCTCCGTTATCGCTGTCCAGCTCCCCTCCTTCACCCTCTCTAACTCCACCGTCAGCTTCACCTTCTCCCAGTACGTCGCCGTCCGAAACCCCAACCGGGCCGACTTCTCCCACTACGACAGCACACTCCAGCTCCTCTACTCCGGCAGCCAGGTCGGGTTTATGTACATCCCCGCCGGAAAGATCGATGCCGGAAGGACAGTGTACATGACCGCAACCTTCGCCGTCCAGTCCTTTCCGTTGACGGCTCCGCAGACGGTTGGCATCGTGGGGCCCTCGTTCCCCGGCAGCGGCGGTGGGGGAGGGATCCGGATCGGGCCCACCATGGAGATCGAGTCGCGGATGGAGTTGGCGGGTCGGGTCCGAGTCCTGCATTTCTTCACGCACCACGTGGATACTAAGGCTGACTGCAAAGTCGTCATTGCCGTGAGTGATGGATCCGTCTTGGGTTTCCACTGCTAACACCACCTTCTTCTTCTTCTTCTTTTCTTTCTGCTGTAATTGTAGGATTTTTTGTTTTGGTATTTGGGAAATCCGTTTGGTAGTATTTACGGGTCAAATTGTTTAAAAAAAGTGTATAAAAAACTCATTTTCTGATGCAAAAACACTTGCAATTTGTGCTTTCAGCTACTAGTAATAGTAGGTCTTTATTTTTTCAGTTTCTTTTACAAATGGTGTCTAAATTGAGCTCTGGGGAACAGTTTTGGGTAGTCTTCTAATTTGGGCGTAGTGAACAGTTTCAAAAGGCCAGTTCTAAATATCATAATTTTGGTGCAGAAAGGAAGCTGCACTGGGAAGTGGGAAAGCTCTGTGCTTTTGCTTTTGCTTTTATTGGGATTAATTGGGCGCTAAGTAAAGTTAGATGCCATAATTACCAGTTTTATTAGGCTCAGGACTCGGAGACCCACAATTGATTCGAGTTTAGTGAGAGAGAGAGAGGAGGGAGCGCTAAAAGTTCCTATAATTGTAGTGAAGGTGGCGATATCACGGGAGATAATTGAGGGAGGGGTAATGCTATAGTTATCACTATTTTACCACCACTTTATCACTTGAATTAATTGATTTTTTTTATTTTTTTAAAGTATATTTTTAATATATTTAATTATTAAAAAATTTTAAAAAATATATAATTTTATTAATTATTAAGTAAAAAAATTAAAAAAATAATAATAAAATAGTGATAAAATAATCATTATTGATTAGGGAGGACACACATAGGAGAAGTAAAAAATATAAGGACCGGATCCCAAGTTTCCTTTGTCTCTGCAGTTTGGCGCATCAATTTTTTTTAACCCGGGCTCCAATTATTAATTAGCTGACTTAATGCTGTGGTAAATGATGATATCACCACTCAGGTAAAAGAGTAGACTGTAAAACCTCCAATCATCGACCACGAAACTCATGCTGCGGTGCCTGCCTTGCCTCGTCTCCTCCACGCAATCTCACTTTCCTTGAACAAAGCCACATTTTACGCCTTTTCTGACACCATTGAATACAATGCAAGTTCACTCACGGAGAGTCGTAGTGTGACTAGTGTCTTCTTGTATTTGGAAAGTGATACTTCATGTTTTTCTTCATCGTTCTACCTTAATTTTTTTTTTTTTTTGTTAATAATTAAAGAAGTGAATATGAGTGAGGTTGTGATTTTTTTTTTAATAGATAATAATGCTTAAAAAATGTTTGAAAGAAAATTAAAAAAAATGCAATTTACACCGCTAACTTTGAGGAGACATACATGAGTCTAGTAGTAGCACCTTTTATATTTTGAGTCCTGAGTAATAATATTTAATAATAAATGTTAAGATTTAATAAAAAGAAATAAGATTTGAAGAACGGTAATAATTGTCTTAAAATTGTTGGAAAACGTGAGTCGCCCAAAGCCGTGCATGGACCGTATACTTCGGCGGTTAGCCTTCAGGGTAAGTGTCGCTCATGCGATTCCTGCTTTTATCACCAATATTTTGAATACCGTATCGGATGTCGTACTAATCAAGACACTAGAATGAAATATTTCGATATCGATATTGTTTCGAAATAGTTAATATATGAATAAATATTATATTTCAAAATAATAATTTATATATAAATAAATTATACATAAATACATATATATAAATTATAAATAGACTGATTTGAATTGAAGGTCAAAAAACAAACTTATAATTTGAAAAAAAAATAAAAATAAAAGTCGAAATATCGATCGGTACATAACCCAGTACAGACCGAAATATCAATCGACACGACTGGTATTTAGACTCGTACAAAACAGGTATAATTTCTATACCAAACCAATAGCCGATACAATATATAGACCGGCCACGAAATTAAAAACACTAGTCATCACACTCATTGAATATCAGTTACTTACCAAGGGACACCCTTTCATGTTAGAATCCTATGAAGATCACTTTCATGTAGGGGATCAAGCTATTCTAAAGTTCAACCTCCATCTCTTACATGTGTGTCTACCTTCAGAACGCTATTACAAAATTGGCTTCAAACCTCTAATAACTTTTAAATGTCCGAAAACTGCAAACTACCATTGATTTTCTCTAAATCGTTACAAGAATTCTCGAGGAAAAAAAAAATACATCTTGTGTGAACAAGCAGACTAGATCAACAAACAAAGATTTTCAAGAGTATGTCTGCACTCGCATGAACTTCCAGATCGAATGCTAACACAAGCAACTGAGTTAATGGAAAAGGTATGGAATATATGATGCATTCCTATATAATGTTGACCGTATAGAGACAATGAATAATTTTCCCTAGCAATCGACAATGACAATCAGCTCTTGCAAGGTTCATAAAATACACAACAAAATAGACCCACCAGGCCACCCCCTTCCTCCAGTATGTATGACTAGCTCACATCGACTCATACTTTTCGTACAAAGAGAGTAGATGATGCTTTTACTGCTCCTACTTGGACCATGCAACTGCATCGATTTCTGCCTGTGCGGCCCTGTACAACTCCAGCCTCTTTGCAAGAGCAGTACGTCGCTCCATGACAGCCGGGTCCTCATTTAACAATGACGACAACCGCTTGGGCTGCATGTAGAATTTTAGAGTTAACAAGTATTCATCAATTGCACTAAATAAAAGATCGAATTTCACCACAAAATTTGTAATAGAGACGCAAAGAGAGATCGATTCCCACCTCCATTTTACCCAAGTCAGTGAAAAAATGGTCAAGTAGGCTTCTTTTGGCCTCCCGTACTTGACAATAAACAATGGACTTTGGAATAGAGTTCCGCAAACTTGCACAGACCAGATTGACGTAAGACAAAACAGTTGTCCCTGTTTATACATGGTGTGAAGAGAATCCTCATAATCATATTTTTTTTATATTATTTACCACAATATCAGCATGAGATTGTGAATGATAAATCATATAAAGCTAAGAGAAACAGAGGTAAGACGGCTAAATTTCAGTAGCAAGACTCACCAATTCGCCTAAGATATGAATCATTGTATCTGTCAAAAATTGAATGTGTTGGGTTGCCACCCTTCTCAATATCTTGAGGAAGCTTCCGGAAGAAATCAACTGTCAAGTAACTACACTCCATATCAACTAGCTGAAGTGTTGCTTTTTTGCTTTCCTCCCTCATTCGGTCAAGTGATTCAATAGCTGCATTTCCAACCTCTACTCTGAGGCCTGGGTACTGCTTCAACTCCTGTGAGTCCAGCAAACTTACACTTACGAAACAACTTGAAAACTTAAAAATCTAAAACACAGAGAAGGGCACCTATTGTCTTTTTCACACAATCGGAAAGATATGAAGAAAACCTTTTTTCTGACTTAATTTTTTAAGAAGACCAATTGCAATTTTTTATGAGCTTGAAACCAAATGATGCAAAAGTTAAAATATATTCTTGAGCTAGGTGTGGAAGCATGTGCTGTGCATGTGAGGGTGGGTGGATGTTGACTGGTGTGGGTGTGCATGCATGCACACGAAGCCCTCAATTGTGGCCAAACCTTCCTGCCTGGGAAAAAGAAATTGTCAAACTTCAAATTCTAAATTGTAAAATGTGCAAAAACTTAGATCAGCTGTTAACTGTTCCCATACATTTTTTTTTTTTTTTTTTTTCCAGTTAGCACTTCCGGTATTTAAAAATTTGGAATATTATTCATAGAGTTTCTTAGTGGGATTCCGTTTTAATTTTCATATAACTTGTATCAAATCTGAGTGACCCCAGAGTTTTTTGAAGCGGTACTTGCAAATTTTAATTTTTCTTCTAAACATCCTAAAGCATTTTGATTCTATGGCCTGATTTGTTGCTAAAACAAGAGAAGCACTTGACACAAAATGTTAGAGCCATGGCCATGTATAATAATTTGATGGGGTCGATTTAGAAAGCACCAGTTTTTTTCTGAGTTACTTTTGTTAATATTTAGATAATAAAAAATCATCTAGGTAGACTTATCACACAAACTTTAAGAAATTAGAAAACAGAGGACAAATACGATGGAAGCAATAAAATATGGTGGGGTCAGGAACATACTAGAGTTTCATTGACAGCCTTGTGAATTAGATCTTTCAGTAAGGCATGAACCTGTAATCATGGAAAACAAAAATGACTCCTCATAACCATAACACAAGTAGCATGATTTAGCAAGGAATCTGGAATTTAAATATAAAGGAATTAAAAAAGGCTGTAAGTACAACACTTCAGGTAAAGTTCTGCATTATATACAAATCCACTGGGTTGGCTTTTCATAACCCAAAAATGGGACCAAATGTCCTCTGTCACCATTCTGTTCCATCTAGATTTTATATTTCCATGCAACAGTAAATTGAACTATTGGGAGAAAATGCTACACAATACACAAATGGGCAAGCCCATCTACTAAGGGTGAATGATAACCTTTGTCTGATTGTTTTATGATAGGGTTGATACTGCAAGAAAACATTGAAAAACAGGCTTTGATATGTGTGAAAAATCATCAAATTGGCATACATCCTAGACTGTGATTGATGGTGATACTAACAGAATACTCAGACCATTTTTAAAGGGTCTGCATTCAGATGGATGGCTATAATAAGTGGACCAAAACGGTTTTATCTACGTGTGAATGCACAGAGGGGAAAAAAAACAAATAGAAAGAAGAAGCAATTATAAAAGGACATGAAACAAATGTCAAATGGAATTTTTGGATGGTTAATGCATTCTTCTCTTAAATTTCAGTGCATACCGCATCAACGGCTGCTTCGGCAGGACCTCTGATGGTAACTATAGTAGATTCTATGAGGCGACGATATCCTTGTTCAGGAGCTATTAAATGAGGCTGGTACCCATCAGCTTCCGTTATAATCTTCCGTATATTTTCCATTGCAAGTTGTTTGTCAAACTGCAACCTTTTCAGAGCAGCAGGAAGCTGGTTATCAAAAACATTATAAATTTTGTCACCACCAGGACGCCTGTTGACATCAATGAACACAACGCATTAGATTTATTTCACAACAGGGATATTACACAGTGAAGCCACACTGTGACAAGTTTGGGGAGCTACAGTACGGATTGAGGAATTTGATGAAAGTATAAAACTTACACGCCATCAAGATGTTCTTTGTATATTTGATCAAAAGCACGACAAATCTCCATAACCATGTACAACTTTCCCTGCATGACATAAGCAATTACTAACTAGCAAACCAGCAGAATTAAGGACCTCCTAAGAGTGAAGAGGAATAATGTCACTCCGAAAGAAAAACAATATACCATTCCTTATTTCTCCCCCAACCCTTGAAAAGAACAAGAGAAAGGGATTTTCCTTTTTATTTTTATTTTTCTTTTTGTGTTGTTTTGGGGGGGGGGGGGGGGGGGGGGGGGGGGGGGGAGCCTTATTATTTATTTGATGTAAAAGTAGCTGCATATTTTTAAAAGACAAAAAAGCCAACAAAGTAAAAAAGATCAAACTTACTCCAGCATCTGCAGCAATGGGCTTTCCGAGACGACTCAGCTCAGTTTCAAGTTCAGCAACTGTTTTGTTAATAAGGGACTGGATACCCGGAATTCGGGACTTGATTACAGTTTCTAAATGCTGAGATATTAACCATTTGAGTATGTCATCAAATGCATTAGTAGGACTAAAGCACGATAAATATATCAAAACTAAAGTTGCTACAATTTTTTCAAGAAAAGAACTAAAAGGGAAAGAATATTGATTAACCCACCTTTGAAAGCATCTTAGCTAGATGCTCAGAACCCATTCTATGAGCTAGGTGCTTGTATTCTGGGGTACTAGAGAAATATTCACGCTCTCTACGCCGAGCAGCAATCATGTCAACATTCTTGTTAATATCCGCTTGTGAGCGATTCACGACACCAACCCAAGGAAATTTCAGCCGATAAGATTTCCCTTCTAACATCTAAGCAGCCAAAAGAAATGTGACTCAAGATACAAAAGCATTGACAGATATGATGCACATAAGTAGAACTTGGAATCCCATTCCACCAATCTTAGCCAAGAAAACATTCCAGAAAATCATAACTTTATCGAACAAGTTCATCTTTTACTTCTCTCTCTCTCTCTCTCTCTCTCTCTCTCTCTCTCTCTCTCTCTCTCTCTCTCTCTCTTAAATGTAAGAATATGCTGAAGCAGTACAAATCATTGTGTTATGGATCAAATCAACTTACATCCACTGCATCAGTACCCTTGTCCATAAGATCAATCTTTGTCAACACTCCGAGTGTTCTCTCCCCTGCAAAATGAAAACAGTAAATAAGAACTAGAACCTCAAAGGAGCCTCAGGTATTCATAATCGAGCAATCATGCTATCAAGATGGTCACCAATACAAAGTTCAAAGAACCATTTGTCATAGCATATGGTGATGATAACACTTGTAACTTTGAAGGCACCCATCGGGGCATATACGAGGTGTGAAAAACAAAGGAAGAAAAGATGATACTGCCTAAAGAAACAATATTGAAGTTACCTGTGGGGTCTACTTCCCGTGAAATTTTGATTGCATCAGATGTAGCAAGATCTTGATTGGCAGGTGAAATGGCCAGAATTATACAGTTGGGCTGCATAAAAAGCACAACAAACAAACAATAGAATAACATACAAATTTTAGTTTCACAAATTATAAAAAGGGACAGCCAAAAATTAAAAAAGAATGATTTTACCCTAAATGGTGATTAATCATTGTTCATGGAGATTTACCCAAGAATAGACAAGCAAAATACAGGAGCCAAATTGATATACACAAGATTATTTAAATAAAGAACAAAGGGTCTACATAGAATGGGAAAGAAGTACGAAAAAAGACAAGAGTCTCTGGTTTCCTAGAAATTGAGTATTCATAAGAGTTGTATGCTGCACTTAGGAAAGATGAATCGCTCCTGAACTAAAGTCTTCGAGAAGTTAATATCTTCTGGTAAATGTGATGCTAGAAAAGAAGAGGTAGGAGCCCTATACTTACATAACCAAGATAAATAGATAAGGAAAATAAAGTGCCATTTCAGTTTTAAATTTGTCTTTCTTTTTCCCTATGATCAGAGATGAAGGCAAATGCAAAAGAGGAAAGAAATTTAAATCATCTGCAGCTACATATTCACAGGCTTGAGGGTCTGGAAAAATCTTTTAGGCAAGTTGCTCGGACTCGATAAAGTTTGCTGGAGTTCCAAGATAATAATGAAACATAAACTTAAATATTGTTCAGAGATTAAAAAAGTAAAAAACATAAATGTAATCTATCTAATTACTTTAAGAAAATTTTCAGTTGACAAGAGTTTATAAAACTGCAGAGATTAATACTTTCAAAGATTGGTTATTTCTACAGACCAAAAAAATCCAATAACTGTTACAAATATTACCTTCTCAATGTAGGAGCGAACCATATTCTCAATGTCTTTCACAATACTCTCGGGTTGACCCTCTATAACACCCAAGAAAGTGTTAGATATAATACTCTATGGTATGGACAAAACAAAATTAGGTCTTTTTGTTGCAAAGAAAGCCAAGAAAAATAAAGGAAAGTTAAAAGATTCCAACCAAAAGATGAGTCAGCCAAAGCATTCTACAAAACTCAGTTTTTCAAAAGTAGGAAACTAAATATGAGGACTTGAGGGCTTCAAATTTACTCTCCTTTCATTTTCCTTGTGCATCTCAGTAATAGAATGAAAAGTGACAGTGGAGAATGTTAGTAAATGACTCACATGACAAATTAAGAGACATGTAACTTACCAACAGCCACTTTCGTAAGCCCAGGAAGGTCAATGAGTGTCAAGTTAACAACTGCCAAAAGAAACCAGATCATAAAAATCAAGAAATCAGAATAAATAAATAAATAACTAAATAAAAAGGAGTATAAAACTTTCACTGTGACGCCACTGAACATTCATTAGTTAAATAAAGTTTGCGACAGATCTTTCAATCCAACCCCCACCCCCCCCACCCCCCCCCCCCCCCCCCCCCCCCCCCCCCCCAAAAAAAAAAAAAACAAAAAGGAAGACTGGAAAGGGGGATCCAAATGCAATCTGAAGGATGGGCATTATACTTAATGACTTGAAGGTAACACGAGAATAAACCTATTATGGACTTTGATTCAAAGAAGACATGAGTCCACCAGGGGCAAAAGGAGTCACAAAACTCCATTTTTGTGACAAAGCAATTTTCAGTAGACATGAAACATTTTGCAAGAAAACGTAAATGAAGATGATTTCTAAATAAAAACTTGCAACAATGACACTGAACAAAATAAAGATAATGGTGTCAATGGCTGTTAAGGAAACTAAAACTACAATCTTCACTCCAACATGAATTTGAAATTTACCTAATCTCATTCCAGACTAGCAAGTACAATATTTTCTTACATAACAGAGCAATATTAATTAAAAGAACCACTGGAGAGTTATTGGCAGTTCGCACTTGGGCAAAGATGACTGACATATAACCACACAAAGAAGAATGAAGATGAGCCCAAATTTTCCAATCGATGGCCCAAATTTTGTATCTAGGTCTATATTAAAACCACATTAGAACAATTTTCATGAATGCAAGTGATACATTCATTCAGGCAGATTCAAGCAAGAAACAACCAAAAGAAATTTGAGATCCCCATCTTACCATTAGGAGAATATATACTGAGATGAATTGGAACACTGGAGATTTGCTTGGAACGGCCAGTCTCTCGATCAGTCTCATCTTGAATCTCCTTCCTTACAGCAGCTGATCAATATGAATAATGAGAATGTGTAAAATGAAACAATATCATAATTGGATGCATTGCTCTCCCTTCCTCTCTCTCTTTCTTACTCCCTATCAGTGGTTTGTGCACATGTGTCTATCAGCATATTATGATATGACATATTGTTGTGCACTGAGGATGGCGATTAATTTATCTTTTTTATAGTGGCATTCTTATCTATCAGAACCAATCCGTAAATTTAAAAACATGAATCAGGTAACAGAAAGTTATAAATGTACCAAAATCAGTAAATCTTTTCCTTGGAAGGTGGAGAAACTCCGCATATTCTCTGCTTCCTTCCTCACTCTTATGGAGCTGCAAGACGAGTGGGCGCCGAGTTACAATCCCTGCATATAATGTTCACCATTATTGTGCCAACATTCATTAAAATCAGAAAAATCAAGTCTATCCAGAGCATTGATGCCATAATTTACCAGATCCACGAGGTAAAAAGTCCTTTCCAACAATGCTCTCCAACACGGATGACTTCCCTGAGCTCTGTGAGACAAGAAAAGGCAGAATGAAACTATAAATTTTGCTCAGACATGGAAATATCACGTTTAAAGTAAATGTGTTTGAAATCATGAAGATCTTTTCCTATTCATTCAAATAGCATCCTCCTAGCTCATCATATTTCACTCAGTACTTACAAGATGATTATCAAGTGCATAAGCTTACAGACTCAAATATAACTCATACGTTGATTTCTAAATGAGTTTAAATTACTCATTAACCATAGATTTTAAGTAAAATGGAGCCGCAAACCTTACTTACGGCTCTACTGCAATATGTCAAAGGAAAGCACCAAGAATTGAGTGGTTACATAAATACCATCCTCAAATCGTTCACTATCGCCCCGACAACAACAAAAATACTGAAGACGAAGGACTAAAAGAGATATTTTAAACTCAAAAGCCATACTGAATTGGGATCGTTATATGAATATCATAGTTGTATCGTTCAAAACCCAACCAATAAAGGAAAATATCTTTGTTTGATTCCAGGTAGATATAATTAAATCATGTTATATTGAACAAGAAATTTAATTGATGCAGCTTAGTTAATAGAACAAAAGTTGTAATAAGATCCATAAGAAATTAAAGCAAACGAACAGACTTGCTCAAACCTATATCGAATACTTCAAAACCAATAGCCAGATAAGTACTTTTCACAAATACCTTACAGATTTGATAAACATCAGCTAACTTCACCAGCCGAACCTCTTTCTATAAGCAAATAAATAAAGAGGAGGAGAGAGTGAGGGAGATCGGGAGCAGACCTGGCCACCGACAACGGCAATCGCGGGGAGGGAGTCCCATAGAGTGGGCAATGCACTAGCTTCGCCGTAGTCACCGAGGGCGGTGCAAGCTCTCTGAATTTTGTTGACCAAAGAGATCAAGTTCTCCATTCCTGATTGGACCCGAGCCTCTCACAGCGGCGTCAGATTCAGATCCACGGATCCGACGTCCAGAGAGAGAGCTGAGGAAATGATAAGCCGGCTCTCTCAGAGAGAAAGCTGAATGGATGTGTGCGTTTGAAGTTTAGTGAAGGAGGTTGGGCGATGAAGCTCGTATTTGAATGAGCAAGTTCAGAATTTTAGTAGAATAATAGAGGTAACGTTTTGAATTTAAAGAGACTCGGCCCCTAACTTACAATAGAACAACTGAACCAGACGGTGACCGGCCACGAGTCAGCCCAGCTGTTATACTCAGGGTCCATTTGGGCCCCACACAGCCGTTGGATTTGCCACATGGACAGAACAAATTGCCAAATTGCCGTTTGAGCTAGAGCTCATTGTCTGCCATTACCGTGCTTTTTATATCTAAAATTGAAGATATTTATTAATCTATATATTCATATTAATTTTTTTATATTTAAAATTTAAATTAATATTATTTTTAATAAAATTTATTTTTTAATCAATTATATTAGATTAGTACATATATTAATGCACAATTATACTTATAATTAAATTTTTTCCCTAAAATTATAATAGTGAGTGGAAATAATATTCCTTTCTTCTGTGTTTATTTAACATATAATATAACTTTTTTTTAACATTTCATAGTATCTGAAAAATAATAAATCTTTCATATTTTATAATACTAACTTTTTACAACATAATGATCAAAATGGAATTATAAAATAAAAATAAAAATTGCAAGCCTATAATTGACACATCAACACATATTAGAGCATAAATATAAAAAAATTGTAGAAAGATAATATATTTATCATTTAACATCATGTACAAGTGAGTTTAATTATTAGGATCATAGATGTGCTCAATGACTCCTATTAACATCTGTATACTTTTTTCGCTCTTACCATTCATTTGGTGCCTCGCAAAAGTTGAACTACTATTTAAATAAATAAAAATGGCCCACCATCTTTCCAAGTGGGAGATGCGCAAACGGTACATTTGCCATTGCTTTGGCAGTGTTGAAGTCCTCCAAGGAAGGCTCGTAGTTAATGGATTCCAACGTTGTCTCCTCCTAAGAATTGCAGATCGGCCTTTACGTGTGTGTGTGGATATTAAAATGAATTAAACTTCTAATGAATAATAGTAAATTGAGTAGATGAATGAGTTATGTGAAAATTTATCTAAAATGAATTTAGATGTATTTAGATGTTAAGATAAATTTAATATTATTTATGAAAAATTAAAAAAAAATTGTAAATCTCACGTGTAAAAATGTGTTAAGTTGAAAAAGGTTATAAGTCTCACGTATTGAAGTGATCTTAAATGGTCTGAATTGATAGGTAAATAGTAATATTTTATGAATCTCATTAAGACAAATTTGAATGTATGAAATAGGTTAAGACATGTTTATATAAAAGTTGAAAAAAATAATAAATTTGAAATGGAATTGACTAGTTTGACTCCTAAAGAGTCCCCGATATGAATTGATATCCCAAGCCATTGAAGCCCTAATGTGTCCAACGGTCATTACAATTCAAAATTTCAAAAATGTTCCAACCTTCTCCTAAAAACAAAGCATGAGTCAGGACCCACCAACTCCGGTTATCATAATGGTTTATTGTCCCATTAGAACATGAAACAGCCGTTGTTGCCGTTCGAGTCAAACATCTAAACGTCAAAAGACCCTGACCCATTCTCCACTTTGGTCATGTTGTTGTTCCAGCATCCTCAATAAGGTCCCGCACATTAAAACGTCAAAACGCCAATCACGCACTTTGCAATGTGATATTTTCACGTAAATTCAAGATTTATTTTATTTTTTTATTTTTTATTTAATAAAAAAATGCGTAAACTTACACAAGACTATATAACTTATTTTCCTTCTTCATGAAGTTTGTGCGAGACTTACAAGTGTGATTACCATGTTATAGACTTTGCACAAACCATTTAGCCAAGAAGATTACAATGTTATGGTTGCAAGCCAAGAGACTCCCCAGAACATCAGGACACCACCAATCCAAACCAAGCTGGCTAACATTCAGCACAATGTTCAGGACCTAGAGTACTTCAATTATATTAGTTAAATGTGATTATAAACCAAGCAGAGTACTAGGTTAGTAACCTAGAATGATGATACACCACAATGATTATCAGCTTAAATCTCCACCAACAAAGTTAAGAAACACCCATTCTCAGAAGGCGACATAAGCATGACACCACGGGCGACGAGTACATATAACAGAAAATGAATGATCGAACACATAAAAGAATATAAATGTTGTTCTAGTTTGAGTCGGAAGATCCATAGCCATAAGGATTTTTGCTTGCCCAGTTCCACTGATCCCGGCACATCTCATCTATTCCATATTTTGCCCTGCAAGGAAAACAAACAATTACGATACATTTTCTCACTTTTTATAACAATTTATTCCCAAAACACAAAATTTATAAAGTTCATAAGGTTAAATAGTTGAAAAAGTGTGTCTAAATATCCAGAATCCCATTAGCTAGAATTGACTGCATGATCTGTATATGAATAGCTTGGAAATTAACACTTACTTCCAATTCAATTCCTTTTCTGCTTTATCTGTTGATCCATAAACAATTTCAGCATCGCCAGGCCGCCGCCCAGCCATTACTAGTGGAATTTTCTGGTAACAGTAAAATATTTAATACATCAAAGGACTAAACTGAAAACAAATGTCAAGCAGAAGAAAAATAAAATGTAATCCTAGATTCTTCCAGCACATTTCAGAGAATTGACAAGGTCTAAATCAAGGACCGCCCTCGCAGCAAGGCCTTCTCCAATTCAATAAGAGTAATGTATCGAAATTTTAAGACTTTCATAATCAAAACTTTAATGCTCAGATGGGCAAATTGCATTCATTCGGATGGGGGTTATGTTGGTAGCATTCCACACTTTATATAGGATTATTGGTATATGCGGGCAACACTCCCCCTCTCCAAATTCAAAGGCCATACATAAGGCCACACTCAGAATTAGTAAGGACGGGAATTCCACTATCAGTTGAAAACTATGAATCAGGCACCCAAATACAGCGGACACCTAACTTGATAACTCAGAAATCTCAAAGTAATAGGTGCCTCAGATGAGCTATTGATTTCAGCAAAATGAACCCCCAAGCAATTATTCTAAGAAATAATTAAAAAAAAAAAATCTGTAAAATCTGTGGGAACAATTGGGGAACCGAATGCAAGAGTAGAATTCCCTTCCGTTTACCTTTCCAGAAGCATTTTCAAATGCAGCAACCATCTCCAGAACTGATGTTCCCTTACCAGTTCCCAAGTTGTAAACCTCACAGCCTGTGGAGACATATTATAGATCAGGTACATGTAAAACTTCAGAAGAAACTCTACTGAAGGAATGAACATAAAGTGAAATTGAGTTCATGATTTATGATCTATTCATCAACAATTTGGCAGGTTATGACTTTTTTATACCTACTAAATATACCCCTACTACACTTGGAACAAGAGCAAGTTAACAATTTATAGACATCTGCATGCACTGCAGAAACAATTTCAGGACAAATTGGTATCTGACAATAGGAAAAATAACCGCAATAACCAAATGTTGTAATGCAACCAACGGTTTAACACAGAAAAAGTATTTTACCCAAGCACAAGATAAACATAGAAAAAAAGATATCAATTTCACAGCACATACCTATACCAGGTTCATTCAGCTTGTGCAGAGCAGCAATGTGCCCATCAGCTAAATCAACAACATGAATGTAGTCACGGACCTGAAAAAGAGATGAGCACTTTCATGATGAATTTCCCATCAAGAGAAAAGATAAAAAACTAATACATGCTCCTCCAATAAACAATATAGTGGGTTCATCATCAGATTGGGTTTTGCATAAGATTAACGAGATTCAGCAGTGTGTAGGGATTTCATATAAAGGAAGTGATGACCAATTTACAGCACTACTCACTGCAATTGAGGTGGGCCACTCGCTTGAAACCAATTCAAGATTTAAGAAAAGCAAGAAGTTAAAGCGTCTTTTTTGGACAATCAACTACGACACTAAGGGAGGTGGTTTAAGTCAAGGGAAGACTAACAGGAGGAAATCATGAAGCCGTCCTCAGAGAGAGTTTTGGGTGGAGTAGTAGTCTTAAGGGAAACAAGCGGTTGGGGTTGGGGAGATGTTTTATGTTCCCATTCAGGCTTGGTATATTTTGGGTGGATTTCTAATTTTCACGGGCTTATTGGTCATTAGGGGCTCTCTAGTATGGGCTAGGTGTTTATTGTATACACCCAATGTACTTTGTTACTCCTATCGATATTAATATATATATATAATATTTTTACTTGTAAAAAAAATATAATACATGCAGTTCTAATGGCCCCAAATATTCTTCTACAACAACGCAGGATTAATACACAAAATACGTGTGACTTAAGGTTCATACAATACATTTAACAGATCACAAATGATGGATGCCAGGCCAGTGATGAGAAAATTGACTCAAGTTAAAATAGCATACCCCAGTACCATCCTTAGTTGAATAGTCATTTCCAAAAACTGTCAGGGCTGGTCGCCTACCAACAGCAACTTGCTGAACAAAGGGCATGAGGTTGTTAGGAATTCCGAGGGGATCCTCACCAATATCACCACTAGGATGTGCGCCCACTGGATTAAAGTATCTTAGTAAAATGATTTTCCATTTGGAGTCCGATTGATAGATGTCACGACAAATTTCTTCTATGAAGAGCTGAAAGATGAAGTTAAACAAGATCATTAATAAATTCTAAGTAAGAAGATGGGAAGATGCTTTTCAATTGCATTAAAAGTGCATGGCCCAAGGGTTGGATTAAAGAGGGGTGAATAAAAACAGTGTGGCCCTTGGGTTGACTACTTATCAGATGCATTTTTGGCTTGCTCTACCAAGCGCATAAAAAATGTAATAAATACCTTGGTTCGCCCATATGGGTTTGCTGCAGAAAGAGGGAACTCTTCGGTGCATGGGACCTCCTTTGGCCAACCATAGACAGTGGCTGAAGATGAGAACACAAGCTGAAATAATTCAAGAATATGGAATTGGTCAAGTAAAGTAAAGTGCACTGGTAATCATGTATAACATAACATTTTGTGTAAGGAGGATTGTCAATGGGGGAATATGGGGGTAAACTTGAAAGAAAGATACCACAAGGACAACATAACAGCACAATGGGAACAGCTCATAGATTTGGCCTCTGCTTAGATGTAATGCTTCACGGTTTATTACTTTTCAACACATAGGCAGTGGATTCTGGACTCCAGTTGAATCGCAAAATATAGCACTTGTTTCTAATCCCTTAGTAGAGGGTGTACTATTGTTCCACAGTTATTGCAGTTTATTTTTTCTCATAATTATCATTTAGTGATGGGATTGAGGTTCTAATACTGGTGGAAAGAATATAAGCACACGTTAGACACGGCATATGTATCACTTCAACTGAGGTACAGGCAATAATAGAACATTGGCAGAACCAAAACAAAACTGAAGCCAACAATTTAAAGAAGAGAATCCTAACAATGTAAAGCATTCTCAGTTTTTAAAGGAGGGCACCCTAAAATAAAATGCTCTCTCTTGCTGAGTACCAATATACCTATTAACTAAGAACACGAGAACAGACAGTAGAAACCTTTGGTTTTCAGCAGACGTGACCCAGTTTTATAGCAAGAAAGGCAGAATACCTTTTTGCATCCATGCGCAGCCATGACTTCCAACAAAGTAATTGTCCCGATTAAATTGTTGTTGAAATAGAGCAATGGTTTCTGCACGCTTTCACCTACAGCTTTTAGCCCAGCAAAGTGTATGACAGCATCAAATCTGCAGTGAAAACAGGAAGAATCCTCAGGGCCTGAAAATTTTAGCACGAGAGTCAAATTAAGAATATAATGGTACAAAGTTCAATCTGCAGTTTCATTAAAATGGTTTTGAATGTACAAAGAATTGCTTTTCAGGTGTGATGGTCTTGCTCGTGCCTTGTCATCTGAGGTTATATTTTTTTTCTTTTTGACTGAAATACTTATTCAACTATAAGAAATTGATTGGATGAAAATCCCCAGGTGATTTCCACTTGAGAAAATTCATGTGCCAAAAGGGAAACCATCTGGAGCTAAATTGATTGACTCTAAAGAGGTTGGGAAATGCTACAATATTTTACAGCAGTTGCAGAAAATGAATCGCACAAGAGCACAAGAGATGACCATCAAAGTTCAAAGAAAAATCCACATAACAATCAGAGGCCAACATGTGGAAAGGACCTATCTTCCTTAACTCCTATTGCAAAAAGAGTTTAAATAAGTAGTAAAAATGTAAGTTCTATCATAGACATTAAGCACTTACCGTTTTGAAGCAAAAATTTGTTCGAGTGCTTCTTTGTCTCGGAGGTCCACCTGCGAGTGAAAACAGAAAATGAAAACATAAATGCTAAGCCATGTGTGTTTACTCACATCGGATGTTACTAAGTAAACTTTGTCTACCACAACGTTAAAAAAGTGAAGTTTTAGGTGATATATGACACAATAGGATAGTGATGGCAAGTGTCTGAACTATTCATCAAACAAAATCCATTTTTTCCGCTACTTCATTTGAAACTTCAAAATTTGAAGCCCAAGTCCCCAGACTTCTTTATAGGTCATTATGTCTTATACAGATAGGGGATTCTAAGCTTTAGCCTTTAGACATTAGTTTTAATTTCGTTTGGAACTGTGATGTTAAAATCTTTTATGATAAGTCTTTTGAAATTAGCACTCTTACGTACAGTTATTTTTGTGTATTATCTGTGTATTCCATTGATATGATTAGTTGCATTAATTTTTTTTAATATTGCAGCCAATCACATCAGTAAAGTGTATAAATAAATACGTAAAAATAACTATATATAGAATTTTTGTATTTTGTCTGAGTTTATCAATAAAATTGAAATATTGTTTTCAGACAAAAAAAAAAAATCCCAATAATATGTGTTTTACTTTCTATTTTTGCAAGTAAATAGAAGACTCACGAACCCAAGGATATAGCCAATGACCCGACCCTCCTCCACCTCTTATTTATTAGGGAAGAGATGATATCTGGTCTAACGACCATAAAAACGATCTAACTCGACAACATATTTATTTACAAAAAAAAGTTAATAAATAAAAAAATTCCAAAACAAAACCCCACAAAAAGGTGAACAAAAAGCAAAAGGAAAACATAATCAATGAAAAAAATCAGAAAAGCACTTCACAGAAAACAAGATGGAACTAAAAACAAATCAGAAACTTCATGCTCGAATTCTGAACAAAAAATTCAATGAAGCAATATACTTCATAGATGTACGTATATGGGATACGTATAAATATACACCAGTAACTACGTACAATGTATAAAGACACATCCGGTGCATCAATCGTATGGTGTATAGATTTCTTTTACCAAAGCCTAAAAACTTTTAAAACGCATATGGAAATTAAACAGCAATCAAACCAATTCGTTTCGACAAAAAAAAAAAAAACAAACTTTGTAGAGTTCACAAAATTTTCTTTTTTATAAATATATATATAAAAGAGAATGAAAATTCAGCAAATAGGACGAGTTGGGCTCAGAACCTGGTGAAAGGAGAGATTGTCGCCGAAATCACCGGCGAGTCGTTTGACGCGCTGGAGCGCGACGGGGGAGGAGTTGTTCAGGTTGTCGACGACGACGGTGTTGAAGCCACCCAATAGGAGCTGGAGAACGGTGTGGCTGCCGATATAACCGGCGCCACCGGTGACGAGGATGTTCTTGGACATGGTAATCGAAGCGTTAGGAAAAGCAACACAATAACGATAATAATAACGAAGTTTGAAGCGACTGCTAGTTGCAACTGGAGCGAGAAGAGGAAGAGAATGCGTACTTATATAGGGAATCGTAGCTGTTTTCGCCAGAGTCGTTCGTTTTTAGTAAACCGAACAAATTTAAAGAAATTAAAATAATAAAGTAAGAATAAAATAGGAAACTTGATAAATAGGATGGATATTTCTTTTTCTTTTTTTTTTTCTTTTTTTTTTTTTTGTATATTTTAAGGAACAGATTAGCCACGTGGTCCGATTCGGTCTTTGTCCGGTGATATCGGCCATGGATTCGATTCTGCCAACTGTGTAAGTGGAACTGGACGAAATGTGTGGGTCTTTTCATGTCGTCCCACTGATTCAACCGAAGTACCTTCTTCTGCAGTTGTGCTTACCCCATTTTATAACGATGTAGTTACAGTGGGTCTGGCTTGCCTCTGTGCAAAAGGAACAGAACAACTCTTTTAATGAGCTAATGCCAGTATTGCTTGTTGCTAACCCAGCCCTTTTTTTTTTTTTTTTACGTCATATTCATCATATTTTTACATATTATATATATTTTTATATTTTAATTTTGATTTTATTATTTTTAAATTATTCTATTCATTATCTATATATTACATATTTAATAAAAAATTAAAATAATTATATATAATATGTGGTATTGAAGATAATAAATAAAATTTTTCTTTCTTTTTTTACTATCTACCCTCATACTCATTTCGGTCAAATCAAAATTTTTGATGCTGTTACTTAATAACATTCATTTCTTACGCGGCCATTAAGAAAAAGGAAAATAAAAAAAATAATAGAGTTGAATAAATGAATAATATTATATATAATTATTTTTATAGAATTTTTAGACATTATATTAATGTAATTAATTATATTAATTTTTTTAATATATAATTAATTATATTAATAAAATATATAAAAGAATACGTAAAACTGTTTATAGAAATTTTGTTACCGATAATTTTAACCTAATCCGCTCGTCTTTCTTTGTTTGGACCTGCTCCGTTCAGATTCGTTATTTCGTGGATCTCGACAAATTTTCGGAAGATGGTGTCACGCGCTGTGGGTGTCTTTTCGACTCGACTAGCGAATCAACGGGATATTCTCTTTTTTATTATTGTTTATATATATATATATATATTAATTATAAATTAAGTTAGTAAAAAATTCATTTTACATTCATAAATTAATAACTAATTTCCAAAGTTGTGACTATTCCTGCGTTCCTTGTATTCTTCAGTCATTAAAAT